>NC_083104.1:99694744-100066352 GCF_949774975.1 Lagenorhynchus albirostris | reverse complement strand
AAGCAGATTGGTGGTTGCCAGGGCTGGGGAGGGGGATGGGGGGAAACTGCTTCTGGGGTGATGAAAACATTTTGGAACTAGATGGGGTGGTGTTTGCACGACATTGTGAATGCGCTACATGCCACTGAATTGTTACTTTAAAATGGTTACGTTTATGTTATATGAGTTTCACCTCAATAATTCATTTTTTAAGTCCAACAAAAATCACCGATCCGGCTGGTGGGTGTGAGTGGGAGTGAAAACGCTCAGTGCTGCGTGCCGCCCTTCTGCAGGCGGCACTGGGCCCGGACGCTCACTGGCTCCCGAGGGTCTTCTCCAGGGGTCTCCTCCAGGGACCACCCCCACAGTCTGTGCACAGAAGCCCCCCCTCAGGCCTCAGGAGCCTTCCATCCTCGGAAGCATGTGGCAGTGATTTTTCCCCTTTTCTGTGGGTTCTCTGTGGTTATCCATACGAGACAGGCCCTGTGTGTTTGCAGGGAGTCACCAGGGGCAGAGGCTCGGATCAGAGCAGCTGGGCAGGGAAACGGAACCCTGGGCGCTGCTGGGTCCACAGGGGGCAGGCGGCCTCCACTCTTTCAGCACGACCTCCCCTGCCCGGCTCAACCAGGGGCTTGCAAAGACCTTGCCAACCACCAGGCAGGCGCCCCGTGGGACCAGACAGGACAGGGGAGAGGGCCGGGGTGGGGGAAGATGAGACCCTGCATGACAGAGCGAGGCTGGGTCTGCACTGGGGGCTGGAGGGAGAAGCCGAGTTACTGAAGGATGCAGGGAGCAGAAGAACAGCCCAACTCAACAAACAAAACAAAACGATGCTTTGGTGACGGAAACGCTGAAGGTGCAGGAAAGGGTGTGATGAAGGGCCACGTGCCGGAGCAGGTGGGCAGTGAGGGCACCCTGATGGGGGAGAGAAGGTAAGGGGGGGCGTGTGGAGGTCGTTCGAGGGTGGAGGGTGGGAACTTCAGGGAGCGCAGAGCAGATGGCCTCGATCTTCTAACTGGGAAAGGCGGCCATGCAGAACCTGGCCGAGGAGACGGTGGGGCAGGACTGGGCAGTAGGCAGACAATTCCCCAGCGGCCCAGGGGTCCAGGACAGGGCGTCCTGTGTGAACAAAGGTGCTTCCCAAGATGCTTCCTGAGGAGAATCCCCAGGAGGGATGTCAAAATGCAGATTCCCAAACTGCTCCCCAGAACTGGGATGGGACCAAAAACCTGCATTGTTAGGACAGCCAGAGTACACGCTTCACACCAGGCAAGTTCGAAGAAAGAGTGGTTAAAGTGCTGAGCATGGAGAGCCCGGGACGGGCTGGATAATGTGAAACTGCGGGGAAGCCTTTAGCATCCTTTGGCCTCGTATAAAACACCGCTGCCCAAAAGCCCGTGAGGAGAAAACTGACGATTGGGGTAAGCCCGGTGAGGGGCGTCTACCCAGGAGGGTGGGGTCCACCCAGGAGGGTGGGGTTTACCCAGGAGGGTGGGGTCTACCCAGGAGGGTGGGGTTTACACAGGAGGGTGGGGTCTACCCAGGAGGCTGAGGTCTACCCAGGAGGCTGGGGTCTACTCAGGAGGGTGGGGTCCACCCAGGAGGGTGGGGTTTACACAGGAGGGTGGGGTTTACCCAGGAGGGTGGGGTCTACTCAGGAGGGTGGGGTCTACCCAGGAGGCTGGGGTCTACCCAGGAGGGTGGGGTCTACTCAGGAGGGTGGGGGGTCTACTCTGAAGGGTGGGGTTTACCCAGGAGGGTGTGGTGGGAAGGCTTGGGGGGGTGACTGTGAGCACAGTTGCAACGCTTGACCTTGGACCCACACTTAGCAGAGACTGAGAGTGAAGGCAGGAGAGAGCTGAAAGACGGTGAGAGAGGAAAAGTGGAGGGGAAAGGTCAAGATCGGAAGTGAGTGAGGGTGAGGAAAACAGGAGCGTCTGAGCAGGAGGTGGGGTTTCAGGGTCGGACAGGGGAGCTGGAGTCCAGGCAGCGCTGCTTGGGGCCAAGAGCCATGTTCCCAGGTCACCCATCAGTCCCAGGACGTCTTCCTGAGGCAGCCACTTTACACAGATACTTGGGGAGGAAGTTATTTTTCTACTGTAACAAACACTTTCCATTAACTCACATGAAATAGTAAGATTTTTTTAAAAAGCCTTCAAAGGCCTTTCTCCTGGCTGCTTCAGGCTGCGCACCCGGGGTCCGCGCCCCTCTGTGGTTTGGTGACGTGGAAGCGCTGCTGAGGAATCCACACAATAAAGACAGACACTGGACTCTGGATCTCTGGGTAGGGAGGCGTGGCCAGGCTTAATAACTGGAACGTCACGAAATTGCCAATAATTGACCATTTCTATACGAATGGTTCCTTCCTGCGATTCATCCCAAATCACAGATTCCTTTCTGAGTTCTCTGTCTCGCCACTGCCTCCACCGTGTGGCCTCAGGGGGCACTGCTCCTCCTCCAAAGGGCAAAGGCCACTTCCTGGGCCTCCCGAAGCGTCACCAAGTCAGGGTTGGAACAAAGAAGCTACTTAAAAAGGAAGTAACCAGAAAGATGCAGGAATCTGGACAGGGCAGCTCCTTGTCCCCTAACACGTGGTCCCCAGACCTGCGGCATCACCTGGAAGCTTGCAGAGTCTCTGGCCCCCAACCAGACCTATGGAATCAGAATCAGCATTTTAACAAGCTTCCCAGGTGATCTGAACGCACACTGAGATCTGAGAAGCACGGGTCTAGCTGGCAGACTCTGCTTCCTGGGCATCCACCGCCTAACCTTAGCAACCTGGGCCCTGCCCATTTTGCACCCACCCTCAGAAGTGTTCTCTTAGACCCTCCTCTCCCCAGAATCTACAGAAAGCCTGGCCCTCCCAGGAATACAGCTTCACCTCCTCTCTTGGGAGTGTATTAGCTATCAATTGCTGTGTAACAAATGACCCCCAAACTTAGTTTAAAACAGCAAACATTTATTATCTCACAGTTTCTGTGGGCCAGGAATCTGGACATGGCTTAGCTGGGTAACTCTGACCCAGGGTCTCCCACAGGCTGCACAGAGCCAGCAGTCACCACTGGGCTCCCCTGGGGGGACATTTCACTTTCAAGCTCACTTGTGCTGGGGCGTCAGTGGGTCCCCACTGGCGGTTGGCTGGAAACATTCATTCCCTGCCACCTGGTTCTCTCCACAGGACAAATCACAACCTATCAGCTTGCTTCCTTCAGAGCAAGGGCTCTGGATGGGAAGAGGGAGGGGGCAGAGACAGACAGACAGGGCAGGCAAGCAGAGGTCACAGACTTTTGTCACCAAACCTTGGAAGTGACATTCCATCACTCGTGTCCTATGCTATTGGTTAGAAGCAAGTCACAGCCCAGGCTTAAGGGGAAGGGGTTACATTGTGGGGGTGTGAGTACCAGGACGTGAGGGGTCACTGGGGACTGTCTTAGTGGCTGCTTACTTCAGGGGGTGATATCAGATCTAAGGGGCACCCCACAGGGAAGCCGTATCAGAATATGAGAACACAACCACCATGGTCATAGGCAAGGATTGGCTTACTGTCAATAAGAAGAGGTTTATTCCCTTCAATAGTAGCTTAAAGGGCAATTCCACATTAGCGTCACTTGGGGAGCATTAAAAATGCCAGTGAAGATCAACTGCATCCTAATTTCCAGGCACTGATTTTTTAAAATTTCCTGGGTTTGAGAATGACTGCAGCAGATAAACAATTTCAGACGCTGCAATGCCAGGGCTGGGACAAAAGAAGACGTGGGGCCGGCAGCTCGGAATTCAGATGGGTGACCTGCAGCGGGAAGGTGGATGGGGTGGGTGGCGGGGGAGCCAGGGGATCTAGACCTCAAGGAGAGTTGGGGTCATCTTGCAGGTGAGGAGATAAGACTGACAAAAATAAATGACTTTTTACAATTGCCTACCGTAGCCAAATGACACATGCAAGAGTTAGGAAGAAAGGCAGGAAGGAATGGATATATATATGTGTGTGTAACTGAATCCCTTTGCTGTACACGTGAAACTAACACAACATTGTAAATCAACTCTACTCTAATACAAAGTAAAATAAAAATTAAATTATAAAAAAGGACGAAAGGCAGGAAAGAATGGATGCATGTAGATGTATAACTGAATCCCTTTGTTGTTCACCTAAAACTAACACAGCATTGTAAATCAACTAGACTCTACTATAAAATAAGATAAAAATTAAATTTTAAAAAAAGGAAGGAAAGGAGTGAAGGAGAGAGGGAGAGAAGGGTGGGCGGAGGAGGGAGGGCAGAAAAAGAAACCTGTCCATTTGTAAAGCTTGTCCTCGACTCCGGCTGATGGCTTCAAGGAAATGGAGGGAGAAAAATGAAGAAGACATAAGCAATAAAAGTGCCTCGTAATCTTTTACTCCTCAGTCCACAGACACACGGAAATTCAGAACTGGAGAGGCTCTGACCATCTCACCACCCCCATTTTATGGGTGCGGAAACCGAGGCACAGAGCAGTCACGTGATGGGTCGTGGTGTTGCTGGGATTGGAACTCACAGCTTCGCACGGGGCCCAGAGCTCCAGCGGCAGGCTTCCCACACACCGCCCATCTCTCCCCATGGGGTGGGTTCCGTGCCTTCTCCTGCCCAGCGGCGTGAGGATGAGACTTACGGGAAAATCGGTGGGGGGAAATACCACGCACTCTCTTATCGTGGTCCTGGGAGAGCATCGTCCACGTAAATATTTCGATAAGGGTCAGCCCACAGTAGGTTGGTGGCGCACAGCCAGTACTGCAGCTGCTAATTTACTGTCTGATGGAGCCAACGGGTCGATTATAGCCTGGGCGTCTAACAAGCTCCCCACTGAACTGCACCTGCTTCTTGGAGCCTGTGATGGACTCAGGCGGGGCTTCATCCACGGCAGGAAGGTGGCTCCACTCTCTAGGCGAGCCCACCTTCCCCTCTCCACCCTGCACCTCCCCTGCCTGACCGCATCTTATCCGCTGTTTTCAATCCCAGGGACCGGGTCGCTCTGTCCCATTGCTATGGCCACCAGCCTCACCCCAGGCACCCCAGCGCTGCGGTGCTCACGGGCTCTGGATGACACCCAGGCAGATGCTGAGCCGTTGGGGAAGATATTGTTCTTCTCCGAAAGTTGTTCCAAGGCTGTTCCACGGGACCCTCTAGGCTGTTGGCTGAGTGTTTCAAAGCTGTCCATTTGGCGGCCGTCCACAACCGAGCAGGGATGGTTCATTTCTCTCCTGCACGAGCTTCCAGGCGCCTCTAATCCCAACCTTAAAGAGCTAAAGAAAGCTGTGCCCAGAGCTCAGGACCCTGACTGGTTACTAAACCCTGAAAACGTCACTGGTTGCCACCGATTCTCCAAGCCCCTAAGAGGGTGGTGAGGAATATTGTCCCAAGAGGTCCAGCCTGACCCCTTCCCCAGCTCCTGAGTGTCCTGTGACCCCGGAGAGAAAGAAATCAGTGAGGGCTGGGGGGAGGCAAAGAAGCACATAGTTGAGACTAGAGACGTCCCCTCTTCAAAAACAAAGGCAAACCTCCCGTGTGTGACACAGACTCAGGGCGCGGTCCTGGTGGTTTGCTGACCCAGTGCTTGTGTTCACCGCCATCACAAGCAGCGAGGGGCTCCGAGGGGCTCCCTGAAAACCCATGCTACCAAGTAACACCTGTCCCTTGGGGTGGACAGCATGCCTCTCCCCATCAGGACTCCATCCCGAATCCCGCACTGGGCGCAGGCAGGCAGGGCGCCCTCCAGGTCAGAAAGCAGCATGGCAGCAGAGAGCGTTGTTTTCACTATGCTGCTCCCACAACTCCACGCAGCTCCCGAAGCCCGCAAGACGGGAGCCCCGCGCCCCAGGGATGTACCCCGTTGTTGCAGAGCCCAGCCCGGGGGTGGGGGCAGCAGGGATGCACTGCCAGGTGTTCACCCACGTGAGAAGGGGCAGGGTGGGGCAGGCAGCGGCCACTTCTGCTGACCCAACCGCAGCCATTCCAGCCACCGAGGGGCCAGGGCCACCAAGCCCCTCCCCAGGCCTCATCTTTGGCATCGATCTGCCCAGAGATACTTTGCTGAGAATTGCCCTGTCCTTTGCTTAGTTTGCAAATAAATAAATGGAATATTCAAATTGAGCTGCCTCAGAGATGCAGGTTCTTCTTTAGGAGTAATGTCAAAAAGTATCTCTTTCCAGTGAGAGAGAATATGATCGTAAGTTAATAACTAGTTAAAAATTAATGAGAAAGATGCCAAAGGAGGCTGTGGCTTGAATTTCTTCATACATTTTTGTGCTCACTTGGAATAATTCATTCAGTTTACCATTTAAGTTTGAATGTCTTCATAAAGATTTATGGTTTAATTTTTAAATTGAGGGACAGCGTATTTTCCTCAAGAGCTGGCAAAGAAAACCTCGAGTTCAAGCCTTGATATTCAGACCCCACCGCCAGGCCCCTCACTACCACCAACTTTTAACCACATCCCCTAAAAGCGGGGAACAAAGACGGCGAGTATGAGCGCTGAAAAGACCAGTGTTCAGAGGGCTGACAGCGTCACACGTCCCAGGAGGGTTAGCACAGACCCCCGTGCTTTCCTTCCCATTCTTCTCCCCATCACCTCTCCCCTCCCGGCACACACATCAGTCCCACTTATTCAAAATGACCCCCAGTCTCTGCAGAGAACATTTAGATGATCAAGAGGCTGGACAGGGTCCAGCAGGAAGAAGCCTCAAACTGGGCAAGCAAACTGGGATGAAATGTCTCCCAGAGCTGCTGGCAGGCTGTTGAGACACACCATTTACTGAAAGACACTTGGAAACTTCTTGCACCACAGAAGCCTGGCGCCTCATGCACACTTCGTGACCTGCACGGCACACGACTGTGATCGCCCCGTCACTCGTTCACAGGCCCCGCGGGTCCCCGAGGCGGAGGCTGCTCCCAGACCCGCCCAAAGCTTAGGCGGGATGAGCAATGTTTTCCAGCCGGGCTGGGCTGCATGTGGTGACTCACGGAAGACTCTGGATAGGGAGGCAGCTCAGGACTCCACTTTATGATGGCGGTGTCCCCGCGAGAACGGGCATGGAGGGAGGCCTGCCACTCTCTAGATGGGTAAGGGGAAATTCAAGTTATTCTATTCTATTCTATTCTATTTTATTCTATTCTATTCTATTCTGTTCTGTTCTATTTTATTCTATTCTATTCTATTTTACTTTATTTTATTCTATTTTATTTTATTCTATTCTATATTACTTTATTTTATTCTATTTTACTTTATTTTATTCTATTTTATTTTATTCTATTCTTTTTATTCTATTCTATTCTATTCTATTCTATTCTATTATGTTACTGAGTTTCAAGTCGTTGGAAGGCTCATGTGCTACTGGCAGCTGCTGACTTCCTGAGGCTTTAAACAAAATAAGAATTGTCTTGGGATATGGTATAGCCCAGCACAGCATGCTGGGGGCCAGGAGATGGCTTGGACCTGGCCCTGCCCCTTACCAGCTGCATTGCCCTGAGTCACCTACCTTCTCAGGACCTGCACCTCGGAGACAGGCTGCAGCTTCTCCTGCTGCTGCCCTGAGGCTCAGAGGAAAGGCAGGCAGGGCAGTGTCTGTCCCAAGGGGCTGCCGCAGGAGAGGTGCTGGGGGCATCTGCTCAGAGCCAGGGCATGGATAGGTTTTCAGTGTCTGTCACCCAGCAGTCACTCGGTCCGTGTTGACTCTGTGCCCCTCCTTTCCCAGATAAGCAGCCACCACCGAGCTGGTTCCAGCAGCTCCACCTTCAGCCAAGCCACACACACGGCCTCTCAGAGGCGCTGAGCCTCTCCACGAGGTGACTCCTGAGGGGAAGTCTTCAGACCAGCTGTCCAGCCCTGCTCTGTCACTAGGGGTGGTGCACCTGTGCATGGAGAGATCACAGTTCCTCTCCCCTCCTGCCAAGCCTCCACTTCCCCATATTTAGTTAGAAACTGAGCTTTCTCTCCCATGAACCTAGGCAGCCCATGACCAGCGGGGCTTGAGTTTGTCTTATTTTGTGGCTTCATCACCCTCCACAGATGGCTTCTGTCTCATGGTCCAAAATGGCTGTCCAGATCCATTCATCTCATCTTATTCCAGATGGACCAGATCCATTGTGATAAGCCATTTGGTAGCACTGAAACCTTTCTTCTTGAGAAATCTTCCCCAGTTGAATAAAATGACTCAGGGGAGGGGAAGAAGGTCTGCTCAGCTCCCCACCCCACCTGCTCACAGAAGGCACCCCTTAAGGAACCCCCTGGGGTTCCCTGGAGCATAGTTAGAGAACTGCAAGACTACCTTCTAAATTCAACATTCTGCTATTCTAAGTATTCACAGAGTCACTTGGGCACATTTCTGAGCCTGACAAAATTAGCTCAAGGATGATGTGAAACACAGAGCAGAAAGAATACAGACAAGATTCCCCTCGGACCCAGCTCTGCAGATCTGCCACCTGGGCAGAACCCACTTGGCAGGAAGTTCCTTGTTAACTGATCTCAGCTGTACACTCAGCAGCTTTGGGGGAGGAGGGAGAAGAGGGGGAAGTAATAGGGAAAAAAGTGTAATCTTATACTGAAGAGAATGTAGGCTGTAGAAACAGGACCTGTAATAAATTAGCATGAGTGGTAAGGGAGTGGAGGGGGCGGGGAGGAGATCAAAACACCTCATCCCAGGTAGGCATCAACTGCTGACCTTGAGCAGATCACACCTGTGTCTCAGTTACCTCCACGGGGGGGCTGGATCATCAGGTAGGGCTTAAACTCTGTGGGACTTTTCCAACCATAAACTTCTGTGATTGTAAGGATTGCGGGCACTTGAGAATGTTGATAACAAGATTGCCCAACTGTCCCTGTTAGCGGTCTCCAGCGACTTGTGTTCATTACAAGGGAGATGGCTTTGAGTCTGTAAGAGCAGAGTCTGTACAATTCCCAGGGGCAATTTCGGGCACTTCTCAAGTCCAGGAAGGATGTGGAAACATTTGCAGGCCGGTAGAATTGTCTAAGTATCGACAAGGATTTTCTATAGCTCTGCTGCTTAGCTAATGTTTTCTGGGGTCACTTTCCGGGGGTCTCAGATTTACTAATTTTTTACTATTATTTTTTTTTAAACTCCTAAACTGAATGACCCTGAAGTTGGAAGCCTGAGGAACGAACACAGAGAGGCAGCGAGACTCCCTGAGTTGATTTAACCCTGGGTGTGACTGGACCAGGCTTGTTCAGGTCACAGGTGACTCTTACAAGGTCATCCATTGGCCTGAAGAGGGCAGTGCAGGTAAATACAGCATCTTCAGGATGGCAGGTGGCTGGGGACGGTGTGGGACGGCATTCCATCCAAACTCTGACAGCAGGGCCTGGTGGCCAGCTGGGTCGCTTCAGTCTTCTAAGTTCCAAAGTCTTATCTGGATGGACTAGGTGGCCCCTAGTTTTATGTGTCCACCTTTGTCAGCAGCAGGGAGCAGAGACACACAGCCAGGGAGGAAAAAGGAAGCAAAACAGGACAGTGCTTACCCACTAAGGACAGAATGTCCCACTACATACGTTAGAACGCTTTTGACTGCAAGAAACAGAACACTCAGCTCCAACCAGCTTTAAAAACAAGGCTGTTTTTATCTCAGGTGATAAGAAGTCCAGTAAGTTCCCAGGGGATTAAAACCAGTGGTTCAATGATGTCATGAGGAACCCAAGTTCCTTCCAGCTATTGGCTCTCCCATCCTCAGGGCACTGGGGTTGGCCCTAGGCATCTTGTCTCATGGTCTCCAGAGCCCTCAGAAGTCCTGGTTTCACATCTAGACCAGCAGGGCGACTTCACAGGTCGTCCACCTGTGCAGGTTCACAGGGCCCTGTGCTCACAAGGGTCCCAAGCTTCGTTTAATGCTTTGCCGTTGCCATCTTGAAATTTCTAATAATTTTATCTTTGAACTTGTGTTTTTCATTGCTCCTTAGGAGCAATGAAACATGCACGTGAGCAGAGGAGGTGTATGCAACGTGGTGCCCACCCTTCCCTGCTGCCCCATTCATACGATCCTGATGCCAGAAGCACAGAACCCCAGGGTACCCACACGCCCGGGAATCCAGTGAGATTCAAGCGTGATACACCAGCACTGAGTAACTGGGGGCACCAATGGCCCCTAAAGGCCATGCTAAACACAGAAAGAAGACAACAGAGTTCTCAGAAAACACAGAAGACGAAGAAACCCTATCCTATTCTTTCTAACTTGTGTTACTTCCCTGTATTAGCCAAGCACTTACTCTGAAAATGATGACATAGAAGGAAAAACAGCAGTGGTTGGCTAATACACTAGTGTGGACTGTTCTGGAAGAAAACCAGTAGAACTCCAGCCTGTAACTCCGAAAGCCTCAGTTTCTTGCTTTGCTCCTATCCCTTGACTTTTTCTCCTTTTCCTCTATCCATAGAGCAGCAGGGCAACCACCTAAGCTGTGTGCAGTGGTCTATCTCGCTGTGGATGTCTGTCCAGAACTGAGTGTCATCTTCCTGGACTCTGGCCTCTCCGGCCTCCATTCCTAAGATGTCACAAGAAAGAGCCCCCTCAGTTTGATGTTCTCTCCTCTAAAGCAGCAATTCTCCAACTTCTTCAGTTCCCCCAGGACCATTTTGAGACGAAAACAAGGAACATCTACCCCGGAGCTGGGAAGAAGACTTATTTTTCACTGTATACCCTTTTTCATATTTAAATGTCTTACCATGTGTATAGATGACCTATAAAATGTGTCCACTAGGTATATTTTTAGAATCACCTATTCTCAGTTGTTTCAGAAAACAAAACAAACAACTCAAACCTCTTGCATGAATAGCAAAGAAAAAAATTCAGCTTCTGGAGTTGAGACTAATAAGAACTACGGAAAGTGAGCGATAATTTGTCCCAGAAAAGAGTATATGTCTTCTCAAAGAGTGGCATCAAAATGTCGGGGCCAGTCACCATTTCTTTCTTGAGAATAACTGGCATGTCACAGCCCCCTGGACCCCAGTGTGGAAGCAAGTCTCACAGAGGTCCCTCTGCCCCGAGTTGGGACAGTGCCCTGGCCAGCCTTTGGGGACCTCCCCCTGGCCAGCCTTCCTGCCTCTCCACCCCCTCCTTTCTCAACAGCTGCTTCTCAAGCCCGTGTAGGGACAGGAAGCCGGGCACGCGGGGAGCACAGTTGGGTGTGGAAGGGCAGAGCACCACGGGCTTCTTCTTCCTTCTTCCTGTTGTGCTTTAGCAACTCTCCACACTGACTCATGCATGGACTGGTTAGAGAATAAAAACTGTTGGAGCCAGAAAAGAGCTGAAGACACTTATTTCCACCCCGAGGAGAGCAGAACTCCCAAAGACACATGGCAGTGCTACAGAGCAAGGACCCCGGGCACCGTGCTCCTGGCCAAGTTCTCTCCCAACAGCATGTATTTGTCCAAGACCAACTTTTGTCCAGAAACAAGAAGACTGTTCTGTTGTTTCTATTTCCACACTACAGCTCGTAATATTTAAAGACAGAACACTTCTATAAGCATCAGCTTCCATCACTAAAGCAAACTGGGTGATTTCTTTTTATTTCTTGAATCAGATTGAAGAGTATCATAGAAGCAGTGCTGTCTGCATCAGGGTCTCCCAGCCTGGGCAGTGCCGACACTTCCCGCAGGATAACCCTTTGCCGTGGGGCTGTCCTGTCTTGGTAGGTGTGTAGCAGCGTCCCTGGCCTCTGCCTGCTAGGTGCCGGTGGCACCTCTGCCCCTCAGGTTGCGACAACCAAAAGTTATCTCCAGACACTGCCAGATGTCCCCTGAGGGGCAGAGTTGCCCCCAGTTAAGAGCCACTGATCAAGAGGAAACTAGATTATTTGGTTGTCCCTAGAAAACACTTACCAACAACAACAACAAAATTGCTCACAATTATCTTGGCTTTGTAGCCAAATTATATGGGACACTGGGAGAGTCCGAGGCATTCCTCCACATGCTTTGTGTTTCCACGTAAGCGTGCGAGGAGCACCCCTGCCCCTTCTGCCTGGCATCCTGCTCCTGGAGTTGATGAGCAGGCAACCGTGGTCCTTCATGGCGGAGCCCCACGCCTAGCGGCTCTTAGCTTCCAGCTTTGGAGTCAGAACTGGGATCAGACTCATGGGAACTGGGACATGAGTTTTTCTGCGTGTGTTTCTTTTTTCACCTTTTTTTAAAAACCAGTATACAAACAATACATGCATACTGATTACAAAAGCCAAACGATACAGAAGGAACATATACTAACTGTAAGAGGAAAGTCCCCCTCCATCTCACTCCTTTCCCCTTGGGTGACATCCGGTTATCACTTCGCTGCATTTTTTTTCTGGATCCTTCACCATGCATTTACATAGATGGGGACGTAGTTAAAATTGTATTATTTTTAATGTAATTCTAGGCTTATTTTTCTGTGACCTATTTTTAAGGTATTCCATGTCAGTACATGTGACTCTTTCTTTTTCGTTTCTAAATTTTTATGACCTGTATAATTTGCATGCAATAAAATATTCCTAGCTGACAAATGTATACCTGTGTAGCTACCATCACGGTCAAGGTAAAAGCATTTCAATCACTCAGAAGCGCTCCCGTGAGGCCCCTTCCCAGACCATCCTCTTCGCGCTCAGCCCCAGGCAACAACGGACCTGCTTTCTGTCACTTGTCTTTTCAAGAGTTTGATATAAACAAAATCACGTCATACGCTGTTTGTACTCTTGTTGTACGTTGCTACTTTCTCTCAACATAATGCGTTGTTCAATCCAGCCGTGGTGAGCGCACATCTTAGTAGTTTGGGGTTTTTTAATTGCAAAGTAGTGACTCGTCGTACGGATACCCCAACGTGTTTATCCATTCACCTATGGATGGATAGCTGGGCTGTGTCCATTTGGGGGCTGCTGTGAATAATACTGCTGTGAAGACTAGTGGTTAAGTCTCTACGTGGACATGTTTTCATTTCTTTTGAAGAGAATGAATGACTCAGAGAGCAAAC
Source organism: Lagenorhynchus albirostris (assembly GCF_949774975.1). Lineage (NCBI taxonomy): Eukaryota > Metazoa > Chordata > Mammalia > Artiodactyla > Delphinidae > Lagenorhynchus > Lagenorhynchus albirostris. The sequence goes on along the minus strand of NC_083104.1, from coordinate 100,053,405 downwards.
GCTAGGTCTTACGGTAAGTGTATGTTTAACTTGGTAAAAAATGCCAAACTGTTTTCAGAGACAGTGGTACCCATTCGTATTCCCACCAGCCACGCATGAATGAGCGTTCCAGTTGCTCTGTATCCTGCAAGTTCCTTTCTGAGCTTCAGTTTCCTCATCGGTAATACAGAGGTGGTTATGATACCCGCCTCACGGGGTTTGGGGAAGGACCAGATAAGGTTATGCTTAGCCCAGTATTTCTAGGCATTAGGGAAGCCACAATTGCATGTATTTTCAGGCACTTGCTTGACCCTGCCTGCTGGCCCCTCAATTATTTTCATATTTTTCTCTATTTCTTTACTATCACACTTCCTGAAAAAGCAGTCTATGCCTTTTTGCCTTTTCTCACTAACTCATCAATCCTCCTGCTGCTCTGAAAGGCTCTCTCAACATCCCTCATTGCTTCCATGCACATGGTTCCTAAGTCTGCATCTTGGTCCCAAAAAGCTCTCCTGAGTCCAGAGCCCAATTCTAATTGAAGGACACAGAGCCTGTTCTTAACCTGTAACATCCTTCCTCATCTCTACTCAACAAAGCCTTTTCCAGCCTCCAGTACACCCCTCTAATGCCACCTTCTCATAAGCTTTCCCCAACCTCTTAATTCCTGGCCTTCCAGAGCACTTTCCATCTCTATTATTAGTATAGCAAGAACGAATGTATTAATGGTTAATGTGGGAGACTTCATAGCCATAGCACAGAATATAGAGAAAGAACCCTGCCTGTGAAATCCCAAATCTGCCGTGTCCTCTCATGGGACGTGAGAAGTTACTCTGCTTTTCCTCTTCAAAAAAATAGGGGGAAACATGCACAGCTCCTAGGGTTATGGTGAGGATTAAATGAAATACTACATGTATAGTCCTTAGAACGGTGCCTTACCCATAGCAAATGCTCAATTAATAACAGTTTCTACTGTGAAAAAATGAAAAACAAAGAGGTAAAGGCATTGACTGCACTCAGGCTATTGCAGTCGAGAGAGAATCCCAGCTCTGAAGACCAGGGTGTCTCGGCTATGGGTGTGTCTAGACTTTCAGAGGGAGGAGAGGACAAGTCACAGCTGGGTGATTTCACAGTTGGGATGTTTTTTATAATCAAGGGAGTCTGTCAGCTGAACAAGAGATGTCTCTCCCTGTGTCTAGCTAGTTTTGAGGGGCAAATAGTTCAGCTAATCACTTATGAAACAAAGATGGGAATTTGGAGGGTCTGTGTCAGGCCTTGTCACAGGTGAACATGGGGTCTCATGGGGTCACAAGAATGAGTGGGTGTATCAGTCAGCAGAGGTTGCTGTAACAAATAGCACGGACTAGGGAGCTTAAACCACAGAAATTTATATTCTCACAGTTCTACAGGCTAGAAGTACTGGCAGGGCTGGTTTCTTCCGAGGCCTCTCTCCTTGCCTTGTGGATGCCACTTCCTCCCTGTGTCTTCAAGTGGTCTCCCTTTTGTGTGAGTCTGTGTCCTGACATCTTCTCCTTACAAGGTCACCAATCATTGGCTTAGGCCCCACCCCCCATGACCGCATTTTAACTTAATCACCTCTTTAAAGGCCCATCTCCGAATACAGTCACATTCTGAGGTGCTGGGCGTTAGGACTTAACACATGAATTTGTGGGGGACACATTCAACCCATAGCAGTGGGTCTTATCTAAGTCTGGAGGGTGAGGGTGGTCTCCGCAGTAAGTCATTCCCCAGAACACACAAGGTGGGAGAGCTCAGTCACAGAGCTTGGGAGGATTAAGCTTTGCCATTATCCAGGAGCTTGGAGCCCAGGTAGAACTCAGCACTGTCACCAAGGACCCTCCCCCTTGCTTGCTGTGCCCCCCTGAAGCCTCCCCTGGCTGATGGGGGACATGGTAGGAAAGAACCTGTGAAGAGGCTGAGAGGGGCCAACAGAGCCACTGAAAAGAGCCCATTGAAGGGAGCGACGCAGTGAAGCAGAGAAAGTAGATGAGGAAGGGGATTATGGGGGAGGGGACGGAGGGGGGAGGGGGGATGTGGTGTGAGGTGGCCAAGGGGAGAGAGGAATGAGACAGCCAAGCAGCAGGACACAGGACAATAAGAGAGGAGAGATTTCATCCATCTCAAGCGGCCAGGAGCCAGAGAGGCAGATGGGTCAGGGGGTGCCTTTTTCTAGAAGTTTCCACCGTGTTGGTCCGTGTAATGCCCAATCCCTCACCTCTTCACAGCCCCCTGAATTGTTTAGCAAACATATTCATTACTCTCCAAGACCAATGGAGTCTAATCTGTGGTCCTTTGTGTCCATCTGGGCTGAGAAAGGCCTGGAAGCAGGGAGAGCAGGAAGGCTTGTCTCATGGGGGCGGGAGGAGGTCTCTCACCTGCCAGCCACCTGGTTGCACATCTCGTTTCCCTCCCAGACTGGAAGCTCTTTGAACGCAAGGAGCCCGTCTGCTTCACGTGTCCCCTGCCCCAGAGCAGAGGCTTACATACGAGTACTTCCTGGGTCCCTTGGAAAAGCCCATAAACCGGTCACTTATGAATCCACTCTAAACCTTGCTGTGAACCCCATTATTTCTTCACCTTGTACTGCCTCTCGCGGACACCGAAGTCCTGGTTCTTCCATACGCCCCGCGTGTCCTGACCAGGCAGGAGCTGCGTGACCGTCTGGGCTCTCCAGGATTGTGAGCAACGTGGTCAGAGTGTCGAAGCAGAAAGACGGCCAGGCATTCTGCTTTCCCAGGGCTCGCAGATCAGGGGGCGGGGAGGCACAGAGCCAGGCAAGGGGCCACCCTGAGGGCCCAGCAGAGTCAGGCGCGGGTCTGGGGCCCCAGCCTGATTAGCATGTGCCCTGAATGCTCTTTGATGATCTGAATTTAGTTCTATTTTGGAAATCTGTTGGGAAATGAGCTAAGTGCCAAGAAGAGAGATCTGGGGGTGAGGGCAGCAGGGATGACAGAGGAAAGGCCGGCCAGTTCTTCCCACCCCAGCCTCCTTGGGGAGCACACGGGTGAGGGGTGGCCCGCTCCTCTAACCCGGCTGCTCTACTCAGCAGTAGGGGCGGGTGGGGCAGGAGGACGGCAAAGCAGAGGCCTGGAAACGACTCGGTGATGTCTGAGGGTGTTTTCTTTCTGGGAGGCGTGCAAAGTGAATGGTAATGACTTGCCAGGGTTGGACCAGCACCCTTCCAAGGGGGCTGCAGCATCTCGGAGTTTTCACCCCGCACAGAGGAGCTTTTATAGCTCGGTTTGGCCTCCAACCCAGACTAGCCCGGGGGGCGGATGGTTTTAGGACCCATTTGTGTACCATGAAAGCAAACTGCCGACCTTCCTAAGGAGATCCGAATTTCCAACTGTTTGAGCCACAGCAGAGAAAAGCCTAGACAAACAAATGCCGTTAGAACATAAGGTTTTCCTTGTGCCAATATCCCCACTTCCTCCCCCAGAAAATGACTCTCTCAGGCACTCACCCTCCAGCAAAACACTGTGCTGTCTCTTCAAGTAAAAATAAAGCCAGCAGGGCTTCCCTGGTGGCGCAGCGGTAGAGAGTCCGCCTGCCGATCCAAGGGACACGGGTTCGTACCCCGGTCCGGGAAGATCCCACATGCCGCGGAGCGGCTGGGCCCGTGAGCCATGGCCGCTGAGCCTGCACGTCCGGAGCCTGTGCTCCACAATGGGGGAGGCTGCAACAGTGAGAGGCCCGCGTACTGCAATAAATAAATAAAGCCATCGGAGCGAGGAGATGCAGCAGGAAGAGTGAGACGTGACCTTCCTTGACGTTAACTCCCTCGAGGCCACTTTGAGGAGTAAGTGGCCATTCTGCACCCCCAGAGGAAGCCCTGTGCCCCATCGAGGACCAGGGTCAATGATATGCTGAAATCAGTTTAATAAAAGCACCCGTGACACGCATCCCCATCCAAAAATGTTTTCATTAAGATGCAGCTAACGGGGCTTCCCTGTTGGCACAGTGGTTAAGAATCCGCCTGCCAATGCAGGGGTCATGGGTTCGAGCCCTGGTCTGGGAAGATCCCACATGCCATGTAGCAGCAAAGCCCGTGCACCGCAACTACTGAATCCCGTGTGCCTAGAGTCTGTCCTCTGCAACAAGAGAAGCCACCGCAATGAGAAGTCTGGGCACCGCAAAGAAGGGTAGCCCGCTCGCCGCAACTAGGGAAAGCCCACACACAGCAACGAAGACCCAACTCAGCCAAAAATTAATTAATTAATTAATTAATTTTTTTTTTTTTTTAGAAAAGATGCAGCTAACGTGATATGCTGGGTCAGCAAGCACGACTGCAAAACCACGACCCGGGTGCAAAGGGAACGCTTTCTCCCTTTACTTTTAGTGTTTGCATTAGGGAGTATGCACCAGTCCCGGCATCTGTCTGCAGTACAGGCAATGCTGCAGAATTGCATGCAACCGGGTGCAAAGGGAACGCTTTCTCCCTTTACTTTTAGTGTTTGCATTAGGGAGTATGCACCAGTCCCGGCATCTGTCTGCAGTACAGGCAATGCTGCAGAATTGCATGCAACCGGGTGCAAAGGGAACGCTTTCTCCCTTTACTTTTAGTGTTTGCATTAGGGAGTATGCACCAGTCCCGGCATCTGTCTGCAGTACAGGCAATGCTGCAGAATTGCATGCAACCGGGTGCAGCTGCAGGAGCCACTGGCCTGGGGAGGCGGCGTGCAAACAGCCGCACGGCAGCAGGGAAGCCTCGGTCTACCCCTACCCAGCTGCCCCAGACTTGCCGAGGCAAAGAGCACCTACCCCTCACAGGCAGGCCTTGTGTTCATCTCAGGAGAGCCGAAGGCTGTCAAGATGAAGCCAAGCTCTCGGGAGTGATCTCGGAAAAGCCACTGTGCTGAGAATAGATCCCTAGATTCTAGGTTTCATCTTCTTTAAGAAAGACGTTGTGCATATTGTTTAAAGTAAATAACATAATGAGGAGATGAGGAAGAAGAAAGGAAAATCGTTTGCAAAAGACATCCTTTAATTCCCTGAGGAGAGCAGCTCTTGGTGTCTAGAAAGGGCTTCAGCTACACTTGGTCAGTGGACGGAGCAATCCCCTCGCTGGGACAATGCCCCTCTCCATGGACGAGCTCACCACGTGAGCAGAGTGGGCAGCTGCATGGAGCCCAGAGCTGGGGCCCTGGCAATGCCCATGAAGCTGCTTCGTGGGACCAGGAGTTTGTCCCCACCACTGGCAGTCACCAAGGAGGCTGATCCATCTCCAAGTAGTCTGCTCTTCCTCTTTTCCGAGACAAGCCTCCAGTTCTCAGCTTAAGGCATCATATTTTCCATGTCCCAGGGCTGGGACTGTTGTCCTGGAGCCTCTATGACCCGACACCCAGCAAACCCAGTGGAGTTAGGGATTCTCAGTCTCCTGCTGATGCCTGAGAAAAACAGGGACCATGGAGGAGAAAGGCCAGGACGCAGCCATGGGTCAGACCTCTGGGAATTCCCAAGGATCCCTCAGCCTCTTGACAGCTCTGCATCTTTGGGGCCAGCCCCTCATTAAACAGACAGGGCTGGGGAAGGAGCCACGTGTGAGAGCCACACGGCTTCTCCAGTCTCATTTTTAAACAGCTCTGAGCGTCTCTCTAACTCCGCCCTTAACACGAGCTAACGACACCGTGGCCAGAGCTGGTTTGAGCCCCGCTTACACATCATCTACTGAGCTGACGGGCTGCAAAACGCACAACGTGGCAGAGAAACAAGCAGCAGTCTTAAAGCACCAGCTGAGTGGACGAAAGGCTGTCTAGAGTTTGTCAACCAGCAAGTGTATGGCAGGTAGAAAGCGTGCCTCCCTGCAGGGCTCCTGGTCGGCAGGACCACACAGAAAGGGCGCCGTCTCTGTGGAGGCTGGATGGGCACAAGAAGTGCTCAGAAGTCACTGATGCAGGAAGGGAGGTCTGACCATCTCCAGAGTGTGGGACCCAGGAAAGGACATTTTTTTATAGGACCCCCGGGGCCTGGCCCGTGGCTGGAGGAGGGCGCCCAGGGAGCTCTCACAGCTTCAGCCCCTGCAGGGGAATCAGGTCACCCAGACAAACGCAGGAACGCAGTCGGCGCTGGACGCCCAGGTAGGGAGGCCAGAGCAGCAACGCCAGCAAAGGAGGCCGAGGGTCCAGAAAGAATAGAAAAGAACCAGTTTACTTAACATTGAAACAAACAGGGAGGGAGGCTAGTTTCTATCTGAAGCTCTTCCACGCAGTTCATTCACTCTTTCGCTCACTCATTCTCCTATCAGCTTCTACAGACATTTCTAAAAGTTCCGTATCTGCAAACTTCTGTGGGGGAAGGACCCCCGAGGAGACCCAGGGAGGGGAAGCACACTCGGTCACTGGAATTTCCAGCTTTTCACTGACTGATGAGAACAAACATTTAAATGGATGTTCAGAAAATGGTTCCTGGTCATCTCTAATTGGAAGATGCTTTCCCGACACCCTGTGCTCTGCAACCCCCGTCCAGAGCTAGCCCAGCTTCAGCGACAGGCTCCTTGCTGACCTCAGCATTTCCTTTGTCTCTCGGGCTGGTCCTCAAGTGTATGAATTTTCCCTAAATTTTCACGAAGCACAAAAGTTTCTTTTGTGATGTGGAACTCTGGAGGGGTTTGGTTTCTTACCCGTGGCCTGTGTGCTGTCACTTATACTCATCTACTGAGCTGTGCTGGAAAAAGGGTTGGAAACACCTACTACCATCACCGCCTGAAGGAGGCCACGGGAGACTTAGGGAAATGCCCTGGGGCCAAACTCAGGAAACCTGTGTGTCAGCACCTGTCCTGCCACCAACTGGCTCATTCTCACTGCTGCGGGGGGGGGGGGGGGGGGGGGGGAGGGGGGGGAGGGAATTGGCCTAAACTAGGATTCCTCAACCTCGGCATTACTGACATCCTGGGACAGATGATTCTTTGTTGGGGGGCGGTGGCGGATGGCACCTGTGTGTCATTGTGCATTGTGGGATGTTTAGTGGCATCCCTGGTCTCTACCCACTAGATGCCAGTAGCATCCCCTCCAGTTGTGACAACCCCAAATATCTGCAAACATTGATAAATGCCCCCTGATGAGAGGGACGACTTCCCCTAGGAAAACCACTGGTACAAACCAGCACCGTCTAATCCAGAAGCCAGATGGGGCCACTGAGCATGTGACGTGTGGCCAGTCCAAACTGAGATGTGCTGTGAGTATAAACTCTACCCTGGATTTCAAACATTTAAATGCAAAACAAAAAATGTAAAATATTTCATGAATATTTTTATATTATTATTTTTTCTTGATTACACTGATAGCATTTTTAAATACATTGGATTACCTAGAACAAATTTTAAGAATTAATTTCACCTCTCTTTTTTTTTAACTTTTAATAATGTGGCTACTTAAGAAATTGAAATAACATATGCGGCTCAGCTGGTGGGGTATTAGGTTTCCACTGGTCAGCACAGGTTCAGACGCTGCCCCCTAAGGTCCTCCCCACTCAGGTCCAGATTCCCTGGGAGGGACTCGCTACCACACAGGCTAAGCAAGCACTTGTCAGCACTACCTGCCGTCGGGATGGACCTGACGGCTGAGGCATCACGGACCGGACACAGAATGTATCAGAAAATCTCCGACGCCTGCTCCCAGGTATTTTAGAGTCTCTCTCTCCTCAGTGACACAGTCAGCAAAAAGTCAGCGTTTAGAGGCGACGCCCGGCTCCATCCCACAAAGGAAGCAGCCCCAGCTGTCAACAGCCTGATCCTGTCTGAGGGATGCAACAAACCCTGGACACGCCATGCAGGAGCCCGGGAAAGTCTACCTCCCCGAGGTGACTTTCCACTCCCACCGACCTGTAAGAGAGCCTGGGGCCGAAGCTTCCTCTGTAGCCAGGAGAGCCAGGGTCTAATAAGAGCTGGTGAGGTGCTTCATGATTTGCTAAGTGCTTCCCACCTCCATCAACTCCCTTAATTCCCAAAATAGTCATGTTATAGAGAACAGACTTGCGGTTGCCAAGGGGGAGGGAGGGGGAGGGAGGGCTGGACTGGGAGTTTGGGGTGAGCAGATGTGAGCTTTTATATATAGAATGGATAAACTACAAGGTCTTACTGTAGAGCACAGGGAACTATATCCAATATCCTGGGATAAACCATAATGGAAAAGAATGTAAAAAGGAATATATATATGTATGTATAACTGAGTCGCTTTAGTGTACTTTTTTTAAAAATTAAAAAAAGAATAGTCATGTTAGCTGGACACTAGGATGTCTCCGTTTTATTTATGTGGCCAATAGGCACTTTGCTCTATAAACTCAGGTCATAAGAAATGTTGATTTCTTCATTTTTATTAAATCAAAGTAATTCAGTCTTAGCCTTTTTTTTCTACTATCACTTCTCACCCCAGTTCCTTCGGTTGTTCGAAAGGTAAAGGTCCCAGAGCTGTAAGCAAAGAACATTCAAAGTAGCCCCTCTGGTTTTCTGTACCCCTGGTTATCCCTGATGGGCCATTGCTTTGGCCCGCTTGGTACCTGGAAGGGGTCTGTATGCTGCTTATAGGAAGGACCAACCAAGGTTTGACCACTTTCCCGAGAACTGGGACGGTGACAGCACAGGACTCAAATTCTTTGGGCTCCCCACCGACTGCAATCCCCAACCCACCGACTCTCTCCTGGATGCAGGAAAGCTCTCTCTCTGCTCTGCAGCTTTCCCTCTGACTGAAAAAAGCAAACCCAAACCAAACCAAAACAAAAAGCACCGGCCTCAATCCCCCCACCACTTCCCCCATGCACACACCCCATTCTCCCAGCAGTAGCTAGCATTATCTCCTGAATGACTTCAAGCTTTCAAAATAAAATCCAGGACGCTGGGTTTCGATTCAGGCAAACTCTTCTCTCCGTCCTGCACCACGAAGTTCCAGCGAGATAACACACTCCAAAGCCTGAACTTCTGGCAGCGGAGACGCCAAAAAAGACAACAGGCAATTTAAGATCTCTATAAATTATGCTCTTTCCACAAGTGGACAAAGCAAGAGTCCGTGCGGGTGAAGACAATCGCTCAGAATCACGTTTCTGGTAAATGTCAGATGAAGAACTCAAACCCAGGACCCCTGACTCCACCTAACGAGATCACGCCACCACCACACCCCGTCCCCAGATTCCCAGAGAGCCTGGAAGGAGTGCTGATGACCTAGGGAGGGGACCTCAGCTCTATTCCTGGAGTGCCTTTCTCTTGGGAAACTCTTACTGTTATACGGCTGCCAGCCTCCAAACAACCAAGTTAGGACACGCTTCCGTATTCCCTTAGCATCCCTGGAACCCGCTGGAACATTTAAACAGGACCTTGTTCGAAGCTGAGGTTCACACCTCTGATTTACGAGATACTTTTCACACTCAGCTCTCTACAGAAATGGTTAACGAAAGGAAAGTCTTCCATGAAATCCATAGGTGCTTCGGGAGTTCTATAAATACGGGATTCCAACAGCAGTTTTTTTATTGGGTGGATGTGGATGGAAGGGTTCATGAAGAAATCTGGTTGAGAAGCGGCGTGGAAGCCTGAACTATTGTATCACATGTAGCCAGTTATCACCAGGGGAATTGAGCAGCCGATCAAAGTTCTCCATCGTAAAATTATAGAATCGACATTCACATTGCACATTTGACATCAGAGTAGGCCTGGCTCATGGACTGGGCAGGAGTCTTCACTTGGATGTCTGCCTCTCCAGGCTGTGAACTCTGTGAGAGCGGCAGAAGCAGAGAAGCAGCTAATGTCCCCACGGGGGACCTGAATCATAGAACCTACCATAACTCCTCCACCTGTGTCCAGCAGAGGCTTCTGTAGAGAGTGAAAGAGGAAGTGTACCACTCCACCCAAACCCCTTACAAAATGCTACACAGTTAATCGTAGAACTGGAAGGATCTACCTAAGAAAACATAGCTTAAGAAGATATGGGATAGAGCACAGGGAACTATAGTCAACATTCTGTGCTTAAACCAAAATGGAAAAGAATATTAAAAAAAAGAACATTTGGGCTTCCCTGGTGGTGCAAGTGGTTGAGAGTCTGCCTGCCGATGCAGGGGACACGGGTTCATGCCCCGGTCCGGGAAGATCCCACATGCCGCGGAGCGGCTGGGCCCGTGAGCCATGGCCGCTGAGCCTGCGCGTCTGGAGCCTCTGCTCCACAACAGGAAAGGCCACAACAGTGAGAGGCCCGCGTACCGCAAAAAAAAAAAAAAAAGAATGTATGTCTGGGTATGTACGTATAACTGAATCACGTCGCTGTACAGCAGAAATTAACACAGCGTTGTAAATCAACTATATTTCAATTAAAAAGATATGGGAAGATATGAAACACAGACAAATAAAAATCAAGTACATTATAACTTCTTTCAAAACCTGGATGCCTGTTAAACATGTACCAACAAAGACTGAGTTACACAAAGTTGAGGGAAAAAAGCCAGACAAAACAGTGTGTACTGAACAGTTCCTGCATAGAAAGTTCAAAACGGGCAAAACTAGCTGTGGAAAATAGTGTGAAGGTTCCTCAAAAACTCGCAAGTAGAATTACCACATGACCTAGCAACTGTACTTCTGGGTATTTAGCCAAAAGAATTGAAAGCAGGGTCTCTAAGAGATATTTGCACACCCATGTTCATAGCTGCATTATTCACAATTGCCAAGAGGTGGAAGCCACCAAGTGTCCCTCAATGGATGACTCTGGATAAACAAAAGTGATATTAACAGGGTGGAACAGTAGTCAGCCTGCAAAAGGGAGGAAATTGACACAGGCTGCAGTGTGGATGAACCTTGAGGACATTACTCTCAGTGAAATAAACCAGTCACAAAAGGACCAACACTGTTTGATACTTACTTATATGAGGTCCTTAGAGCAGGCAAGTTCATAGACACAGAACGGTGAGGGCCAGAGGCTGGGGAGTTTTAGTGATTAACGGGGACAGTTTCCGTTTTGCAAGAAGAAAAGAGGTCTGTGGATTGAGGGTGGCGATGCTGGCCCAAAATGAATTTATTTCATGAAACTGAGCTGGACACTTAGAAATGGTTAAGATGATAAATTTTATGTTTTGCATCTTTCACCACAGTTAAAAAGTCATTTTTTAATAAAGGGGAAAAAGAAACAGGCAGCACTAAACTGTGGTGCGAGATGAGCGCTGGTTCTGGAAAGGGGACCTCCTGGCTGTTGGTCAAGTCCTGTTCCTTAGTCTAAGTGCTGGTTGTATGAGTGTTTTCAAGTTGTGAACTGTTAGCAAATTACACATTTAGGCTTTTGGCACTTTTCTGAATGCATTTTTTTAATTTTTTAAATATTGTAAAATAACTGGCTTCATCCGATTCTTCCTCCCCACTCCCCATATTACAACTTAAAGGTTAAAGGAAATTATATGAACAAAAATAAAAATCCAATTCTACAGGAAAGGCCACAAGGATGAAAGATAATCTTAAGTCTGTAATCACATCCGACTGACTTCCCTTTTGCCCATGTTTTGCTCCCTAAGAACATCTGGGGCTCTTGAGTTTATGAAGCAACTCCTCTTTCTGTTTTCTTTGCCACTTCTGTTAATGGGCAAGAGCAAACACCCCCAAAATGCCAGGTTTTTTAAAAACTTTGTCCCAGGGGTCCCTCCCCCCAAGGGCTGCTCAGCACAACGCGGGCTTAGTCAAGCAGGCAGAGTGGGAAAGGCCTGGGCGTGTGGAGAGCAGCCCAGGGGCGAGCTCGGTGGGGATTAGGGGAACACCAGGTGCACCCTGACCTGGACAGCCCGCAGCTTACTCATTAATCAGGCGTTTAACAGGCTGGCGCTCCAAGGCCCCTCTCAGCCTGGCAGACTGGGAACTTTGGCTCGGTTCCCAGTTTGCACCCCACCCCAGGGCCCCTTATCTACTCCCAGGCAAAACCTCTCTCCGCAGGTATCCAGACCCTAAGCCCGGGGCTCTGTCAGGTTCTCTCCGCTGCTGGATCGCCTCCACTTGGAGGATGGAGCTGAACCCTGCTCCATCCTCCACTTTCCCCAGGTCTGCTCCCCACACCTCCACGGGCTCAGGTTGCGATGGAACTAGCCTCTCCAGAAGGAGGGGTCTTAGTTCTCCCCTCTCTGTTTCTTCATCTTCCTCCCAAAGCTTTTGTTTCTACTTTTACCCCAGTTCCTTCCCTCACCTGACCGCAAGCCGGATGAGGCACAAGGCTGGATGAGGCACAAGGCTCGAAGAAGCCAGTTCTACATCTCATTTCCTTTGGGTACTTTTAATCCAGACTTTAAAAAAAATAATCATATTGCTATCTTATAAATGCTAAGCATTGGACTTCTAAAATAATGCTCACAACATCTCCACCCCCCAAGGGGGACCCTGAGGCTGGGAGAAGTAAAGTGCGTCTGATGCCACCAAGAAGCAAAGCCCAGAAGATGCACGTCCCGCCTGGACGGTGCGGCCCTAGGACCTCAGGTGCGCTGGAGCCTCAGTTACACTCTGACAGTCGTGGTCCTGCTGTCGGGCATTTCAGGCCCTTCCCCAGGCCAGCTTCCCCTAACCACAGTGAGAACACTCACAGGGAAACATGGAAAGCCGGGAATTTCAAGAACTCTTAGAGGTATTCTTTTTTTTTTGCGGTATGCGGGCCTCTCACTGTTGTGGCCTCTCCCGTTACGGAGCAGAGGCTCCGGGCGCGCAGGCTCAGCGGCCATGGCTCACGGGCCCAGCCGCTCCGCGGCATGTGGGATCTTCCCGGACCGGGGCACGAACCCGCGTCCCCCGCATCGGCAGGCGGACTCTCACCCACTGCGCCACCAGGGAAGCCCCAGAGGTATTCTTTAAATAATCACACTCTTTTGTTTTAAACATCACGTATAAGGCCAGGGCCCTCTGTTTACCTTTGATTTTACCCAAATAAAACCAGGGAGCAGTGTGTGCAGCTCAGCAGGAGCCCAGCTTTGGGGAAACACTTCTCTCTTCAGAGCTGGAACTGGCCTTGCATGAAATATTATGGAGGAAGAAGGGCTTCCTGCTGAACAGGACAGAACATCTCCCAAAGCCTCGGTGCCATCCTTACGCTGGAGGGGCGGGGGGAGGCGTGGCTATCAAACAAACCAAATCTTGGAGTGGACAATACACGTGTTATTTCAGAGCCGGCTCTGTTCCCTGGAAGAGCCAGCACTCAGAGCTTCACCCTCTGCCTGCCGGGCCCTTAGAATCCGCAGCGGGAACCACTGTTTCTGCCCGGCCTGGATGGGAGGCACACAGCACGTTTAGGAAGATGCTGCACACCTCTGAGGCTGCATCAGCACCACCAGGCGTCCAAAGGCAAGCAAGGCCCAGGTTCCAAGTGAGGGCTGTCAAAAGACAGGCACCTTTTTTTTAATTTTAAGTTTTTTCAGAATCTGCTCAAGATTTTCAGAAAGGAGAGAAAAAGCCCGCTTTTTAAAGTTGAGTGGGGAAAGATGTGTTTCTGAATGATGACTTTCTGCAACTGGAGACCCAAATAAAATAAAAAATAAATTTTAAAAAATGCCTCTTTTCCATTGCTACAAAGAGCGACCATATCAGAAGTGATGAGTTGCTTAAACCCCACATGAAAACCAGGCTTATAATTCAAATTTCAGTGCAATCTGCCCCACTTTCTGGTCTCTGTGCCCGTTCCCCTGGGCTGAAGAGAGCCGTGTTTGCTCCCACCAAACAGTGCTTTCAATTCCCTGCGAATTAGCGCAGCAACCTCTGTGACCACCATCCCCGATTTAAGCAAAGCTGAAGGCGGCCAGCTCCAAGCTCCGTTTCACAGGGAGTCGTTTTTCCCCAAGGAGCTTCACTCTATAAAACACTCTAAACTCGTGAAAACGCACTTCCACGTCATTTCCGGCCGAGCGGCAGAGCTCCCCCACGATGCTTTACTTTTGCCAGATTTGGGCTTAATTGGAGGAAAACACGAGTCCTTTCCTCTTTTAGCTTCTTTCCATCACTTCTGGAGATAAGCTTTCCAGCTACCAGAACAAAATGTTTCCCAGTTTCTCCTCCCACACCCGTGAACTTTGTTCCTTAACTAGGTCCCAGATTCCCCTCAAAACAGAACTGGACTATGTCCAACCAATTTCTCTAGGTTCTTCAAACATTAACTCAAGGGATGTTGTTTCAAGAGGTTTGTGTGTCCTCCCTCCCTCGCCTTTTAGCATTTGCACTGGTTTTCGAGGCTGAACAGGGAAGGCTGAGGGGTGCGTCACACCCATCCCTCACCTTGCCCCGCGGCCCTCTGACCAGAAGGGTGGGAGAAGGAAGCCACTTTGGGTGCACGGAGGACAGGCCCTGAACTTCCCTCTCTAGGCCCGGCAAGGAACTGCGAACGAGCAGGTGGACATCACAGCCATGGGATAGACTGGTCCAAGCCCCTGAGCTCGAAGAATCCAGTTATTTCATGTCTGGCAGGGAAACGCTGGACCATTTTCCTCACAGCAAGACACACCAAAGCTGCCTGACTTTTGACATCCCCCCCGACCCCCTCCCACGAGCAAGGGCTGGTTCTTTGCACTGAGCGAAGGGAGAGAGCCAGCTTACTTGGAAGGAATCTTGCTTTGGACCTCCAAGAAGGCCCAGGGCAGCTGTTGCCAGTGGCGCTGGGAAACTAGAAGACGCGGCCGTTAGAGGGCAGCGTGTGCTAACCTATAACTCAGCGCTGGCTCCTTTTCCAATTACAGGCAGGGCGTCTCAAAGAGCAAAGGCACTAGGGTTCCACTGTCAGCAGAAAAACAAGTTGGAAAGACACGAGGGAGGGCTGGCTTGGAAGACAGAGAAACATCCCTCCAAGCCAGAGCTGTGCCCGTGAGACACTGCTCTTGGAAGAGCCAGGCTACATGTCCCAGCACATGCCAGGAATACAAACCCGGGAAGACACAGGCCCCAGAGAGAAGCCGACACCTCCTGCCCCGTGAGCCTGCATCTGATGGCCTGGACCAATCAGCCAGCTCGGTGCCCAGACCTAGAGCAGAGAGAGGTGTGGGGAGGACTCGAGGTACCATGTGTCCCTTCGCTCTTCAGCCTTCTGGAAAGAGAGGACAAAGGAGTGCCCTGAGGCTGGCAGACGGGGGTGTCGGGGGGCAGGGGGGGCAAGGCCTGGGTTTGACGAGGAAGGACGAAATCCGACTCCACCAGTCGGGATCTGTCATCTTTGCTGGTCTATCAGGTGGGCCAGTTCTGAGGGCAGAGCCTGGCTCTGAGCAGTGGGCATCACCCTCCCAGCTCGCAGCTCCGGGCCTTGCCAGAGAGGCATCCTTCCACGGGACAGACGCGAGCTGGCGCTGGGGCATGCCCTGCAAGAGCAGCTCTGCGTCGCAAAGGCTCCCGGCAACGAGGATCGGCCTCTGTCCCTCTCCCCACAGCACCTCTCGTTGTGATTCCCGGGCTGCCCTGCGGAGGGGAGAGCTCGGCGCACTGACAAGCAGAATCTGGAGCGTGGCCGGGCCTCACCTCCGTCCAGCTCACCAGGGGAAGGAGTAAGGGCGTTTGTGCAACCCAGGTATTCATTTCTTCCCACAAGCCCTTGGGGGCAGCGCCAACCACGATGCCACGGGCCTGTGAGACTCGAATGACAGGCTCTGCCCTAACAGGCTTGGGAGTGTCAAATTGAAGGTGACAGGTGACCAAAGTCCCAGCACTGAGGTCTCAGCAGGCGCACAGGCCCAGGCTCTCACTCCCTTCTCCACCCCTGCTTTCATTTCATCTCCCCCCCACGATCCCTCCTGGCCTCGAACCAGCAGGCGAGTCCTCAGCTAGTGCCCCCACTGACGGCGCTGTGGTTCAGCCTGTCGCTAGGCCTGCGTTTCTTTATGGAGCGATTACTTTTTCTCGAGCACCATTCACATGTTTTGTTTTCAAATCCTGCCCACTGAAAGCCAAGCGCAGGTCCTGGGCAGGCAGCGCAGCAAGAGGGACGGTGCCAGGACCCCCGAGCATCCCCAGCTCTGCCCACATGGCCATCGGGTCGGCCTCTGGGCCCTCCCCCTCCCTCCTTCTTCAATCCAATGGTCCAAGGGAAAGGGACTGCTGGGCCTCTAAACTGGGGACGTGCTAATTATAGAAGTAACACTCACCATCTAGAATAGGACGCGCTTGGAACTGAATGGGAATCTCACGCTGTCGGGAGGGTTTCCAACTTCCAACAGCTCCAGGCACGGTATTCAGACTGTTTTCCACTGACAGCAATTTAAAAGCTGGACAATGCGTAAAAGAACTCCAGGTCTTTCTGTTTTAATTTTTAAACACAGAGAAGTAAAGAATATTGGCTCTTGATGCAGGGACTAAGGAAGGACTGGAATTCATTCCTCTCCGATCACTTAGGCATCAGAAACAAAGTTATATAGTAAGTGTTCAGCCTTAAGGAAGGAGATGCCACCATTTGTGACCACACGGATGGTGCTGGAGGACTCTGTGCTCTGTGAAGTAAGCTGGACAGAGAAATACTATATGATTCCACTTGTAGCTGGAATCTACAATAGTCAAATGCATAGAAGCAGAGAGTAGAACGGTGGCTGCCGGGGAAGAAGGGGAAGAGAAATGGACGGTGTTGGTCAAAGGGTTTCAGTTATGCAAGATGAGTAAGTTCTAGAGAGAAATCTAGAGAGTTGTTGTACAGCATGGTGACTGTAGTGAGTACTTGGAAGTTGCAAAGAGGATAGAGCTAAAAGGAAATCATCTCACCACAAACACATACACACACACACACACTCGGTGGTAACTACAGAAAGGTGAGGGACGTGTTAATTAGCTTGGTTGTGGGGATCTTTTCACACTGTTTAAGTATATCAAAACATCAGATTGTACACTTTAAATAGATATAATTTTCCTGTGTCAAAGATATTTCTAGGGCTTCCCTGGTGGCGCAGTGGTTGAGAGTCCGCCTGCCGATGCAGGGGACGCGGGTTCGTGCCCCGGTCTGGGAAGATCCCACATGCCGCGGAGCGGCTGGGCCCGTGAGCCATGGCCGCTGAGCCTGCGCGTCTGGAGCCTGTGCTCCGCAACGGGAGAGGCCACAACAGTGAGAGCCCCACATACGGCAAAAAAAAAAAAAAGATATTTCTAAAAAAAAGAACTTGAAAAATGGGAAGCAGAAAACATAGTGTAAGAATGATAAGGGGACACAGGAAGGGCAGTAGTAGAGGTGGACCACCACCTGGACGGGGCCAGACTGCGGAGGCCTCCAGGCCAGGCCCACAGCCCTGGGACGGGAACCAGGTACCAGGTTTTCATGCTGATGGTGACCTTGCCCGGACTGAAGGATGTTTCCACTTCCTAAAAATCTTTAGGCATAGGAAATACACCCATCAGTCTTTGCTAAATACAACTGCCCAGAAAGGGCAAGACTGAGTGAAAATAGGCCTTGAAAGCAAACCATGATCCTAGTACGTTATGTAACTCAGCAGAAGCCTAGCATCTCTTCTGGTCGGAGGCTCTCCAAACATTTGGGGAATGCGGCCTTTTGACAGATGTTTGCTGAGGTTACCCTGGACACTCAGCGCCTGCTGTGACCCAGCCCTGACCACGGGGGTGTGGGGGGGGGTGAGGGGAGCAGAACTTAGCCAAGCTCCACGTTCAGTGTCCAGAATCATGCGTCTCAGGCCCACCAGCCTGCTGCCTGGCTTGCTTGGGCATTAAGCGTATTTCCGGAGCGCTGTTCCTTCCTTGGGAACCCAGAAATGAATAACATGATAACAGTAACACATTTACTTCGTGGGGTTTTGAGTTGCTCTGTGGGAGTGAACAGTTCTTATACGTATACCACGCAGTAGCTCATGCCCATTGGAGTTGGGTGGGCTTGCTATGTCCTCTTAGCCTCACATACCTGTAAAACCAACCCGAAAAAGACAGTATTGCTCAGAAGAGACTTCTTTCAAGTAATGCTTCCCAGATAATTTTGTGTGCAGCTTCTAAGGAGAAACACGTTTTACATCTCTAGCCAGGACACACAACGTAGGCCTACTCAACTGAAACAATATTTAATCTTACTCTGTGCGATACATACAATCTGGTATTTTCTACTCTGTTTCATTTGTTAAAATACTGGACACAGCTCACTCACAGGCTACAGCTCACAGTATGAGGAACACTGGCTGCAGGCTTCCAAACAAGGAGAGAGACTGAACACACATTTTTCACCCCTCCCTTCAGGGATCCGGAACAAAATGAACAAAAGGAACAAAACGGCACAAACCCACAAGGGCAAAGGACACAGGAGGGACATAGAAGAGAGATCACCAGGTCTCCATCACAGTAAATGACAGAAGAACCCCCAGCCGCTGCAGCAGACAATCTGGTTGCCCACCAATAATGCTTGCCTTATTTTTCCTTGTAATAAGATTCAGATTCTATTTAAAGCCCTCACGTTCCACTGCAAAGTCATGGTGTCAGGAAAGACCAACCCCACCTTCAGCTCCAGGGATTAAATCTTGATTAGTCGAAGACAATCAAATTAGTTTGATTTCCTTTGTCTAGTGATTCATTTAAGAAGGGCCACAACACCTAATTTTGGACATGGGGTCTCGATAGAAAGTCTGCCAGTGACGGGATTCATTCTGGGAAGTACTCTACAGTTTTAAAGAGTCAGAGAAAGAAGTAGATCCAATTTCTGCCTCTGGAATATAAGCCACTGTCATATTTTGTCCATGAAAGGGAGCTACGCAAAGCATTCTGGCAGAGCAAATAGATTTTTTTAAAACCTGGGTTCCCGAGGATGTAATTCAGCCACTAAGTCAATCAACCTCAGAGCCACCTTATCCCAGGACTTTTTCATTTTGTGCAAGAAAAAAAAAACACTTGTCCTATGAGCCATTTTAGTTGGGCTTTCTTCACTTGCAGCATCCTAACGGAAACAACAAGGTGCATCATCATGAAACTCCACCACACCAGGGACAAACTGAGGGCCCTCGAACTTCCAAGGAGGGAAAAGCAAGGGAAGACACAGAGGAACAAGAACGAAAATGGTACAGGTACAGCATTGGATGCTAGAAGGACAATAAATGACTTCAAAATTCTAAGAGAAAATGACACTCTACCTCGAATTCAGTAATCAACCCAGCTATTGATCAAGAAAGAAAGCAGGTAAAAACATTTTTAGACATACAAGGATTAAAAAATTATCTCCCATACACTTTTTTCCTAAGAGCTAGTTGTTGATGGGTTTCAGGGAAAGAAAAGAATAAAAAGGAAGAAAAGGAAGCCTAATCACTTCACAACAGTCAGAATAGCCATCATTTAAAAGTCGACAAATAATACATGCTGGAGAGGGTGTGGAGAAAAAGGAGCCCTCCTATATGTTAGTGGGAATGTAAATTGGTGCAGTCACTATGGAGAACGGTATGGAGGTTCCTCAAAAAACTAAAAACAGAGTTACCATATGATCCTGCAATCCCACTCCTGGGCAGATATCCAGAGAAAACTCTAATTCAAAAAGATACACGCACCCCAATGTTCAGAGCAGCACTACTTACAACAGCCAAGACATGGAAACAACATAAGTGTCCTCGACAGATGAATGGATAAGATAAAGAAGATGTGGTATATACATACAATGGAATATTACTCCGCCATAAAAAGGAATGCAATAATGCCATTTGCAGCAACATGGATGGACCTAGAGATTATCACGTTAAGCGAAATAAGTCAGACAGAGAAAGATAAATATCATATGATATCGCTTATATGTGGAATCTAAAAAAATGATACAAATGAACTTACTTACAAAACAAAAGGAGACTCACAGACATAGAAAACAAACTTACAGTTATCAAAGGGTATAGCAGGGGGTGGGGGGTGGAGAAAAAAATTAGGAGTTTAGGATTAACCTATACACACTACCATATATAAAATAGGTGAACAATGAGGTGTACTATATAGCACAGGGAACTCTACTCCATATCTTATAATAATCTAAAAGGAAAATGAATCTGAAAAAGAATATATATATATATATATATATATACAACTGAATCACTTTGCTGTACACTTGAAACTAATACAGCATTGTAAATGAACTAGACTTCAATAAAAGAATAAAAATATAAAAATAAATTTGAAATAATTTTTTTAAAAAAAGGAAAAGGAAGCCTAAGAAAGGCTAAGAGATCCCGGAACCAGTGCGCCCAGTCGGCAGGGTGGGGAAGGTGACCACTGTGCTGCAGGTCTCGAGAATAACCAGTCCAGTGGCAGTGGGAAGGTGGAGAGACCCAGGAAAACGGCATTAGACTTGACAGAGTAGATTATGTGGCAAGTCTGGCGACAAAGTGATGATCACAGTGCAGTCAAAGGTATTATATTCATTACCTATTGCTGCATAACCGATCATCCCAAGACTCACAGACTTAAAACAATAAACACCTATTATCTCACAGTGTCTGAGGGTCAGGCATCTGGGAGCAGCCTGGCTGGGGGATCCTGGCTCAGAGCCTCTCCTGAGGCTGCAGTCAAGATGTCAGATGAACCCCATCAGCTGAAAGCCCTGCGGCGTCTATCGGCTCAGCTCCCAGCCTGGCTCACTCGTGGAGCTGTTGGCTGGAGGCCTCAGCTTCTTTCCACAGGCGTCCGGCAATAGGGCTGATTCAGTGGCCCCACAACATGGCAACTCTTTTCCCCAGAGCAAGATCCCCATGAGAAAGATCAAAGAGGAAGCTGTGTTGCCTTTTCTGACCTGGTCTCAGAAGCCACACAGCCTCCTCCTGCCATTTCCTACCTGCAGAAACAACTCACTAAGTGCAGCCCACTTACAAGGCAAGTGAAATAGGGCTTTACATTTTGAAGGGAAGGGTATCAAAGAAATGGTGGACAAATTTTTAAACTGCCACAATGACGTATATGAAAATAGCATATAAGTAATAAATTAGGCGAACATGTAATTTAAGGGAAAACAAAGGGCTGCAAAAATATAATCATAATATACTAAGATGTGCTACAGACAATATCAACATGGTTTTGGTATCATAAACAGAATGTTGATTTAATTTAAAACAGAGATATGAGGAGAATGGGGAGAGATGAATTCAAGAGTATAAGAGAGCTAACTTCTCATTAATCCTAATAGGGAGTCAATAGCTATGACTTATAATTGATAAATCAAAAATAGCACTATAATCAAGACAGCGTGGCACTGGCGAAAGAATAAACAACTAGATCAATGGAACAGAATAGAGACCCCAAAAACACACTCACAGAAATAAAGTCAACTAATTTTTGACACAAGAGAAAGAAATGGTGCAGGGAAAACTGGACCTCCACATGCAAAGAAATTAATCAAGACCCAGCTCTTACATCCTTCGCAAAAAATTAATTCAAAATAGATCATAGATCTAAATGTAAAATATAAAACTATAAAAGTCTTAGAAGGTAACATAGAAAAGAATCTAGATGGCCT
Source organism: Lagenorhynchus albirostris (assembly GCF_949774975.1). NCBI lineage: Eukaryota > Metazoa > Chordata > Mammalia > Artiodactyla > Delphinidae > Lagenorhynchus > Lagenorhynchus albirostris. The sequence goes on along the minus strand of NC_083104.1, from coordinate 100,032,049 downwards.
TGGGTTTGGGAATGACCTTTTAGATACAACACCAAAGGCACACCCATTCAAAGAAAGCTTTAGTAAGCCGGCCTTCATTAAAAGTAAAAACTTCTGCTCTGCAAAAGACACTATCAAGAGAATGTGAAAACAAGGCTGGGAGAAAATATTTGCAAAAGACACGTCTGATAAAGGACTCTTCTCAAAGATATACAAAAGAGTTTCGAAATCCAACAAGAGGAAAACAACCCAATTTTAAAATGGGCCAAAGATCTGCATAAGCATCTCACCAAAAAAGATATACAAATGTCAACTGAGCTTATAAAAGATACTCGACGTCCTGTGTCATCAGGGAAATGCAAATTAAAACAACAAAGAGACACCACTACGCACCTATTAGAATGCCTAAAATCCAAAACACAGACAACACCAAATGCTGGTGAGGGTGTGGAGCAACAGGAACGCCCATTCACTGTTGGTGGGAACATAGAATGGTTACAGCCACCTTGGAAGACAGCCTGGCAATTTCTTACAAGACTAAATATACTCCTTCCATATTATCCAGCAATTGCACTCCTTAGTATTTACTCAAATGAGTTAAAAACTTATGTCTACACAAAACCCTGCACACAGATATTTACAGCAGCTTTATTCATAATTGCCAAAACTTAGATGCAGCCCAGATGTCCCTCCATAGGCGAATGGATAAACTATGGTACATGCAGACAATAGTATATTATTCAGCACTAAAAAGAAATGAGCAATCAAGCCACAAAAGGATATGGAGGAACCTTAAATGTCTATTATTAAGTAAAAGAAGCCAATCTGAAAAGACTACTTATTATATGATTCCAACTATATAAAATACCGGAAAAGGCAAACTAAGGAGACAGTAAAAAGATCAGTGGTTGACAGGGGCTGGGGGAGGGAGGGATGAATAGACAGAACACAGGGTTTTTAGGAGAGGGCAAACGCTCTGTATGATACTGTAATGGCGGGTACATTTGTCCATATGCATAGAACGTACAACACCAACAGTGAACCTTAATGTAAACTATGAACCTCGGGTAATTATTATGTGTTAATGTAGGCTCATTCACTATAACAAATATACCACAGGGAAGGGGATGTCGATGGTAAGGGAAGTGTGTGGGGCTGGGGGGGCTGGGATCTGGGAAATGTCTGTATTTTCTACTCAATTATGCCATGAACATAAAACTGCCCTTAAAAATAAAGCCAGCTAAGAAAATTAGCCCCGTTGTGGTCTCTGGTCTATGAGCAAGCTCTGCTGTGCACACTCCCAGCCCCCAAGCAGCCTGCCCCCCTCCCTTCCCGGCCCTTCCTCACGGTAGCGTCTTGATCCCATGTGCCCCCTGACCCCATACTCACAGCCTCCCCGCCATCAACATCCTGCACCAGATGGTGCATTTTTACCACTGATGAAACTACACTGACATGTCACCACTGCCCCAGGTCCACCGTTCCAGTGCGTGGATGACCCCGAAGGCCTCCCTCTGGATAAAACACAGGGAGTGAAATGAACCTGGTTTTCAATGAAGAGGCTCGAGGCAGGTGGGAAAGGAGGACAAGAATCGCGGGGCTCGGGCCAGAGCCCTTTGCTCCCTTGGCCCCTGGCCCTGTGTCTCGTCTGCCCTCCGGTCTTGAGCTCCTCCTCCGATCCCCACACACCCCCTTTCTTCCCACACCCTCACAGAACTGATGGAGGAAACTCCAGACCATCGGTGCCACAGTCACCTTGAATACACCATCGACCTCAGCTAGGCAAGCAGCAAGGTGGAGACCACCTCCTGGTCCCTGCCCGCCCCCTCTCAGCCCCCACAACTGCCGAACCTCAGATTTTCTCATCACACCCCATCACATCCTTGTCTTCCCCTCCACGGATGATCTTGCCACCTGCCTGTTGAGCAGGGAAAGTTGGGCATGGGTCCCCTGAACTTCCTGCCCAGGCGCACACCTGCCCCTGCCTCCTAGGCCCTCCAGCTCCCCCACCCTGGCCTTTCACCTGCCTGCCGACCCCATCCGGTCTTCCCTCCTCCAGAATCCCCTCCCTGACTCTCATCCTCTCCCTCTCCCCTCGTCCCCTTTGTCTCGGCACCAAGATTCTCTCCAGTTAAAACCAAAACAATAACAAAGAACAAAAATGTCTCCCAGCAATAGTAGGAATCGCACAAAACAGTTTCACCAACGAGGTGGAGCTGACCTTCACTGGCCGCTGGAAGAGGTGAGCCTGCAGGTGTGGAGGTGAAGGCAGGGGTGGGCCAATCTCGAAAAGCGGGGTGGGGGGGACTGGATTTGGAAAGTGGGCACTCTCTGGGTCCATTACTACCTGGGCCTTTCCCCGGCACTGCTAACCTTCCTCCAGACACATGGAGCGACAGCAAGACTTTGACAGGACAAACCAGCAGGTCTCCATCACACTGAGTCCCAAAACAAACAAACAAACAAACAAACACCGCAATAGCAGACAGGCTGGGCTGTCAGCCGATAGCACCTGTTTTCTTCTTCTTTGTAACTGGAGATGAAAGTGCAGTGACGCCCTCCCTAAGCTCCGCGCGAAGCCAGGCAAACAGAGCCCCTCCCTCCACCCAGTGTGCTCTTCTGCTTCTGCCCTGTCTCTCTTCTTCTCCAAATTCCCTACAAGTAGCTTCACTTGCTGCCTCTGTTGCCTCACTTTCCAACCTCCTGTAGGCTGGTTTCCGGCCCCACCCCTTTCCTCTAACCAGCTCTGCGGAAGGCACCAGTTAGCGCTGAATTTCTAAATCTAATGGACACTGTAGCGATGTCTTTTTTTTTTTTTTTTTTTTTGCGGTATGCGGGCCTCTCACTGCTGTGGCCTCTCCCGTTGCGGAGCACAGGCTCCGGACGCGCAGGCCCAGCGGCCATGGCTCACGGGCCCAGCCGCTCCACGGCACGTGGGATCCTCCTGGACTGGGGCACGAACCCGTGTCCCCTGCATCAGCAGGCGGACTCTCAACCACTGCGCCACCAGGGAAGCCCCCAGTAGCGATGTCTTAATAACCGCCTGCAGTGTGTTGACTCATCAACAAGCGTCCCTTCTTGAAATTTGCTTCTTCCAGACTTCCACGACTCCCCACCGCAGTTCTCACCACCCGCGCACCCACCCCCAGCCGCCTTGCCTCCCCGGCTGCCCTACGAGCTCCCTTCCTGCTGTCTGGTCCATCCCAGAGCTCCGAGCTCCATGCTGGTTCCCTCTGCGGCTCCCTGTACACACCTCCCGTGAGCAATCTGGCCTTCACCTACCCCTCATGTTGTCGTGACGCCTCAGTTTGCACTCTATCCCAGTTATCTGCAGCAAGGATCCCCAAAGGGGAGGAAATCCGCAGCTCCAGTCCTAGGAGTAATCCAGGTACCAACAAAAACCAAGCAACGCAGGAGAGTAAGAAGGGCTGCAGGAGAGAGAGGGAGAGAGAGACCCAGACTGGTGCTAGTGTTCCAGCCTCCCCTGGATGGTGAATCAGCTCTCCCTGGCCCTTCCTCGCCTGGCCCATGGGCTCCACACTAGACCACAAGAAAGCCCCTCAGCAGTTCCTGCACATATGTCCCAGCTTCAGTCACTCAAGTGCAGTTTCTAACTCTATGGTACAAGCAGCATCTGTTTCCAGCCTTACTTGAGGGCAGGGGAAGGCAGGAGGTTGTTACAGTCGTTTTATTTTTATTCTTTAAATTTTATTTATTGTATTTATGTATTTTGGTTGCACCAGGTCTTAGTTGTGGCCGGCGGGCTCCTTAGTTGCAGTTCACTGGCTCCTTTAGTTGTGGCATGTGTGCTCCTTAGTTGCGGCCGGTGGGCTCCTTATTTGCGGGTCATGGGTTCCTTCGTTGTGGCATGCATGTGGGATCTAGTTCCCTGACCAGGGATCGAACCTGCCTCCCCTGCATCGGGAGGTGGATTCTTAACCACTGCGCCACCAGGGAAGTCCCTATGGTCATTTTATATGAAGAATCCATTGAACTGAACACTGTTCCTATTTGATTAGAACAAATAAAAGCCATAGATAGCTGCCATGCAAAGTAGAAATCGCACAGGACGCAATAAGCGTGAACGGCAGGGTTGACTGCCACCTGCATCCCTGTAAGTGGGCATCTCTGTCCAAGTCTAAGCAGCTGATGGCATCCTGACCATCAGCTGCTTAGACACAGACGTAGAAGTGCTGTTTCAAGTAGGCTATCAGAACCTGGTCACTTAGAATGTGCTAGAAACTAATGTAACACTTTTAGCAACATGGATCAAGTGAAAAATTAAATCCTTCCTGTTTAGTGACTAATAATGAAATAATAAGGTTATACCCACTGTAAAAGTGTCAACAAGCTGGGAAAATGTTAAGAGAGTAGAAGATTTGTGCTAGGCGATGCAAAAAGACAGAAATGGAGAACTCGGGGAGAATGCTGCTGGTCGGGGGTCAGGATGGCAAGATTTCCTGCCGCGTGGGAACCGCCATCAAGAGCGGGCAGCTACCTGGGAGCCCCGCGGGGAAACCGCGGCGCCGCTTGTGGGCTCAGCTGGAAAGATGAAAGACAAACGTCAACCACAGGCAGGAGGAAGAACGTGACCTGCGTATTTGCAGCCATGACCCAGGGCGCCCTGGCACTGGCCAGCGTCTATGCAAAGATCAGAAGGTGACCACACAGAAATCTCCTGCAGTCCCATACACTAACAACAAAAGATCAGAAAGAGAAATTAAGAAGGTGACCACAACCGTAGTGGCAAGAGTAGAGGGCAACTGGGGCCTGACCATACCTATCTTTTTAATTATCACCCATGACTCCCAAATTTAGATCCCAGCCCTGACCTCTCTTCACATCTCCAGACCCACATCTCCAACTGTCTCTTTTATTTTTGCGGTACACGGGCCTCTCACTGCTGTAGCCTCTCCCGTTGCAGAACACAGGCTCCGGACGCGCTCACGGGCCCAGCCGCGTGGGATCTTCCCGGACCGGGGCACGAACCCGTGTTCCCTACATCGGCAGGCGGACTCTCAACCACTGCGCCACCAGGGAAGCCCTCCAACTGTCTCTTTAAAACATCCACGTAGGTGTCTATGAGCATTTCTAACCCAACGGGTCCAAAACCGAAGTCTGAATCCCCTCCAGAGACTTGATCCTCCTCCAGGCCCCGTTCCAGCGGCTTCATCATTTTCCACTCGGCTGCTCACACCAGAAGTTGGGACGCCTCCTTGATTCTTCCCCGGGTCTGGCCACCAGACCTTGAGCCCATTTGCCGTTCTCCGCGTCCATGGCTTCCACCTGGGGCACGGCAGCGTCATCACCCGACGCCTGTGAGAGTCTCCTGGGCTGCCTCCTTGCTTCCTTCTTGCACCACCCCCATAGTTCAGCCTCCACACATTAGACAGAACCACTACTTTCAAGCCCAAGTCCGATGGCGCCCCGCGCACTGAGGATCCATCCCAGCTTCTGGAGGATGGCCCCCTCGGGCAGTGGCATCTCGCCCCTGCCCGCCTCTCCTTTCTCCTGCAGACACTTCCACCTGCCGTGAAAACTCTGCCTCTGTGATTTCCATTCCCACCGAGTTCTCTTGCATCTGCTAGTACTTTCCAAAGAGAAAGCAAGTTTTCTTTCAGGCTAAAATGCAAGATAGAGTTTGGCTTATTTCCCGAGAAGGCCAAAATCCAAGCCAACCTTGTAACATCTTTTCAAATTCTTGAAAAGCAACCGCTGGTCCCCAGTCAGGCTCCCCGCCCCCGTGCTCCCCACCCATGTCCCTTCTGCACTGTCCGCAGCCTCCGGTCACTGCTGCAGCTGGGCTCTGCCCCTTCAGAAGCCAATGCTCCAGCGAGGGCAGTGGATTTATGGTGCAAGGTTACACAGAGCGTAAATCTGGGCCTCAGGAATCAAGGGCTGTGACATTTTTACAGCCTCCTCCTCCAAGCCCCTGCATGGATATGAAGCAACTGGAGGGAAGAACATCTGGTTTCACTTTTTTTATTCACTACCACAGCTCCCATCTGACAAAACCCTCGATCCTGCCAGGGTTCTGGTGGCTGGCGGGATGAATGAGCAGTGGGGCAGCTCTCGGCTAGAGATCTTGCTTTTCCTGTCTCATCGTGGGGCAAAGAAACCGCCAGGAATGAAGGCATCACCACTGCCGCATTGAAACAAAGCATGTGGCTGAGTCAAGGCCGGGGTGGCAGCCTGCCAGCTTGCCAAAGATACGGAGGGGCATTTCTGGGGGACGGAGCGAGGGCCTTGGCCTCGCCGTTAACAGGGGGCGTGGCCTGGACTCTTGTGATGGATGCTGGGACTTGTAGTCTCTGCGGGCAAGATGGCCGTCGGTGAGAGGCTCTGGGACAGAGGAAGGCTTCCCGTGGTGGCTAAAGGTAGCACTGGAGGAAGGCACACCGAAGATAAGAAGCCGTTCAGATGACTTATCTCGTGTTCAGCGTGGCTCGCCCAGAGCCCCACCTCATGACAGAGGCTTACTTCTCATCTGATGGAGACAGCCCTGCTGGAGCCAGGTAGAAAAACGTGTCCCTCCTCACCCATGCAATCAGTAGCCAGTCCTGGTAATAGGCCAGCAGGCATGATCAGAACAATCAGAACAGGTTCCCCTGAAGGATACCCCCTGCAGTGAACGGACCCGACCCAGACCACTGGCTCTCCCTGTGCCAACTTAACTATGTACAGCTCGGTCAAACCCGGTGATCGGGGTCGTAATCCTTCATCACTTGCTCCCCACACTGTGCACTGGCCAGAATATGCCAGGAAAGATAGAAAGCAAAAAACGTCCAAGCAGAGCACTGTACTGGGGCCCTGGGAGGACAGCCCAAGTGGCCAGATCTGCCCTCGGATCTCCAGTCCACTATCTCCAGGATTCCAAAAGCACACACCCCAGACTGAAATACCACGGCGGTCCTCACAGCCTATTAAACAAGCTCCTCTCATGTGGAGGAAAGCGAACCCTCATACACTGCGGGTGGGAATGTGAATGGGTTCAGCCACTATGGAGAACCGTATGGCAGATTCTCAAAAAACTAAAAATAGAACCACCATAGGACCCAGCAATCCCACACCTGGGTGTGTATCAGAAAAAAAAACAAAAACACTAATTTGAAAAGATACATATGCCCAAGTGTTCATAGCAGCATTATTTATAATGGCCAAGATATGGAAGCAATGTAAGTGTCCAGCAACAGATGAATGGATAAAGAAGAGGTGATATATAATGGAATATTACTCAGCCATAAAAAAGAATGAAATGTTGCCATTTGCAACAACATGGATGGACTTGGAGGGCGTGACGCTAAGTGAAATAAGTCAGACAGAGAAAGACAAATACTGTGTGTTATCACTTACATGTGGAATCTAAAAAATAAAACAAGCTAGTATAACAAAAAGGAAACAGACTCACAGATACAGAGAACAAACCAGTGGTTACCAGCGGGAAGAGGGAAGGGGAGAGGGGCAACATAAGGGGAGGGGAGTAAGAGGTACAAACTATTATGTGTAAAATAAGCTACAAGGATATATTGTACAACACAAGGAACATAACCAATATTTTATAGTCACTATAAAAGGACTATAACCTTTAAAATTGTGAATCACTATGTTGTACACCTGTTACTTATATAATATTGTACATCAACTATATCTCAATAAAAAAAAGGGCAAAAAAAAGCTCCTCTCTACAAACATGATTCTATAGCTCTATCTCACTACCCTTCCACTCACATCCTAAATTCTAGCCAAGAAGGTTATTTGCTAATGTGAATGGTGACCTTTTATGCTGTACCATAAGCTGTGCTAGGCACTAATGCCCTTTATCTCCTTCAATCCTACATCAATTCTAGAAGGTAGGTACCATTATGTCCATTGTTCAGATAATGAAATGGAGGCACAGAAGTTAAGGTCTCCACCACCTACTGTCATCAAAGCTGAAACTGAGCAGGTCCTTCTGCTGGAGGTACCCAAGTAGCCAAGCAGACAGTCACCAGGGGAAAGGGACCGTCACCTACCTCAGTAGGGCCTCGCGTTGCCTGCAGCCCTGGTGAGTGGCCTCTGCTCCCACAGTTTAATCCCACGACCACTCACCACCACCCCATCTCCTCCCCGGTCACCTCCAGCAGTGACCCTCCTCCCCCCAGGCTGCACTCTGGTCTCCTGGGGGGAACTTTAAAAACTCCTGATGGCTGGATTCCAACCCAGAGATTGTAATGTAATGAGTCTGAGAGGTGAGCCCAGCGTAAGGGAGGTTGAAATGCTCCCCCAGGGGATTCTAATATGTGACCGAAGTTGAGCGTCACTAACGTAGACTTGAACTTCATCAGAAAACAGAAGGCACCCGGGGGAAACCCCCAACCTACAGATGCCCATCACAGGCACCCAAGCCTGCATCTTCCTTTCTGTTAGCAAGGAGGACGCACCCGGCAAAGAGCAAAGGCAGCCGACTTCTCCAGGACTTCACTCCCTAACCAAGCGCTCTTACTCTTCTCTCTCCTCTCCCCACCCCTCCCTCTCCACTGCAGCCCTCCCTCAAGCATTAAAACATTCTTAACTTCCTTTACTGCCCTCTTCTATTATAGCCAACCTTCCTGAAAGAGCTGTCAGCCCAGTTTCTATCCACTTTCTCTCCTTCCAAATATTCACTCCTCGACCCAATCCAATCTGACTTCCACTCAGTCCACTGACACTCAAGGTCACAGACGGCCTCCACATCACCAAATCCAGCCATGTTCCCAGCCCTGTGCAGCACAGGAACCCACTCTCTCCTCCTGGCTCCCTGAAGGCCACAGTTTCTGGATTTTCTGTCCCCTCTCTGGTTGCCCCATTCTTGGTCTTCTTTGCTAGATTGTCTTCCTCTACACAAACCCCAAACAAAGGAGTTCCTCTGAGCTCTACCTGGGCCCTTTGCTCCCCTTAGTTTATGCCCTTTGCTGGGTGGTCTCACCTGCACCCATAGTTTTCATGCTTACAACCCCCAGATTAACACCACGTCTGTGGTGCACACCTGCCAATTTGAGATACCCATTTCACGTCCCAAAGGCCTCTCACATCTGACACGTCCTGACTCTACTCTTCCTCCACCACATCACATCCTTTCTGGTTGTCTCAGCTCAGTCTAATTGCAGTTTCCAAATCACACTGACTCTATGAGCTTCATGTCTCCAAATCTGTGCCCCATTTATTCTATCTGCAGTAGGGCCAGATTACGACCCCTTTCCTTTCTCACCTGGGTCACAGAATAACCTTATTTTAAGAACATCACAAAGGGATATCGAGATTATGTTCACAAGTTCTTTGATGTGCCTTCCTTCCAAATGTGGGGGTCTCATTCCTTTGCCCTTGAAAGTAGCCTGGACTTAGCGACTTTCTAGCAAACAGTGTGGCTGCAGGGATGGTACAAGGTCATGTCACGGAAGGCATTAGCACTGTCCCCATCAGCTCAGGCTGCCATAGCCGGATACCACGGACCGGGTGGCTAAACAGCAGACATTTCTCTCACGGTTCTGGAGGCTGACACGTCCAAGATCAAGGTGCCCGCAGATTCGGTGTTTAGTGAGAGCTTGCTTCCTGGCTTGTGGAAGCAGCCTTCACCCTGTGTCCTCACGTGGCAGAGAGAGCAAGGGCTCTGGTGGCTTCCTCGTCTCAGAAAGGCACGAACCCTTTCAGGTTAGGGCCCCACCTCATGACTGCATTTACCCTTAACTACCTTCCAGAGTACGAATACAGCATACAAATCTGGGAGGAGGGGACCAAAATATGCAGTTCGTAACAGACACTTTGGCCTCACTCTCCTGGATCACCCATTCTGGGGTAACCCGGCAGCTACGTCACGTGGCCTGTGGTGAGGTTGACAGGGAGAGGAACTGACCGTCTGTCTGCCGATGACAAGCACCAACTTGGCAGCCGTGAAACTTAGCCACCTTGGCCTTCCGGTACTGTAGCCTCAGCCAGCATCTTCACAGCAACCTCATGGGAGACCCCGAGCCGGAACCCCTCAGCTGAGCAGCTCCAGAAATCCTGACCCAAAGAAAGACGTGCTCTTATTCTGAGCCACTGTGTTTTGAAGTGATTCATGGTGCAGCAAAGATAACTAAACCCTTCTTCCCTATCCCCCGATTATAGCCAGAGCCCTATTTTCAGAATGTAAGTAGGTTATGTCATTCCCTTACTTAAAATTATTTTATGGCTTTCAAAACCTCCCAACGAACAGTGAAACTGATGAAAACAGCATTCCAAGCTCCTCCAGGACCCGGCCTCTTGGCCTCATCACTCGGGAGCTCCAGCAGGCCAGAGCGATTGCATATCTGATGCCGCTCCGCCAGAAATCCTCCGCCAAGTGGTAGACAACAGTCCTAAGAGTTGCACATACCTTTATCAACACGCTGATGAACACCTGCCAGTCCATCGCCCATTCGGGCCCAGGGAAGATTGTCTTTTACATCTACCTCCACAGCACGAGGCAGTACTGAGCCCACGGGAGACACCCACCAAGTAATTTTGATGGGATAGAATAAAATGCGCAGAAAACAAATGATCTTAACTATCTGATTTCAAGAGCAACCAGCAACTGAATCAAAGAGCGCAATTCCATTAGACCTTCCTCTGTCAACTCCTCTGGGTAAACCGATGTTTGCTGGGGTCTCTAGGTCCATTCCTGGAGGCTGGAAGCTTTGGTAACAAATTCTGGCCGTTTGCGTTTCCCTTCGGCCGGCAGGGAGAAGAGCCCCTGTCATGCTTCTTGCTCCCCCTGTCCCCAGCCATGGCCCTGATACCCTAGGTTTCCCTTCAGGAGGCCCTGACACCTGACTGCCATTTGAAACTGTCCGGGAACCTGGAACACGGAGATTTCAGGTCGAGCGTGGGTTTCAGGGGCATGTCTGTGAGAGGCAAGGACGGGTGGGTCCGAAGGAAGCATTTACTGGGACCACCGTGATTTGCTGGGATGTTACGAGGTGCACAGACCCGGAGATCATTTAGATGTGTAAGCAATTAGAGGGGGAGGGAAAGTGAGTGGTGTTTGGTACTGTTCATCTGAGTGACCCATTCTTCACATATGTTAGGAAATACCTGTTTTAGTCACTCTTATGGAAAAAATATCTGTGAGCCAGCATGACTGGAGGTCTCCCGGGAGGTCATTTAGATTGGTGATTGCTTCACCAAGGTGGAGGGCCCGAGGTTTTTACACTTAGAAAAAAAATCTGAATTCCTCACCCTGGCTGACGCGGGTCCACAGAGCTGCCTGGAGCCCAGACCAACGGCTCTGGCCTCCTCTTACTCAGCCCGGGGCCCCATCCCACCACCTGTGGCTGTCACCTGGGCCTTCCTTCCGTTCCTCCTACGTGCTGGGCATCCTTAGGTCTCCTCCTCCTCTGAAGTTCTGCACGGCCGGTTCCTCCCAGCTGTTCAGTCCCCTGTCAGCATCACCTCCTCAGAAGCTTACCCCCAGCACCGTCTTTCCCCGGGAGCCCTTTCCTCTGAGTAAGTCAGGTGGCAGCCAGGAATTTGAATTAGGTAAAGGAATGCTGACAATAACAGCTAAGAAAGCGTAAGGAACTCCCACTTCTTCATACCAAAACTTGCGTCCACTGGGCAGTGGCAGTGGAGGTGGGAGGGGTGAAGAGTTCTTCTTGCTTTCAGCTCTTTGTCTGCAATGAATGCCTGCAGGGTTTGCTCCGCCAAGGAAACTGAAGGGGAAACGATCCAAAATGTCTGGTTTCACTATAATGTTAATGGTTTATTTTATCCTCAAGTATGGGCCTGGTTGCCTTGAATTGGAAAAAAACCTGAAAGAAGCTAATGGCTTAAACACCAGCAGCTATACTCTTCCACAGCGGCCTCACCTTGAGGCCAGGGGGTGGCTTTGTGCCCTGGTGAGAAAGGGAAGAGGGTGACCAGAAGGGCAAACCTCTGGGGACGGTTGTGGGAGTGAGTTCTTAGCTGCCCACTCACGGCATCAGGGGACGGAGGCACCTTCTGGAAAGAGACTTGCAGCCAAGCCAGGTGCACCCCGGTCACCTACAGCTCCTGGATGTGCATCTCCTATCGCCAAGAGCCTTCCCCTTCCTGCGGACTGTTTCATACTCTAATTGTACCCTCTCTGTGCGCCCCATTACAAATACCTGTTCTTGATAAAATTCACAACTAAATAAGAAAGTGAAACATCAGCCATGACACCTCCCAGGCTGCCCCATCCAGAGGTGGCGTCAGTGGTGCGCTGGGTGACCGGCTCTACAAGGCCAGGGAATGAGGTTGCGTTTGCCTATCTCTCCGATGAAAAGACTCCTTCCATGGCCGAGCAGCTAGCAAATGTCTGAATATCTAAAAATCCCTCCTAGGAATCCACATGGCATACCACTGCCACACGCCTCCCCTTGCGCCCATCTTAGGCACGGGCTCCCACCGCCACCCCTACGAAAATAAAGATCAGAGCTGTTTTCTAGAAGAAATCTGAAACAGTACATCAAAATCCAGATTAGAGTGAAGTCATGAAAAAATCACCCACGGTCACCGTGAACAAACCAGTCCATGATATGAAAAGTGCTTTGCATGGCGAGTCCTGCTTCTCAGCACGTTGCTGAGTGGGAGGGAAGTTTTCAGAGGGCAGGGACCTTGCCTCCTAAGGTTCTTTGCCCTGCAGGTAGTAAGAAAGTGCTCAATTCACAGGGAAGCTCCATTATCCTAACAGATGGAGAGAAGCCCTTAGCGAGGGAATTAACCAGGCTAAAAGCCACGCTTTACAGGAGAGTTAGATCAAAGCCAGAGGCGAACCGGACCCAGATAAAGCACCAGGACTGAATCCCACGCATTTGGTAGATGCAAACAGCCTCATCTAGCCTGAGCCGGAAGGCAAAGGCCTGTGGAGACTTACCTGGCCCCAGCTCGAGCCTCAGCCACAAACTTGGACCTGCCCCAGGGGAACTGGAAATTTCAAGGCTAAGCCAGGTATGAGGCTGTGCAGAAAGAGCGGTCAGATGCGGATGCCCCACCTCGCCCGGCGCCAGCAAAGCTAACCACCTCCCGTCCCAGCCAGAGGGGCAGAAAAAGACAAAACCATCTCATCTAAATGAAAAGGTCAGCAAACCGCTCAAGACCAGATGCCTCAGCCCTGCTAAGGAGCGGCTCTGTGCTCTAACTCCTCCTTGTCATGGGAAAAAGGAAAAAATACGCAGAAATAGATGTTCTGCGCCTATATGTCACACAGATGAAAATGATGAATCTGTTGGATCATGGATTTATTGCATGAGCATTTCGTGAGCCCTTATTATGTGCAAGTAACTGTGCAAAGTGCTGAGGATACAAAATTCAAGAGCAGAGTCTGAGTTCTCCTTCAGAACTCCTCTCCCCGGCTAGCAGGCCGGCCTGGTCCCTGCTCCACTGGGTACCCATGGGCATAAGGGTCCCCAGACTGCAGAGCACACAGCCAGGACACAGCAGATGATGGAGCCTGGAAGCAAAGGCAGGATTCAGCTGCACAGACAGCCCCATGGAGTGGAAGGGAAGCCCAGGCAGGACACGGACACCATGGGGGATGCTGGGGGACAAAAGAACTGAAGCCACAGCTGCCAAGACAGAGTCAGGTGGGTTTGGTGTCAAGTAAAAGACAGCACCTGGAAGATTCCAGAAGTAATAGGAGAGGAGCCTTTTTTATAGGATGCCTGGGTCCTCTCGGTTGCTAGGAAGGGAGCTGTTAAGACCACTGTCACGGGTTCAGGATCGCTCAAGGGCCCACATGCAATATTCCAGCAAGTCTAAAATACAGTCATTAGTATCATTAGTTGGTGTGCCACTAAGAAAGAAAGAAACCTTAGCCAATTGTGACTCACCACCAATTTTAAATGTATTCCAATATCAGATGTGTGAAAATAAGAAACAATGTGTATCACAGAAGCAGTGAAATATGGTAACTGGACCCAGATACTTGGATGAAACAGACAAGGGGGAAATGGACACCAAGAGTGAATTCCCAGGATAGACTGGATAAGGGCTCCCTGTTTGGGATACACTCTCGTAACACTGGGAATCCTGGTAACCATGGAGACAGGAGGGCACAGCAAAAAGAAGGGAACGGTGTGGTGGCACCAGCTTAGCAGTCTCTAAAGACAAGACAGTAAGTCAGTCCATCAGGCGTCCCAATCAGCGAGTCTGTATTGCTCCATTGTTCCAGGAGTGTCTTTTCTCTCAAATCATACCCATCCTCATGGGAAAACTTCATTATGAGCTCCTGGATGTAGCTGAGCAAGGCATTAACTATATTAGCTGTTCGGAGAGCAGACAATCAACAAACGTTTGTTGAATAATGATTTAATTCACTTAATGAGGGATTAAATGACTGGGTGGCTTGGGCAGTGAAATAGATGCATCTGCCTTTGAGTACAGGGTCTAAGATTTGACCGTGGTGCAGCAGAAGCTTCACTACAAGCGTTTAAGAGCGTAAAATTCTTGGGATGCAGATGGAAAATTCCCTTCAAGGAAGGAAGTAGAATGCTCAGCAACAATGCCTCAGCCCTCTTCAGCTGTGAATGATTGATTACAGATGGGAATTACAGATTAGGTAATTTAGGAAATAAAAAGGAAAACACCCTGTGCATTTTTATTAAATATCCTTGTTTACCTGAAGATACGTGTATGTGTGTATATATATATAAATATACGTGTGTGTATATATATATACACAATATACTATATAGCATATACTACATATATACCATGAACTATATATATACCATAAACTATATATAGATCATATACTGTAATATACATACATACATACAGTTGACCCTTGAACAACACAGGGTTAGGGACACCAACCCTCTGCGCCAATGAAAATCCTTGTATAACTTACATGCGGCCCTCTGTATATGCAATCCCTCCAATTCCATGGTTCTGCCTCTGAGGATTCAAATAACCTCAGATCATATAATATTGTCATATTTACTATTGAAAAAAATCTATGTATAAGTGGACCCACGCCATTCAAACCCATGTTGTTCAAGGGTCAGCTGTATACCATATATAACATATAATATATATATACACACTACGTAGTCTATATACCATATGCTGTGTATATACCATATACTATGTACTATATACAAACTTTATATGTTTATATAGTAATACATACATAATGGCAGTGCATGCACTGGCTATTTCCAGATGACAAGTATACTGATTAAAAGTGATTTTAAATCCTGCAAATCAGTATCCTGACATAACCACCTGGATTCTGAAAGAACTTCCCAGAAATATGATGAAAAACACTGAAATTCCCAGTGTCTGATAGGCCCCTCATGTCAGCTTACCCCTAAATGCCTACAGTGAGTCCATTTAGCAGCAAACCAGATTTCCCTTCATTTCATCTGATGGAGTGAGCCAGGGCGGGAGCCTCTCTCTGCCAACGGGAGCCAGGCCGGGAGGGAGAGAAGGGCGAGCCCGGGGGGTGGGCGGGGAGCAGGGACCAAAGTGTGGGACCCGGAGACCCCCACTCACCCTCACTGCTCTGCTTCCTCACCACCACCCCCCCCCGCCCTGCAGTTTCCCAGTATTCCTCTCACTGCATCGATGTCTTCATTTAAGAATAAACTGTCTTGCATAGAGTGTGCAGGTTTTTGTTGTTTTAGGGGTTTTTTCTACATAATTATTTTGTTATTTTATTTATTTATTGTTTCTGGCTGCGTTGGGTCTTTGTTGCTGCGCACAGGCTTTCTCTAGTTGCGGCGAGCGGGGGCTACTCTTCATTGCGGTGCGCGGGCTTCTCATTGCGGTGGCTTCTCTTGTTGCGGAGCATGGGCTCTGGGCACGCGGGCTTCAGTAGTTGTGGCTCGCAGGCTCAGCAGTTGTGGCTCACGGGCTCTAGAGCGCAGGCTCAGTAGTCGTGGCTTAGTTGCTCCACAGCCTGTGGGATCTTCCCGGACCAGGGATCGAACCCATGTCCCCTGCACTGACAGGCGGATTCTCAACCACTGCAAGTGTGCAGTTTTTATAACTGATCTTTAAAAGAATCAAAACTATCAGGTACCGTCCTAGAAAAAATTAGTTGAAATCTACTTTTAAAGCAGAGTCTCTTTTATCTCTCTCTTACCTCTCTCTGTCTGTGTGTCTGTCTCTCTCTTTCTGTAACACACACACACACACCCCTTCTCCCCCAAGAATGTTCTTTGCTGACCCAGGCCTCCAGGAACACTGCACTCCGCATGGAGCCTGACAGGACAGTCCTTCCGGCCCCCAGTGTCCCGCAGCCCCTGACTGGGGGGCCAGGATGCGGGACGGAGGCACCAACGCACACTCGGGGACACAGGGCTGCGGCAGCCACGGGCACACATGCGCCACCAGGGCGCGGACGCCAGCAGTGCTGGCTCCACGTGGAGTGCGCCCTGCCAAGCCTCCTCTCTCCTCTCAAGGTCAAAATAATAGATTATGAAAGAGTGGAAAAGCAATGCCCAGAAAATGGGCCGCGGGGACTTTCCTCTGGGTGAGGAAGGAGGAAACTAGGCAGCGAGGTCCCGCTGAGTGGGACGGAGACTTGGAGCGTGCCTCCCACCAAATGAAAAAAACATGACGCGGAGACAACAGGAGAGATGGGACGGTCGGGAGAGTTATTTCTAAGGCGTTTCTATGTGGAAGAGATTCTATCACAAACATTCACGTGTTTCTCAAGAAGCAAATACTTTTCTATCATATTTCATGGCGGCTATGGTTTTTTTATCCCTTGCAAATTAAGGTGGGACAAATGTTCTCATAAAATAAACATCTCCCCGTCTTTCAAAACCACTGATAAATAGTTCGGGCAAATGAATCCTTGTCTCTCCTCAAAAATGTGGGAGGGCTGTTATTCCGGAGCAGCAAATAGAATCAGCTCCTCAAGTGCCCTGACGGAACACAGGACCCAACTGTTCAAAGTCCTTACACCTAAATGATGACCTTGGTCTCCCAGGATCTGAAACAGCCGTACTCAAAGGAAACACTTTGTGTACGAGGCAGTAGTAACCATACTTCAAGTCTTGACTTAAAAAATAAATAACCACAAAAATTAAAGTACTCTATAAAAGGAACACTTTTTTCAAAAATCCAAGCCACACTCACCAGCTTGAAAAATATTTGAGGGTCTTAACTTTTTCCAAGACTATAGCAAGTGGTTTAGAGTAACATCAGATCCATGGGAATTCTCGGAGGGGATCCTGAGCGCTTGGATTTTATTTCCAACACAATTCCCAGACGGGTCAGTGGAAAGGTCACCACATAACAGGAGCAACTCCAGGATGTAAAATGTCCAGGGGAGACAGCCAGCCAGAAAGAGTCAGAGATTCCAGAAGCTTCCCTAGACGCCTATAGGTTGGTAGCCTTCTGTCCACCCGGAATGCTTCTCCTGACCTAACTGTCCTCCTGGCATCTCCTGGTGGTTCCAGCCTTGGAAACCAGTCCTACCAGTTCCTGAGCGTCCAGCCACCTTCTCTGAATGTCTGAACTATGGGCTGCTTTCCTCGGAGCTGGCCCGCGGGAAACCGGCCAGGGTGTGTGAAGCGGTCAGAGGTAGACCCCACGGCCCTGAGAAACCACTGACCGGTCCCGGCTGCACTGAGGCCCCTGCGGTCACACAGGCCCGTGTCTGCGAGAATCCAGCCCTTCCCGGAATTGCTCACAGCTCACCAGCCAGCTGAAGGCCTTAAATCTCAGCTGGAGCTTTTCAGCTCTGGTTTTTCCTCCCGGTTATTTATCTTCCCTCCGGCTTCAGGCAGGTCACACCCTGCGGTGCTGCTGTCCCCCCCTCGCTGTGAAACGGGGCGATTACTACTGACTTCCCGAGTAGGATGGATGACTCATCCTGGATGTTTCCAGCCGAGGGACAGCGGCGGGAAACCGAGGCCGCGTGGGCCCTCCCTCCCCCTCACACCTTGGGACCAGCGGAGCCGTGAGGATGGGGGGCCAGGATTTCCTGCTGCGCCAACCCCGGACGGTGTGCGGCTGCCCTGCCCCGAGGTGCGCCCGCCCCCGCCCCCAGCACGGCAGTCAGTGACTGCAGCCCTCCTGGCCCCGCCTGGAATCTGAACAAAGGAGGCGCCGAGGGAGCGTCCACGACATCCCCAAACAGCTTCCACCGGATGAAATAAAGCGTATCCAGTGCCTTCTGTTTAAATACACTTTACTGAATTATGAAATAATTAAAAGATGTAGAAAAGTACAGAAACAAGGTACCCGCCAATTACTTTAACATTTTACCGTATTTGCTTCACATCTGTTCCTTTAAAAAAGAAAAAAAAAAAGAAGGTGATCACTCAACTGACCACAGGGCAGCTCCCTGGAGGGGCTTAAGGGCCACCAGCGCTAGAGGAGATTAATGCAGCCTCAGCAGCAGGCGAGCTGGGCTGGCCCCAGAGGATGCGGCTCGGTGAACGGGGCTGTGGGGTTTCCTACTCCCTGTGCTGAGCGGCTCGGGATCTCCTTCAGGCTCAGCTGTCGTGGCAGGAGTCCCCGGCTAGCTCTCACGTCCCGCTGACCGTGGCCGCCGACTCGCCCCTTCGCGAATCCTGGAGCCAGCGGCCCCACCCGCGAGCCCGCTTCCCCCTCGCCTTCCCTCTCCTCTTGAGCCCCACCCATCCCTCCACGTCCCCTGTCCCTGGCTGTCCACAGGCACCCTTTGGCTCCAATTCCACATCCTAAGCGTTTCTATGAATATAGGCTTTGTGGACTGTTTATTCATGTGACATTAATCCCAAAGGGGAATCAAAGCAGCGTCAAGGCCGTTATCCTTGTTTGCCTTGGATGGTCTGCCTTAAACAATGACAGGCAGCCTGGGTGTTGAGAAGGGGGGCGGGGCGGGGGGGCTGTTTGTTTCCCTGGGATCCACGGGGATCCAAGGAAGGGGGAGGCCTGTCAGCGATGTCACTGATTCCAAATCTCAGCCGAGCACCCGGACGTCACCCAAAACCAGGTCCCCAGAGCGAGGGCCTTGCTCTGCACGGAGCAGAGCCCCGTGTTTCTCAGGCCACTTTCCTGATGCACCAGGTCACTGATTAGCCCTAGCTTTGGTGTCAAAACACCCCAGGGTTGTCAGTGGAGCCCTTGCAGCCCAGCAAACCTATGCTTCTGAAAATAAAAATGACACCAGTCAGCACTCCTCCTTCTGCACGGCTGAGAGCTGGAGCCCACGGCCTCTTGGGCAGGACGCCGCCTGCGATTCCCAGGAGGTCGGGCAGAAGCCGCGGTAGAGGAGGGGCAGGCCCAGGGGCAGGCAGCCACGCCCCCTCCCCTCCTAGCAACTGCTCCGTCTCAGGCCTGAGAAGTACCAGCCCTGCCTCAGGCTCACCAGCACCACTCCGAGGCCACAGGGCCGTGCCTGACGGTGACAGCTGTTCCCTTGACTTTCCGGAGGAGGAAATTGACTCTGAGATCATAAAACAGTGGTAGGACCTGAAACTGCACCGCCTCTCCCTCTGGCTCACACCCTGTTCTTGACAAGCATGCGCGCGCACACACGCTCCGGGGCCGGACACAGGCCTGCCCATCCCCTGCTAAGGTCATCTGTGTTGCATACGTGTTGCTCATCCAGCGTTTGTCTGGCTGGTGAGCGGGGTTGTGTTTGAGGAAAGGTGCCTTTTCATCAAATCCAGCGCTTTGCCATCCTGAGCTGACAGCCACACGTAACAGGAGCCTCCGCAACCCCTAACCCCCCACGGGCAGCACTTCATGTTGTCTCCTCTGGGCGGCTGGCCAGATGGAGTCCCTGGCAGGTGAGAACCGTTTCTGGAAGCCCAGGAATTCGCAGGGTGGCGCGGACCCTCCACACCCGCAGCAGAGCGCCTGAAGGTCAGGGAGGAGGCCTAGCATTCCCAGTAAGCACTCTTCCAGAAACCTGCCGGCTTCCCACAGCGACGGCAGATTGCGGGGCGAACGGCTGCAGCCTCTGCTTCCCTGGGCCTGGAGGACTGGCCACCAGGTCCCTGCCCACCCAGCCCCCAGAGCAGAGAGAAGGGGCTGGGGGACTGGAGGGGCACTGCTCTTATAAGACCTCAAGAGGGACCGTGACATTAAAGGGGGGCCCAGGAGAAGTACACTTAAAGAGGGAGGGAGGGAAGATGGAAAGAAGGAAGGGAGGGAGGGAGGGAAGAAAAGTAGGAAACGGACTCATTAATAAGCTATCCAAGAAGGATTACGGTAAGGCTTTTATTTTGCAGCAGTGATGAGGATGCCACATTGCCCGAGACTTTTCCCTTCAAGCCCTATCACTGCCAAATCAATTTCTTGTCTTCTGTATTGCCAATTCTTAAGGACTTCATTTGTTTGCTTAGACATCAGTAAACCTTCCTTAAGAACCTTACCTTAATTCCTAAACCATACCTGAGGGCGACTGCTCAGGGGCCAGCTCTGTTCAGGCTGGACACCTGACTGTCACCAATGCCTGGTTAAGACCTCTGTTTCTCTTACCCTGTGGAAGGTAAAGACGCCCAGTGTATGACAGTCATCAAGGTCCCAGCCTAGGGCTTAAGGGGCCCTGGGGGCCCAGGAGCAATTGCAAGGGGTCCTTGAAGCCACATGCCCACCAAATATTGTCTAAAGCAATATATCTAATATGGTAGCCACTAGCCACATGTGGCTCTCGAGCCCTGAACACGTGGCCATTGTGATAGGCTGAAATAGTAAGATACACAACAGAGTTTGAAGGTTTAGTATGAAAAAGGAATGTAAACTGTCTCATTAATAGTTTTTTAGTATTGATTACATGCTGAACTGATAATAGTCTGATTCTGTTGGGTTAAATGTGATATGTTATTAAAATTATTCTTGCCTGTTCTTTTATTTATTGTGGTAAAACACACACAACATAAAATGTACCATCTTAACCATGTTTAAGTGTACAGTTCAGGAGTGTTAAGTACTTTCACATTGTTGTGAAACCATCACCAACATCCATCTCCAGCACTTTTTTATCAACCCAAACCGAAACTCTATACCCACTAAACAGTATCTCCCCATCCTCCGTCCCCCAGCCCCTGGTAACCCCCATTCTACTTTCTGTCTCTACGAATTTGACTATTCTAGGGACTTCAGATAAGTGAACGCATCCAAGATTTATCCTTTGTGTCTGGCTTGTTTCACTCAGTACAGTGTCCATAAAGTTCATCCACGTTGTACCATTTTTCAGAATTTTCTTCGTTTTTAAGCCCAAATCATTCTCCCTTGTACGTAGCTACCAGCTTTTGTTTGTCCATTCATCTGTCGTTGGACACTTGGATTGCTTCTACCTCTTGGTAACTGTGAATAACACTGCCATGAACGTGGATGTGCAAATAGTGTTCAAGACCCTGCTTTCAATTCCCAGAAGTGGAATTGCTGAGCCATATGGTAACTATTTTGAATTCTTCAAAAACCACCACACTCTTTTCCACAGCAGCTGCACCATTTTACATCCCCACCAGCAACGCATAAGGGTTCCAATTTCTCCACATCCTCACTGACACTTGTTATTTTCTTTGTTTTTAATCGCTGTCATCCTAAAAGTTGGGAGGTGGTACCTCATTGTGGTTTTGATTTGCATTGCCCTAGTGATTACTGATGTTGAGCATCTTTTCATGTGCTTTTTGGCCATTTCTATATCTTCTATGGAGAATCATCCGTTTAGTTTTACTTTTTTAATGTGGCTACTATAAATTTACAGTTACACATGTGGCTCACATTTTATTTCTACTGGATAGTTCTAGTCTAGAAGGAATAAAGGCACAACCACTATCACACAGGAATTTTTTGACAATGAAAGGAACCCTGATATTTAAAATGTGGGAAATCTAGTTCCAATGAATGATTTCTAAGTTTCCTTCCAGCAATGACATTTTATGCTCTCTTTCTCTCTCTGCTCAAAGAACTTAAACTAGAGCTTTCATTTCAAAGATGTCAGGAGTCATTCCCCCTATAATGAGGAGGTCCCTACATACAACCTGGAAGATTCAAAGATCCGGGGCCCCCTCCCCTCTGTAGAGTGGGCAGGCTCTGTGATGGGGGGGTGGGGGTGGGTCTTGGTTCCAGAGCTTGCTGATGTCCCAACCTGAGGGGAGAAGTCATCTGTGTCTGAAAATTTGATTGGTAAAATCCTGCACCATCTGAGGGAAGGATGCCTAGGGCTGGGGATTGAAAAGTTGGTCTCCATGGAAACCTCAACACTTCCGGTAACTTCTTTTTTTTTTTTTTTTTGCTTTATGATCCTTTTATTTATTTATTTTTACATCTTTATTGGAGTATAATTGCTTTACAATGGTGTGTTAGTTTCTGCTTTATAACAAAGTGAATCAGTTATACATATACATATGTTCCCATATCTCTTCCCTCTTGCATCTCCCTCCCTCCCACCCCGAATAGCCAAAGCAATCTTGAGAACGAAAAACGGAACTGGAGGAATCAGGCTCCCTGACTTCAGACTATACTACAAAGCTACAGTAATCAAGACAGTATGGTACTGGCACAAAAACAGAAAGATAGATCAATGGAACAGGATAGAAAGCCCAGAGATAAACCCACGCACATATGGTCACCTTATCTTTGATAAAGGAAGCAGGAATGTACAGTGGAGAAAGGACAGCCTCTTCAATAAGCGGTAACTTCTGATCCTGTCCTAAGGGAGAGACTGGATGCCATCAGAATCTAGCCCCTTGGTCTTAGGGGTGGAGACTGCAAGTTTGTAGCACTGAAATGAATGCATTGCTTGATTGCACAAGCCATCCTACTCACAGAGGCTGCCACCAACCCATCCCTGGGTGTCATAAATTGTATCTAGAAGAAGACAGCCCTCTCTTCCCACCATTGAACATTAATAAGAAAAGAATGGGTTCCAAAATACTGCTACTTTTCATAAATGTCCCTATTTTCCCAGAGGAAATAGCATTGCTAGTCCAGATTTCCTTCCCTTTATCTTACTAAAAATCTCAAAAAGCCATGGCCCACCGACCAGGAAAGGGTTGAGCCCACAAATGCCATGGCCTGTGACTTAATTTAAAGGGAAGAAAAAAAAAGAAGAAGAAGAAATTTTGTGGAAAAAGCAAGAACTGTGGTGAGGTCTCTTATTTGTTCTTTCTAACTAAGGGGAATAAGCTTCAAGCATGTCTGTCTTGGACCATAGTTGTTAATATGGTTTTAAAGGAAAATGAAAGCAGTCTTTTGATGCCAGATAACAAAATGGACAGCTGGCAGGAATTAAGAATCAGATTAAAACAATAGAACCTGACCACCTACTGTGAAAAGATAATGTAAAGAATAATACTAAATAGAAGATATTTGAACATATGGGAGGAAAATGCTGTATAAATATAAGGCTTTACATAAAATGTAGCTAATATAAATTTTCTTTACTACCTAGAGTCGTGTAAATACTGGGAAGTTTGGTATCTTGGTAATAATGGCAACTCAGACCTTTTATAATTTCTTTTATATCCAAAGTTTTAAACCCTAATATCCCTGCGATATAGTCATCTAATCTCTCTTATGTCAGTTTCCTCAACTGAAGAACGGATTCGAGGTATAGTTTTCCCTATACGATTTTGGGGGTTGTTGTAGGATCTAATGAAATAATATATGTGTGAGGATAACATAGAATGATTAGTATACAAGTAAATGCAGTTCATTATACTAGACTTCCTCTCAGGGGGGTTGAGAAATACTGATTTTCATAGAAAGAAATTAACACCTACACTGGCTGTGTAAAAGGCATAAAAACATGGGATTTCCCACCCAATCCACCAATGTGGATTATCTTTTTAGGAGGCCTGTAGGGAACCTGTGGTGTAATATGCATCATACAGTTCGTATTTAATGTACAAAACCTTTAGAGTAAACTGGATGAGGGTGGGAGAGAGTTAACCAAGGAAAACTGAAATTAATACTGTAACCTCTGCTATTATGTGCAGAAAGTTTCCTGCCAGTAGTAGCCAAGTTCCTGGAGGGAAAAAAAAGTGTGTGTGTGTATGTGTGTATATATGTGTGTATATGTATATGTGTATGTTATGCATGTGTGTATGTTTGTGTGTATATGTGCGCGTGTATGTGTATATGTGTATGTGTGCATATGTGTGCATGTGCGTATGTGTGTACGTGTGTGTGTGTTGTGTGTATGTGCGTGTGTGTGTTTAGCTTCATAATCATAGTGCTCTTAGGTACCACATACCTTCACCATCCTTCCTTCCAAAAAGGAAAAAGCATCAACACAGGCAGCGCAGAAACTTTCAGGCTTCTGCCTCAGGTTCCGCCTGAGTCATTACACCAAAGCGCGGCTGAGGGCATAAAACCCCTTTGCCCAGCACCCATGGCAGCGCAGGCCTGAAGCAGGTGTGGCAGCGACACAGGTGGTTTGTTTTTCAGGGTCTGATTGGCACATTTCTTGCCTAAGGCTCTGGGTGAATGTTTAGATTCCATCTTCCGGTCACATGGTGTTCAGCCCCTCGGCGTCCAAGGCAGGCCCCTGCACGCTGCCCTTCTACAGCCTGTCTCCTCTCCTGGCCCGCTGGGAAGGCAGGAGGTGAGGGCAGAGGGGAGGAGGGGAGGGGAGGGGACGAGGGAGCAAGGGCCGGAGCTTTTGCAGCATTTCCAACTCTCCCCAAGAGCCACTTTTCAGGCACATCAAATCCCTCCCCATCCCTCTCCTGGGCTGCCCTGCCCCAGCGCTGGGAATCAGCCTTGTTTACACTGCTCATTAGGCTCCCTTAGCAGTTGCTATAGCAACCACCAGGGGTCAGTTTATAGAAGGAGAGGAAGTTCACTTTTGGGGAGTTAGCTTTCCAGCTCCTGTGCAGAGCACAGCTGAAAACAAAAGACCCAGACACCCAAGGAGGAAACACACTGAAAAATTTCCTATGAGTAGAAACATCATTTAGAGCCTAAAACTTCACTCAGCGATGGATGCCATGTTCCTTCTTTGCTGAAAGAGCTGTTCTAGAACTGCTGATAGGAGCGTAGAGGTCTTATCGTTGCATCTTCCCGATTTTCCTCTCCCCCTCCGTTCACCCCTCTGCCTTGTCCTCACGGCCTTAGTTAAGAGAACAAGGGCAGGTGCCAGGGTTCATTTAAAGTGATAACTTCATTAATGTATTCACTGAGGATCGGAAAGATCTTCACAAACTGTTATTATTCCATCTTTCTCATGGGGAGGGAGGCAGCAGCCCCTGGAACTGTGTGCCCATCTGGAGGTCCAAGCCGAACAAAATGGAGCCCCTCCGCCTACAGGGAGTATGCTGGGAATCTCCCAGGGCGCCAGGATGCCGTCCAGTGAAGACCTTCCAGCTCTAACCTGACTAGCTAACCTGATTTAGCAAATTTAAAAGTACAGGATGGGGCTTCCCTGGTGGCGCAGTGGTTGGGAGTCCGCCTGCCGATGCAGGGGACGCGGGTTCGTGCCCCGGTCCGGGAAGATCCCACGTGCCGTGGAGCGGCTGGGCCCGTGAGCCATGGCCGCTGAGCCTGCGCGTCCGGGGCCTGTGCTCCGCAGCGGGAGGGGCCACAGCAGTGAGAGGCCCGCGCACCAACAACAACAACAAAAAAAGTACAGGATGCCCAATTAAGTTTGATTTTCAGATAAACAACGAATGGATTTTTATAAGCCTATCCCACTCAATCTTTGGGACATCCACAGAGTAAGTCAAGCTTAACCCAACCTATTCTAACCCACCTCTTCTCTATTGCCAGCTCCAAAAAAAAAGCACAACAGAGTTCTCTCTCTACAACAAATCACGCGCCAGATCAGGTGAGGAGGATCTGACCCTTGGACTATCTTGCTGATCGTGAAAAAATGAAAGGGGATGATTTACACGTGTGCAAGCAAGTCAGCTCAGCAACAGGAAGGTGAGGCCCCTGCTGGTCCCTCAGATCCGAACACCTGCAGAAGGGGCTGGACGGCTAAAGAATCCGGCGCTGGGCTTTATGGGATATCACTTGGACTTTTTCATGAAGAGTAAAAGTCAGCTTTCTAAAGAATAATGATTTTTATTTCTGTGACAGGAAAAATATACATATATATATATATATGTATATATTTTTTTTTTTTTTTTGCGGTACACGCCACTGTTGTGGCCTCTCCCGTTGCGGAGCACAGGCTCCGGACGCACAGGCTCAGCGGCCATGGCTCACCGGCCCAGCCGCTCCGCGGCATGTGGGATCTTCCCGGACCGGGGCACGCACCCACGTCCCCTGCATCGGCAGGCGGACTCTCAACCACTGCGCCACCAGGGAAGCCCAGGAAAAATATTTTTAATGCACCTTTTTTCAGGAATAAATGACATTGGTTTCCAAGTGTTATGCTGGGAAAGTTTGAGTGGGAAGATGCCCAGGGAGCCGGTATGCTGTCTCTGTCCGTTTGCTCCTCTGTGGTTTTGGTGCCTGGGTACCCGTGTCCACGGGGAGAAAATGACATTGACTTTATGAAAGTCACCCTCTGCCCAGCATGCCCTCTGCTAAGATTTTGCCGCTTTGTCACCAAGGGAAGGCTGGCCCGATGAAAGTTGTGCTGACTTCTGTAGAACTTGTGGAAAACCTAGACCACTAGTTGTAATTCTGTACCTGTGGAAGTTTTGCATCTGTTTTGACCCTAAATCCTACGAACCTAAAACTTAAGGCAAATAAGTCAAGAAGCATAAACGGACATGAAAACAAAGCAAATAGTCGCAATGATACCTTCCGTGAGGTCCCTGCCACGTCAGACAGCAAGGTTCCCACAGCGCAAATCCAAAATGAGTAATTAGAGGGAAACTGTCAAGATAAACATCACGGACGATAAAAGTATCCTCACCTGTTACGGACCCTAAAGAATCTCAATACGATTTTCACCAAGACTGAAAAAGCTGATGCTTCAAGTGAGTTCCAATTCTGTCTCTTCTTCTGAAATGTGGCCCCATGAACGTCTGTGGACAGCCTATGACTGAGCTTCCCCACGGGCAAAATGCAGATCCTGGGTCAGTACTAGGTGGTCCTTGTCTAACTGAAGGGGTATTGTGAGACCATCTGCAAATCATTCTGAGCTCCTCAGACAAAAGGCAGGAAGTATGAAATGTGATTATTTGTGCTATTTACTTTTTTTAAAACATTCACAAATATTTTAATAATTTTGAATATGTATTTCTTATATTGAAATATCTGGAAAAGTAAAAGAAGAATTATGGGTTTGCATATATATTCCAGAAAATTACCTCAGTTCTTTTCTCATTTTGTATTTAGAAGAACCATCTTAGAATTACAATGTAAATGGGATATATAGGGTATGATTAAATTTAGTGATAGTAATAGTGATATAAACTAAAGTTACATTTTTATTTTTGTTGTCTGTGCTGTTCACTTTTTAAACAAGCCACTTGATTTAGCAGTTGATGGATTTAGTTTTGTTTAAAGCACACTGAAAGGTCTTAACTTTTGAAAGCCTATTTTCATTTATATTTTTTAAAACCCAATAGTTTTTTACTTTTTTTTCTGAACGGGTTGTTATTTAACCCAATATTTGAAGCTGAAGCTGTCAGACAGTGTCTCTTTAACACTGTTCAACAGCTGTTAAATGGGATAATCACCTGTTTATCCGCATGTCACTAATTCAAATGCTAATTGCACTCTAGACACTGGCTTATTCTCCCCATCAAGCCAGACCAGGTGCACAGCCCTCTGAAAGATGCTGCAGTGATCACGGGCCTCCATCTATGCACTCGTGGAGGCACAGAGGAAACAGGGCAACACACACACACACACACGAATGAACGTGCTGCTTATAACTGTGAAAAATCAGGAATTACTTAAATTACTTAAATGTCAAATGACAGTGAAATAAGCCAAAGTAAACAACCACAGAATATAGTATTATACAGTCGTTAAAGAGATGCTTACGAATACGGTTAAATAACGTGTTAAAAAAAATCTACCTATTGATGTTGAGTGAAAATAGTATGCAGAACTATTGTATGATAACAAATATGAGGGGGAAATTTGCACAGAAAAAGGCAAAGGATACATGATAGTCTTGGAACTATAATCAACCACTATCTACAGAACTACCCAAGGATAATTCTAGGGTCTGGGAATACATGAATTCCTGTTTTCACAGAGCTGACATTTCACGGAGCTTACATTTGGAGCTTATATTTTGGAGAAGAAAGATAGACAAAATCCAGGTAAAGAAACCAATAAACAAGATATATGCAAAGAGTGATGTCCTAAGAAAATGTACAGAGAGTTGTGGGGTAGAGGGACCAGAAGGTCGGCTCTCACGTGGGTCGTGAAGGCGGAGACCTCAGAGGAAACCCAAACAATGAGGAGCCCCAGTGTTAAGTCCCAAGAGTGACCCTGCTTGGCAGGGTCACAGCCCAGGAATGCACAGCAGGTCGGAGCAAGGGAGAGGGAGCGATAAGGTGAGTTTGGAGAGTTGGCAGGAGCCCGGTCATGCTGAAAGGACAAGGGTTCCCACCAGCGAACCTGTTCCACCTGTTCCAACCAGGTGGAAGTTCCTGCAGGGGCCCAGGTGTGAGAGGCAGGCATGGGCTGGAGTGGCAACCGTGGAGATGGGAGGGATGGATGGACTCAGGAAATACACTGAAGGGGGAGCGGCATCAACTGAACTGAACCTGATTCAGGGTGAGGGAGGGTGCGGACAGAGATACTGAGTCAAAAGAGAAGAATCTCACACGATTCCGAGATTTTTGGCCTCAACAACTTCGGGACCACTGCCTGAGCTGAGAAAGTGGGCGGAACAGGCTTGTGCTGGAAAATCGAGAGTTGTGTTTCTGTCATTTTACAGTTGAAATGCCTATTTGATATCCCCAAGAAGACATCAATGACACAGTCAAGTTGCTCAGGGGGCGTCACGGGGAAGATAGGCATTTGGGAGTTACTTGAACGTGATGGCATAGAAAGCAACGGGCCTGGATGGGGTGATGTAGAAAGAGCACATGGAGAGGAAAGACAGCCCAGGACTGAGAGCTGGATACTGGACTCAGGGGGAGGAGCAAAGAGAGAGGTGGACAGTGAGTGAGGAGGAAGTCTAGGCGGGCATCGTGTGCCGGAACCAAGGGAAGACTCTTGTTGGAAGGAAGAAGGGATTCTCGACTATAGCTAACGCTGCTGAAAGTCTGAGAATTAGTAAAGAGATGTCACCTCTGCTTTGGCGACATGGTGGCCCTTACAAGCTCAGGTTCAGGGGAGGGGTGAGAACAGGAAGGACGGAAAGGGAGGTGGTGGTCACAGTGGGACCACTGACACACTTGAGGTTCCCTGGGGAGGGGCGTAGAGCAAAGAGGCAGAGGAGAATCAGGGGCAGGCTGTTCTAGGGAACGATTTTAGAGCTTGTTTGTGTGCTGATAAGCATGACCTAGTCAAAAGAGATAAAAGAGATGGTGGAGGAAAGAGAAAGATAACAGAGAGAGGTTACTGAAAAACAGGACAGGTGGCTTCTAGAGAAGGCAGGGTTTGACCTTTGATGGGAGCAAGGAAACTTCATCCCTAGTAGCGGACAGAAGGCAGGAAGAACCAGCAGAGATGCCCATAGAACAGGAGATTTGGAGGGGAGAGCGGAAGGGGTTCCTTTCTGTGCTTCCACTTTCTTGATGCACCACAGAACCAGATCTTCAGCGGAGGGCGCTCAGCTCTGCCGCTGCAGAGTGAAAGCAGCCAGAGACGATACATACAAGGACAAGGGCGGCCGTGTTCCGGGAACACCTTATTATGGACACGGACTTCGAATTTGACGTAGGTTTTATGTTTATGAAATATTCTTCTTCCTTTGGCTTTTCCAACCATTTAAAAATGGAAAAACCATTTTTGCTTCATCGGCCATTCAAAAGCAGGGGTGAGCCAGATTTGGCCAACGGGCAATGACCCTCGTGTTAGAGCAGAGCGTGCTGTTGACTGAAGTGACACACAGGGAAACCTCTTCGGGGCACTGCTCTTGGCTTGAGGCAGTGGGGCCGCTGGGGGCACGCGTGAGGGACCCTCCGAGCCTCCTTTAGTCTCCTGTTAGCTGACATGGATTTCTTCTTCTTTCAACTTGTATTTTCCAACTTTTCTTTTCAAAGCACGTGCTAATTCTAGCATTAAAAAGTCCCGTGTGTCGTGAAGGGGAGAGAAATAATTACCCCCCCTTGTTGTACTGTGGTCCCTTCTCATCTTCCTGCTGACCCAGGTGCTTACTAGAACTGCAGCCCCACGGAACTTCTGAACACCTGCTCTGCGACCTTAGATCTCTTAGGGTTCTGAAGCCATTCCAGTCCTATGCTGAAATTTCAAGATGGTTACTTTTTAGCTATTTTGCATTAAGCAAAATTAATTGAATTGATCGAATTCTTTGGAATATTTTAATTTACCCTTCGATGTTTTTTTAAAAAAACTACTTAAATTATTTTCTAAATTTTGTGTCTCTTCATATGTGAGAAAAAATATGGAAACAGATTTAAATAAGTGGATGGAACCTAGAACTAGAGATTTATTCTAGAGATTTCTAGAAGTAGAAATTTCTCCATGAGAAAATCATGGAGAACGTCATTTCCTTCCAGAATAAAGGAGTTGATAATGACAGTATATTTAATTACAGGACCAAAATGAATTTAACATAATGTCCATCTACAAGCCATTGGAAGAATTTTAAAAGAATGTTTAAAATAGTGATTTGATTTTTTTAACCACTGTAAACTCTCGTTTTTTCTCAAGATAGAATATTGTTTGTATTTTTTCAGACTCATTTCCATGCTTAGTTTCTCTCTAGCCGCTAACTGTTTAAAAAATTCAATATTTCAAGGATGTCTTAATCATCAGAATGGCACAGTAATTTTTTTTAATTTACTTTAAAATTGATGCATCTGGATTATATTTCTGGCAGGAAGTTAGACATCTGCCTACAGAATATATATTTCCATTAAGTATCCCCTGCATGCCTACGTATTCATGGCTTTGCCAAGGGCTTAAGGTCCTTACTGGGAAAGGAATTAAGAGAAGGAAGAGTTTATGCTTCTGTATGAGGCAATTAGAAGTTGTTATCCCACATTAGGAGTTTGGTATTAACAGATACACGCTACTGTATATAAAATAAATAAACAACAAGGACCTACTGCATAGTACAGGGAACTATATTCAATATCTACTAATAATGTATAATGGAAAAGAATCTGAAAATAGATATATATATGTATAACTGAATCACTTTGCTGTACACCTGAAACTAACACAACTTTGTAAGTCAAGTATACTTCAATTTAAAAATATAGCGTTAAACGCACAAGCTTTGCGAAAGACCATCTCAGGTGTAATTCCTGGTCACTACATTTACTAGCTATGTGACTTGGGCAAGCTACTTACCTTTCTGAGCCTTGGCTTAATCCCTACAACAGGGAAATTATAATACGTAACACCTGGGGAATTGAATGAGATGATATATGAAAAGCTCCTAGACAGTGCCTGGGAGATTGGAAAATTCTCACCAGATGTTGGGACGCTTGTCTTATCTCTCAGCCACACGTGGTCCAGGCTCTAATACCCTCTGTCCATTGATGGGAGAGACAAAGCAGAGTGCTTGGCACGTAGACAGCACTCAATAAACATCTGGAGGCTGATGAGTTAATTAACTGGGTACTTAATTAATACAACCGAGGACTTTCCATTAAAGAAGAGCAAAATCACAATGCTTCATTTCTGCAGAGGTCCTACAGCCTCCCCCGTGAATGAGGCATGTCTAGAAGACCACGTATTGCACAAAGAAGAATGGAGGCTAAACGCGTCCGGGGTCACGAGCTATGGGAAAGGATGTTTCCCTCTTCATTTCGACCAGTTTGTTCTTTCATCCGACCTGCTTCCAACCAGCGCTCTCGATTGTCTTATGGGCTGCCCACTGCAATCTCTTAAAAGGGCAGCCCCGTAAACCACAGGATTCCCGCCGCCAGCCTCCCACTTTCCTACTTCACTCTCCACCCACCACCCAGGGTACTGGATGCCTTGCACTGGGCAACGCGTTCAAAAGCTTGCCAATCAGAGCCTCCCTCAAAATTGTGAACTGAGAGATGCAGACACAACTGACAGATGAGGATGAAGCCGGTGGCTGATAGAAATAAGCAATGCTGGAAAGTCAAGGTTGGCGGCATTACTGAGCCACGTTCACGATGCCTACACAAGGGAAGCAGGCTGTAAGAAAAATGAGAGCAGATGTGTTAGGAAGAGCAGAGATGAGAGGCCCTGCGGCTCCTGAGAGAGAGGTGAAAGGCCAGCCCACCCGTGGTCGGTCAGTCCATGTGGAGGTAGGGGTTCCCAGTGCCCTAAGCACTCCCAGCTGCTGGGTGTCCTCTCCTTCCAGTGACATTCATCTGTGACACCGCTGCTTGGGTCAACAGGGCCCTCTCTACTGCGCAGTGGAACGTTCTCTTGACATCACCTGGCACAGGTGAAACCCTGACGTGAACCATCTGAGATGCATGACGATGCAACAAGATGGGAGCGCACAGCTAGAGTGAACCCTTC
Organism: Lagenorhynchus albirostris; assembly: GCF_949774975.1. Lineage (NCBI taxonomy): Eukaryota > Metazoa > Chordata > Mammalia > Artiodactyla > Delphinidae > Lagenorhynchus > Lagenorhynchus albirostris. The sequence goes on along the minus strand of NC_083104.1, from coordinate 99,999,625 downwards.
AGATGCTTACTGTCAACTCATTCATACTGTGTCATCATGTGTTAAAAGTCTGAGCCTCGAGTAACTCAAGAAAATGCAGCTGGAATTCCAGGCTTTCCTGGCTTCGAAGCAGTCCCTCACTTGGGTGTGTTTTCTCACACTCACAGCTGAACAGGAGCTTATCCTTACTGGATTTCTTGGTGTCCATCTGAACAGCTCCAACCTGAATCGGGATGGCCAGGCCACCCTTTTCTTCCTGACTTATTCTCTTAACATGCATTCATTTCTCACATCCATTCAAGTCTTAAAAATAAGTTATTTAGGGGCTTCCCTGGTGGCGCAGTGGTTGAGAGTCTGCCTGCCGATGCAGGGGACACGGGTTCATGCCCCGGTCCGGGAAGATCCCACATGCCGCAGAGCGGCTGGGCCTGTGAGCCATGGCCTCTGAGCCTGTGCGTCCGGAGCCTGCGCTCTGCAACGGGAAAGGCCACAACAGTGAGAGGCCCGCATACAGCAAAAAAAAAAAAATAAGTTATTTATTCATAGCAGCATTATTCACAATAGCCTGATGGTGGAAATAACCCAAGTGTCCATTGATGGATGAGTGGATAAACATATGTGCTATACACATGCAGTGGAATATTATCCTGCCTTTAAAAGGAAGGGAATTCGAACATAAAAGGACAAACACTTTACAAGTCCACTTCTATGAGGTCCCTAGACTGGTCAGGTTCACAGAGACAGAAAGTAGAAGGGTGGCTGCCAGGGGCTGGGGGCTAGGGGATGGGGAGTTAAGGTTTAATGGGGACAGAAAAAGAGCCAGACACCCAGGTCTCAGGACATAACACATTGGACTGGTGGGCTTTCCCCTTGCTCTGCGTGCTCTCTCTGCACAGATGACTGGTCCCCTTGGCCTGTTTCACAAGATTCCTCAGGCTTTGCCCAGCTGCCTGAAGGTCAGCTTGCCTGGGGTGGGTGGGCAATCAGGTTGGCAGGGCTCTGTCTCCGATACCCTGGAGTTGCCAGTTTTGTGTTTGTTACTTCATTCCTGGAACCGAACGATACTTCTGCAATCCTGAAAGACCGACAGTGGGCTCCTGGGTCAACTAGATTACCTGGACCCCGGGGTCCACACATACTCGGTCCTAAGCTCAAATCACAGTCCTGCTAGGATAGTCTTGGGCATCCAGGCCTGTAGACAAGGACAAGATGGTTCACGGACCCTAATTACAGGATGCAGCAGTCAGCACTGAACACTGAAACCAGAAAGTCCTTCCCTCAACAAACATTTACTTTGAATACGAAGACCCTTTGATATAAAGAAGCACATGGGTGGTAAATGGATCCCCTCAACCACTGTCACCATCATCACCAAACGTACACACCCACAATTGTCGATGACGCTCTCAGTGCCTCTTGTCCTGTAGACAGAAAATCCCCTCAGGTAGGTTTCATAAAAACTCAAATGCGTCTGAAAGCACTTTCAGAATGAGGAGGAAGAGGTGACAGGGAAGAAGGAGAATGATGGGTGAAGGACTGTGGCTCCCACAAGTCGGGTGAAGAAAATGGTTTGGACTAAGCCAGAAACGAAAAGGATCTTGGGAGCATGTGAAGGTAAAAGCTAAGAGGTACGGAGTTCACCCAGCTGGGAAGATAAGGGAAGCAAGGAGGAGGCTAGTCAGATGCCCCATGGCTAGTTCAGGAAGGCCGCTCTGAGGGAAGAAAACAGAATGGAAACTGCCCTAAACAACAGACAGAAAAAGGACCATTAACTGAGGAAGCAGAAAGCAGCCAATAAGGGAAGCCCCTTCCCCCCACCCCACTCCAGGTTCTAAGAGTAATTAACCCAATTCTTTTTTCAGAGCTGACTTTCATTGACACAGGTTAAAAAAAAAAAAAATCTCCTCCCCCAGACTCACCAAGGAGCCCACCGTTTCACTTTTACTTCCCCTTTAAAAAAAATTTAAACTATACAAGTTAGAAGGATGGCTCAGTGAACACTCAACAAGCCACCTGGACTCAAGGACTATCAGTATTCGGCTACATCACAGGCTCCCCTGGAACAATTTGGATGGAGGGTCCAGGCACCGTGACCTTGCGTCCCTAAATGCTTCAACGAGCATCGCCCAGGAATACAGACGTTCTAAAAAGCCCCAAGGTAAACATCTCGGCTAGGAAAACTAACACTAATTCCCTACTCTCATCTAATACCCAGTCCACATTCAGATTCCCCCAAATGGCTCTTAATGTTTTTTTCTGTTCTTCATCATCAAATTCTTCTTTGTTTTTGTTGTCACTTTGAACCAGGATCTGATAAGGTAAGCACACCACATTTGATTGTTATGTCTCTTTCAAATCCTCTAGTCTAGAACAGCAACCATCCCCCTTTTTTATTCATGATATTGATTTTTTCAAGAGTCCTGGACAGTTTTGTAAAATTTCCCATATTCTGGTTTGGCTGATCGTTTTGTCCTACTGTTGTCTACCTTGTCTCTAGTCTCTGCCCTGTATTGTCTACCTTGTCTCTAGTCTCTGCCCTGTATTGTCTACCTTGTCTCTAGTCTCTGCCCTGTATTTCCCGTCAACTGAAGGCTAGGTCTAGAGACTGGATTCGATTCAGGTTAAACATTTCTGGCAAGAACACTCCACAGGCGATGCTGTGTGGTTCATGGCGCATCCTGTCAGGAGGCTGCCTCGCTACAAGTGTTCCACCAAATCCGATCCCTCGAGTAAAGCGGTGACCCTCAGGTCTCTCCGTCGGGAAGGTTCCTTGCCTCCGCACAGTTAGCCGGTAACCCTGGAGCGATATGTTGGCCCGTGTCCTGTCCCCGACAAACTTCCATCGGATGGTTTAGCATCTATTGATGATCCTTGCTGATAACAGTTATTTCACAAACAGCCCATCAATTTTGAAATGTCTAAAGGGTGACTGGGAAGAAGAGAAAGGAGTGTTGAGGGAAGAAACAGAGAACAAGGTAAACAGGCACCAGAAAGCTGGAAAAGTAGCAGATAATTCCAAAAGCTTTGCCAAGACCTTCCCAATTTACATTCAGCTGTTTCCAGAGTCATAAGCCCTTTAAGGAAATGCTGGTACAGAGAGCCCTGAGCAAAGTGCGGTCACGCGGTAAGAAGTGAACACGTTTCCGTGCATCGAGGCATCTGCAATGTTTTTGAACTTCATCCCCAACCTTAGCCGAGACAGAGCTATTAAATCAAGAGGAAGTATGCAGCTGCGCCCCAGATCAGGTGTTTGGGCCATGGATTTCCATTTGACCAGGAAGAGGTAGTGCCAGCTCAGGGCATGCTGGGCCTCTTCATCCAGGGCTGGTTTACAAGACACACTCAAGAGCCACTTACCCAGAAGTCTCAGTTCCAAATCTTTACTTCTGTCCAAACAGTACTTGCTGCACTGTCCAAAAACGGGTTTCTTTGAAAGAAACAAGCGGTCCCTTTGCCGACCCATTGAAAAACTGCATTGTCTTGGGTAAATGACTCTTTCAGACGTTCAGAAATTACGTTTTTCTCTATGAAGAGTTCTGGTGAATGCCTGCATCAAGAATATTCCACATCTACTCAGATATTTAAATCACTGACGGTTATCTCCCAACACACATCTTTTTTAAGACATCCAGTATTGAAAACTTTGTTCTGATTCTGGGGCATTCTGACTCTGGTTATGACAAGCAAGGACCCCAACCCCCCAAAACAGGAATTAAAGTTGACTTCAGTAAACACAAGGTGCAAGCATAGACCCTTTGGCAAAGAGTCTGACATCTAATAGGAGAGGTAAGTCATACAGACATTCGGTCATCGATGGTAGAGCTGGAGATGCAGTTGGAAATAAAAAAGGGCTGCCAGGGAGGTAGCACAGAGCACTTCTCTGACTTGAGGAATCAGAGAAGGTGTCTCCCAAGGGACTCCCCCAGGAACAGAAAATTATTCCCCATGGTGGGAACCAACTCCTGGGAAATCAGCCCGTGCTGATTCACCAAGTAATTATGAAAGTCTAAACGTACACTTCTCTAGACAAGGTATGGTTTCCCGGCTCCCTGGAGAGGACTGTAATTATTTCAAGGGGAAAAGTTGTTTAAACCTTATAGTTTTAAAATACGTATTTTAAATTCACTTTAGCTTTATTTTAACATATGCATGATTTTTTAAGACGAGGGAGAGAAAGGAATTATATTATCAAGCAAACAGCGACAGGTGTCCCAGCACGTAATGGGTTGGGGATTTGGAATCCTTGTGACGGCAGATGCTAGGTAAATGATGAATACACAAATTCTTCAGATGCTTTTTTTCAAGAAGGAATATAGTGTCTCTTGTCAGTACTTTCACCCCACCTGGCCATCTAGCCTCCCGGGTCCCTACCATCTCTTGGGTCATGTCTCGTATACCACCCATTACCAACAAATTAACTTCATACAAGCTCTACATTTCCCTCCCTCAGAAGTTACTGCACACTTGCCAGAGACTAACTTTACAATGGCTCAGAAAACCCAACTAAACCAAGCATTGTAACTATTCAGAAGAGAGCTGGCAAGAAACTCATCACGTAGAACGTTATTGCCAATTACACAATCTCACTACCTGCATCAACAGTGGAGCACTGTGGGTGCTGGAAGCAAATTCTGACTTTAAAACTTCAGAGGAAAAACGTCAGCCCGATGATTCTGATACATTTTATAATTGTGTAATTTTTTCTAACAGGCACAACTCATAATACTATTTCTGATAATAAAATAAAATGGCGTTCTTCTCCCTTTAAAAAAGTTTAGGTCTAGAAAAACTTCCCTTATGTGAGGGATGGAAAATTGTATTCCTGTCCCTTCAACCACCTTCATCTTTGCTCTTCCTTTTCATCATTAAACGAAAAACCAACCTGAGTCATCTCTTGTTATGTATCACGTGTAAAACTAATGAGCAATGGGACATGGATGTCCTATCCTGGCTGCTGAAACAGAACTGCTTAAATAAATGTGCCCCTTCATCCTGGTGAAGTTCCTCGTCCATGACACCAAGCGCAATGGGACAAATGGATCTCCTTCCAGCTCGCCTTGAAACACTCTTGCCAGAAAGAAGGTCATTTCCGTTCCTCTTTGCCTCTGAACGCAACAGGGGATGGCCATCTGAAGAGCAGTCACACTAGTACCTTGGACCACCAAACACAAGAGCATCTAATGGAGATCTGCCCATTAAAGTTATAGTAAAAACAGGAAGAGACCAGTGCGAAGAGGGGCCAAGGCAGCGAGGCTGGCCGGCGGTCGGTGTCTGTCAGTTAGTTGCATCCGTCTCCACTAGGAGAAGCGTGGACGCATGAGGGTATGCAGGTCAGCCCAGCGAGATATTCTGACACAAGAAAGAGGGCAAATGTGCCCACCATGTAACCACTACAAGAATTATAAATGTTAATAAATGCTGGAGAGGGTGTGGAGAAAAGGGAATGCTCCTACACTGTGGGTGGGAATACAAATTGATACAGCCACTATGGAGAACAGTATGGAGGTTCCTTAAAAAACTACAAATAGAGCTACCATACGACCCAGCAATCCCACTACTGGGCATATACCCTGAGAAAACCATAATTCAAAAAGAGTCATGTACCACAAGGTTCACTGCAGCTCTATTTACAATAGCCAGGACATGGAAGCAACCTAAGTGTCCATCGACATATGAATGGATAAAGAAGATGTGGCATATATATGCAATGGAATATTACTCAGCCATAAAAAGAAATGAAATTGAGTTATTTGTAGTGAGGTGGATGGACCTAGAGTCTGTCATACAGAGTGAAGTCAGTCAGAAAGAGAAAAACAAATACCGTACGCTAATGCATATATACGGAATTTTTAAAAAAATGGTTCTGAAGAACCTAGGGGCAGGCAGGAATAGGGACGCAGACGTAGAGAATGGACTTGAGGACACGGGGAGGGGGAAGGGTAAGCTGGGACAAAGTGAGAGAGTGATATGGACATATATACACTACCAAATGTAAAATAGCTAGTGGGAAGCAGCCGCATAGCACAGGGAGATCAGGTCGGTGCTTTGTGACCACCTAGAGGGGTGGGATAGGGAGGGTGGGAGGGAGACGCAAGAGGGAGGGGATATGGGGATACATGTATGCATATAGCTGATTCACTTTGTTATAAAGCAGAAACTAACATACCATTGTGGGGCAACTGTACTCCAATAAAGATGTTAAAAAAAAAAGAATTAGAAATGTTAGCATAAAAAGGAGAGAAATTGCAAGCCATTTAGAGCAAGATTTAAAGAAATACAAAATTTCACGGACTATGTAGTACCCTTCTAAACTTGAGCTATTGAACAATTACTGCTTCATCTAAATCTTTTTCTTTTCCCCCTCTTGTTTCTGCTTCTACTTTTTCTGCTTACTTTGAAGGTTTAAAAAAAAAAAAGACTATCTGCATCTTCCTTTGTTTATACCTTTGGCATAAAGGGGCCTGAGTACCAGTTTACAACTGATTGGTAAGAACTTCCAGGAGGGGGCAATATTGCAGAGTTGGTCACAGCCAAGACCCCAGGTTGGGCTGCCCAGGTTCCGTGCTGGTGCTGACCTAGATGTGTGGTTTAACCTCACTCCATCTCAGTTTCTGTAAAATGGGGACAATTACAACACCTGTCTCACCTGTTTTTGTGTGGATCAAATTAAACATTCCAGGTAAAGGGTTTGACACTGTGCCTGAGACCAAATGATAACTGTTTGCTATCATTATTGCTATATGACCATCACCACACACCCAAGAGATCCCAGCTAACCTCTTAGCCGTTAGATCTTCCACGCTTCTCCTGGATAGCTCCGGAGAAAAGGAATCGCCTCTTTCAGGAAGCTTTGGCTGCAAAACAAATACTGAATAATAAATAATTAAATAACAGTTTTAAAAGAATATAGACATTTACACAAAGGGTAACCAAATGCAAAACCTCGTTCTTCTAATTCATAAAAGATTCCCCCGCCACTTAGCTGTTTAGAGGCATTTATTTTCCAACCATTTTAACCAAACAGAATTCAAAAATAGTGTTATTCTGTGGTTTCCCTAGAATCCAAATTTAATTCAGTTGAAGGAAAGGAAAGAAGGAAAGGCCTGAGGCACTTGATGGCTAGTTACAAAGCAGAGAGCATTCTTATATTAAAAATAAGTCCACTGGGGCTTCCCTGGTGGCGCAGTGGTTGAGAGTCCGCCTGCCGATGCAAGGGACACGGTTTCGTGCCCCGGTCCGGGAAGATCCCACATGCCGCGGAGCGGCTGGGCCCGTGAGCCATGGCCGCTGGGCCTGCGCGTCCAGAGCCTGTGCTCCGCAACGGGAGAGGCCACAACAGTGAGAGGCCTGCGTCCCGCAAAAAAAAAAATAGTAATAATAAGTCCACTGGTCCAATCTTTATTTAAATTTGTCTGTTCCATGTACTGGAATTTGTTTGTTCAGGTTTTTTTTTTCTTTTTAAAGTAAAGCATTTTAGGTTATAGTTGCAGGCTTTATATGCTTTTCTGCCACAGATGAAGCAAGTGGGCTTCATCTGATATTTTATCTACATAAACTCACCAAATGACTAGTTGGCTTAGCCAAAAGGACAAGGTTAAAACAAATCCCAGGAAAATAAACTCTCTTATTCATTAGCGAAATCAACCACTTTCAACTGTTGGTAGAGAACCAAGCTCACTGTGTATCCTCATTTCCTCACCCATCATAAAGCCCTGTCTCAGGGGTCCCAAAAGGTCCCCGGGGGTTGATAAGGTTCCAGCAAAGGCCCACCTGAGCTCAGGTTTACCCCCTCCCAGTGCCCCAAAGTAGTCAAAGCTTGGCTTCTCCCCCTACACAAAACAAAACTGTGAAGGCTCTGGGGCGTGGACCAGTTTAAATCACAGCCACCAAAAGCCCTGAAGACATGCCAACCACAGAGCCTCCAAGGGCCTTTTGAATTCTTCTTCTTCTTCTCTAGAATCACCTACAGAATCAGTTTTCCATATACTGTGCTTTCCAGGCATTAAATCTTGCCACTAATTTTACGGCACAATTCCTTCCTCCCACCGGGAGGTAATAAAAAGGTGAATCACGTTCTCCTTCCTTTGGGTCCCAAGAGCTAATGACTTGACATGTAAATTATTCACAAAGGCTTAGTTTTACCCCAAACAGAAATGTGTGGGTGGGTTTCAGTTGCTGCTTTTGATCTGTTTAATTCCTGATACACCCTTACCTACTCATCAAATTCTGAAACAAAGTTCTTATGTATCCTGGCTTCCTTAAGCAAGACAAAATTAAGGAAATGCTTTAAGCAAAAGAGAATGCTGAGGGGAGGGGGATAAATTGGGAGATTGGGATTGACATACACACACTACTATATATAAAATAGATAACCAACAAGGACCTACTACTGTATAGCACAGGGAACTCTAGTCAATACTGTGTAATGGAAAAAGAATCTAAAAAAGAGTGGATATATGTATAACTGATTCACTTTGCTGTAGAGCAGAAACTAACACAACGTTATAAATCAACTACACCCCAATAAAATCTTTTAAAAATAAATAAAATTGGGAGATGGTATATAGGAAAAAAAAAGAGAGAATGCTGAAAAGGTTATGGTATAATACAAACTGAGAAATCAATGTCTTAGGACTCAGTGGCTGAGAACTTACCTAACCAAATCCATCTTCTCTAAAATAGATACGGCGGTGTCAGTCTGACTAGTAGAGCATTCTTAGGAAAACAAATCAAAGGATCCAAATCCACTTCCTAGACCAGTGGTTTTCAGATTTTACCGGTTTCCATGGCAAGAAATATATTTACACCTTGACCCGGTACCCAGACACATAAACTGAAACAAAGGTTTCATGAGTCAACACTTGCCCCACCTACAGGCAAGGCACAATGGTGTTTTCTAACCTACTTGAGTTCATGTTTTAAATGTTGGCTGTGACTAAGCAAATGGTTGCAGCTCACAGTTTGAAAAAACATGACCTAGAAAAGCACCTTCTGTACTACGCAGGTCACACAAAGCATTCTTGAGGCAAAGGCCAGCTTTCTCAAACCAGCTTCAGCCACTGGTTGAACACTGGTTCCCAATGGCCAGTGTCAAAAAAAACCTTATTCTGGCACTTGTTAAAATGGTAAAGAAGACTTTATTCAAGACTATTGTAATAGGAGTAACACAATAGAGGAGAAAAATGGAGCTCAACTCCAAATACAACAAGGACGAGTGGGGATTTATAGCCAACGAGCAGAGTGAGGGAGTCAGTGGATGGAAAATCACTAAGAGGAGCATGAGGGGTGAGGGGATTCTTGCTAATCTGACCTAACAGGATTCTTGCTGAAGGCCAAGGGCATATACATCAAGGGTGGGGGATGAGCAATTTGATCAGACATCAAAGTGGTGGGGGTGGGGGTGGGGCGGGGAGTGGATTCTCACTAAAGGGATTTAGCAGAATTCTTGCTAAGACTGGGCTGGGCAGGCCAAGGACAGGACAGGGGCCAAGGTCAAGGCCTCATTAAGAAGAGGAGCCTGACTACAGTTTGGTCACCAGCTGTGGTCCACAGAAGGATGGAGATCATTTTGTTATTACAAGTGCAGGAGAAACCCTCAAAGCAGATACTGACCTTACCTCCCGGGAGGCAGGACCACCTTATGGTTCAAGGTGTGGCTTGTGGGACTCCTAACTAAACCCCTGACCTCCAGAGACCCCACTAAAATGACAAGGAAGGAACTAAAAGAGAGCAGGAGACTTCAGCAAAGGAAAGACTTTAATGGTGTCTTGGAAGACGAAATGCAGATAGAAAAATGGTAAAGATTTAGCAGTAAGCTGCATGCAAGGGGGTAAAAGGGTAAAAAGATTAAAAACTGGGGCCAGTCCTCATCCAGAGCCCACAGAGCTTTCAGCTTTTAAGGCATCAGAGACCCAGAAAGACAGCTGTGAGTCTCGGGCCTGAAACAGGAGAGCCAACTAAAGTCTGCATGTGGGCTGGTTGGACCTCATGTGCCCTTTCCTACCCGTTTCTGCCAGCAAGTCTCCCCAGCCCCACACACACTACTGCACTCTCACCCCCACCCCATCAGGGATGGGAGACTGTGTTCTGGAGAAAATTAACCTGGGATTCTCCAGACCTGGGGACACCAGACACGGTGTAAGGTAGGGAGAAATGAAAATGAGGGGTTGGGGTAAGTCACACAAGGAAGACGGAGCCATGCCAGGCATCCCCGCTCAGCCAGCCCACCACTGCATGCACGTCTCCTGCAGGTAAAGATATGGACATTTATTTTCTGGATAAACCAAAACAAAGAACCTTTAGATACTGAAATATGGGAGTCCCCAAGAAAAATGTCCAGCTCACCACTCACTGGACTTTGAATGCCCGCCAGTTAAAAAGCCCAACGTGAAAAACGTAGAGGCTCCAGTCAGCTAAGGGTTCAAGGCGTTTGAAGTCAGTCTCCAAGGTACAAGAAACTGAAACAGACACACCAAAAATAGGAACCCCGAAAAAAAAGACAATAGAGGAAACAGAAGAAAAATTTTTAAATAATTAAAAAAAATTTTTTTAACTGATCATCTCCTTAGAAAAAGAGAGAGGATGTTAAGTATGTAAAACCAAAACAAAGTGCTTTTAAGATGAAACAACCAGAAAACAAGAAATATGATCATTAAAATTGTATTAAACAATTAGAAGATAAAGTCAAAGAAATCTCCGAGAAAACAGAAGGAGAGACAGAGGAAAGAGATAAAAGACGTAAGGAGAATCCACAAGTTTCAAATAAAACTGTAGGAATTCCTGAGGCAAAATGTAAATTGGAAGGAAAGTAACGTACATATGTATGTATGTATATACAAGGCTCTACAAGACTTTAACTATGAAAGAAAAGTTCCCATATCTGAAAGCTAAGATTCTCCAAACTGAAAAAGACCACTGAATGCCCAGCACAATAAATTAAAAATGACCCAAAACAAAGTCATATGTCATAAAATTTCAGAATACCAGGTTAAAAAGAAAATTCTGAAGGGGAACACATCACAAACCAAACAATGGGGATCAAATGGCTTCAGACTTCTTTCCAGCAACACTGGATGCTAGAAGCGCGTGAGCAATGCTTTCACATTTTTGAGGGAAAATAATTTGTGACACAAATTTTATACTTGTCCAACTACCAATAAAGTAAAAAGTAGGATAAATACATTTTTAGACATATAAGAACACAAGAAAATTTACCTTCTATGTATTCTTTCTTACGAAGCTGCTAAAGGATATGCTCCAGCAAAACAAGGGAGTAAATCAAGAAATAGCTAGGAAACAGGAAATCCAACACAGATGGGGAAAAGGGAAGTACCAGATGATGCTGAAAGAAAGTCCCAGCATGTAGCCAGAGGGCTCCAGGGAAGGGTCTCTAGGAAAAAGTTGTCAAGGATAAAACCACAGTTTCAGAATTTCAAAATAGAGATCTTAGGTTTATAAGAACTACATTGCAAGAAGAATGGGTTAATCAGTCAGCGACTGGGGCCTGTTACACACCAATTCTTGAACACACAAAATCTCCTGACTTTCTTTTACAGAAAAGTACATCTAAAAATTGCCTTGTGGGTTAGCTAGACCTTGAGATGATTGGGAAATGAAGATGAAACCCTTGGTCCTCAGCGAGAAAGGAGAAAGCAGACCCTATTGCTAGAAGTTAGTAAACTTAAAATATGCTGTTTGAAAGGGGTGAGCATAAGACACATCTGAAAGAGATCATGGTATTTAGTAACACCCTTAGGATCTGTAAGTGGCCACCATATTTGCCAAGGAGAGTAAAATCTTCACCACCAGTGAAGAGATCCTGGGTCATTAAACCCGTTTTCCTCGCTTTGTTAGTTTGTTAGTTATGGTTCTAATTTCAGAATGCACGGCACCAAGTTCTGTTCATTACGGAGACGATTTATTATGGAGACTGATATCTTTCTCTTGGAGATCCCACCCTCCAAGAAAAAGATACAGAGAACTGAAACTGTCTGAGGCTTTGGAAGACAACATTTAAAGGCATTTAACAGATCTGATGAAGCATGTGAAAAGAAATAAAGGCAGATATACAGAAAACAAAGGCATTTTTTTAAAGTAGGCAGTTAAACATAGTGAAAAACAAAAATCTGTTCAGGAAAGAAAATGTAATCATAATTCACTACTTAGCTATACAGTCAGCAATATTTACATAGTTTAATAATGCAAGCATTGTGCTCACTCACAACAAAAGCAATATATTATATGGGGGTGGGGTAGGGGTAAATGGTATTAAAATACAACACAGGAACAAAAGTGTGAACAGGGTTTAGGAAAACAGACAGTGAAGTAGCAGAGCTAACAATAGCAGGGAGTCATTGCCACCTCCAGACCTGATATAGTTCAAGGGCAACGGGAGAAGCAATTATCAGACCTCAGAGAGCAGCTGATAGGGAAGCATGCCAGAAGAGGAGGAGGGGTCTCATTCCGGAGAATAAATACCCCATCCCCCCATCCCCTCTCCAATCCAGTCTCCTGCTGATGCCTCCACTAACCAGACCCAACACGAAGCCAGAGGATAAGGGAGCCTGTCCACTTCATCCACGAAGGTCGGCCTCCCCAGGAACACCCAGGGTTAAGAAGAATACATCTGGAAGAGGCAGACAGACAGCGTCCAACAGAGAGAGCTAAAACATCATGACTGGAAGACATAAATAATGTCTAAAATTAGCACATCAAAAAATAGCACCACTAGTCTATTTTTTAGAACTGAGGTAGCCAACATTTGAAAGCCATTGGCTCTGGAAAGCAGGAAGAGATGGCAGAAGGTATACCAGACAACACCGTTTTCATGACCCAGCTTAGAAGCGTTACCTTTCTCTTAATTAATTTTTATTGGACTATAGTTGCTTTACAATGTTGTGTTGGTTTCTGCTGTACAGCAAAGTGAATCAGCTATACGTGTACATACAGCCCCTCTTTTGGATTTTCTTCCCATTTAGGTCACCACAGAGCATAGAGTTCCCTGTGCTGTACAGTAGGTTCTCGTGAGTTTATCTATTTTATACATAGTAGTGTATATATGTCAATCCCAATCTCCCAATTCATCCCAACGCCCCTTCCCACCTTGGTATCCATACGTTTGTTCTCTAGGAAGCATGAGACTTTTAAAATACTTGTTTATATTACTTGATTAGAAACAAAAATGAATACAATGTTTAAAACATCAAAAAAAATAAGTAGGCATAAGGGAGAAGAAAAATGCACCAGCTTTGTCATTTGAATCTAGCTATGGGACCCGATTTAAGTCCTGTCACCTCTTTGGGTTTCAGTTGTCCCAGCTGTAAAACAAGATAATCGTCCCACTTCGGAGGGAGGTTGGAGAGAGTTGAACGAGATGACGGACATGAAGCACTGGGCACAGGATGAGCCCCTCGGCTCGGGAGAAAGGGACACACAGAGATGCAAAGAGAGGGGGAGAATCTTAAAGTGCCTAAAAGGCAATGAGTATCTTTATAAAGGTCTGTATTTTGTAGCTTCTCCTGAACCCTCAGCATCTAACAGAGTCTAGCTAATGGCAAAAGCTCCGTAAAATTTCGTTGGACGAGAGTGGTGTGCTTTCTGCCTCTCTCCTCGTTTGATGGAAGAGGACAAATTCAAGGGCCCGTGATTCGCTTCTCAAGGTTTCATCTTGACCTCGACCTTGCAGTCAGACTCACTGCTCAGATCTTTCCAGCTCCCTCCGTGCAGCCCTCACCTCTCCATCCCTGCAGCCACTCCTACGCCATCATAATCCTGTCTTGCACGTGGAGCTTCTGGGACCCATCTTCCATCCCTGAAGCCTCACCCCAGCCTAAATACCAAGTTCTCTGCGCTCACCGCTTTGAGCCTCTTTTGTGATGGTCGTGAACCAAGCAGGACTAGACCTTCAGGAAGGAAGGTCCATCGGAAAGGCTCTTTTGAGCCTTCCTGCTGGAAGCCTTCCAGCTTCACAGCAGGAAACGAGGCCCAGCGGTGCTTTTTCTGATGGCCTTGGCAGGACTGAAGGCCCGGGTGACATGGAGCAGCGTCTCGTGTGGCCCTGGCACAGGTTCAGGTAGCCGTGACTCAGCCTGCTCCCACCTCCAGAAAGGCTCCAAGGGAAGGTTCTGATGTCGCCCCCAGGCTGCTCTCTGGCTACACAGGCTCCTCCAGTGGATGCCGAGCTGCACTGGAGAAAACACAGCCCTCTGAAATGGGTATTCGTTAATGCTCGTTCCCCACGTGGGACCCCTTTTGCGATGCCCATCCATGCCAGCCCCCACGGTGGCCACCAGGGCCCTGCTGTGTGGTGGTGGTGCTCCTTGTCTGTGGGTGTCTCCCCTGTGCAGTCGGGGTCCAGGGCTCTACCTGTGACCAGGGCCCGCCTCCAAGAAAGGTCTCTTTCACTGATGAGGAGGTGCAGGAGGAGGAGGCCCTTTGCCAAGGCTCCCCTCGCCCGCTGCTTGGGACCCCGTGGCATGAGAGGCCCCTCCAGCACCTCAAACTCAGCTCACGGAAACACAACTCACCTCTCACCAGCAACTCCCCTGCGTGTTCCTGTTCTCTGTTTCTGACACGCCTCCTCTCCCCAGATCAAGACCCCGGAGTGATCCGTGATGTCCCTCTCACGCCCACGTTCGATCCCTCACCAGATTTTACTCACTGCTCCTTTTCTGCTTCTCTCTACCTGTGTCCCTTTCATTTACATCAACGATCATTGTTTTTGTCTTGACTTCAGTACTAGCCAAGGCTCTTTGGTTGCCAGAAAGAAATGAGCAGTCAACCTGAGGAGGTTCTTCAGAGGCACGAGGGCTTCTGTCACTGACACAGACACGGAAACGCAGCCGGGCCTCGTGGGAAACGAGGTTAGACCTGAAAAGGCTTTGGGGATACGGTTCCAGCTCACTTTTCCTCCTCTGGGGCCACCTGGCCTTTTCCCTTTGTCCTGTTCTCCTGCGTTTCTCTACCTCGATTGTTTATGTTTCAAAGTGATTATCCCACCCCCTAATGTGCTCTGCAATCTAAACACAGCCTCTCATTCTGTTCAAGTTCTGGAGAGAGAGGCTTGATGGCCCACTGGCCAGCTGGTAGGTTGGCCCAGCCCCGCCAGCAGGCCAGCTCTGATGCCAGCATCTGGACTAGTCCAGGTGGAGTCGTGGGTGTTAACGGCGATCCCTGGGTGTGCTCCTTCATTCCCAGACCGCAGGGCTGCTAGGGAGGCACCTCACAATATTCTGTGACAGCCGCTCCTAGAAGTCAGCGGGAAGCACTAGTGACACCTCCAAAACCGAGTTTTTACCTTTCTGTTATGAAACGAGGAAAATAACAGGTAGGTGTGTGTGTGCGCGTATGTGTGTGTGTGTGCGCGCGTGCGTGCGTGTGTGTGTGTGTGTGTGTGTGTGTGTGTGTTGGGAGGAGGGATCATATGTTGATAGGAGGTTCCTGATGTCGTTTTGGGGAAAGACTGTCATGTATACAGAGATAATGTCTTCTCTGTTTATGGAGGATGACATGTCTTTTCACTTATGAAACAATAGTGGCTGAGATGGTTGTTGTTGTTTGTGCCATTACCTAGCAAAATAAAATGTTGGGACACCTATGTCAGTCCCTTAAATCTGGGGGGAAACTTGGCTGGTTCATAAAATCCAAATGTCTTGGAAACATTATACCATGTCTTGGCTATTTTAATAGCTTCCTAAATGGTCTACCTACTCTCAAGATCTCTTCCCCATCTATTTTGGACATCGCTGTCAAGTTAATCTCTCTAGAACGTATTTTAATATATTATTTCCTTGTTGAAATCTTCAAGGGCTTTGCAATGAATATGAAATACAATAGACAGTCTTTGACCTCTAAACACCAGCTTCAACTGCATTCCCAGCCCTTTCCCACTGCCCCTGCCCAACCTGCCATGTGTCCCACACGAGGCCCCTCGCCCTTCTTAACCCGCCCCTTCCCATGCTGCGCCCACACTTTCCATCCCACCTCCGCGAAGCCCTCTGATGCTCTCAGCTAAAACGAATCTCTCCTGACTCTGAGTTCTTTTATTAAAACATTTATACCTTCCCAGGACACTCATTACTTTCTGTATCATCATGTGGTATTTTGTGCATTTCCTATATGCCCCACTAATTACAAACCCTTGGGGGTGACCACCTTTTCTATGGAGCAAGTAGGTAAAGATGGAGTCACACAACACAGGATTCAAGCATGGCTCTGTTCTGTGTGATTTTAGGGAACCTCCATTCCCTCGTCTCTAAACTGGAGAGCATAGTACCAGCTGCTCGGGCCGTGGTGACGTGAGCGAGACCACCATGCAAAGTCCCTGGGCTGTGGTCACTGAATAACAAAAGTGGTCATTTCCTTCCTCACAAAACGCCTGTCCAACCCAGAACCTCATGAATAAGTCAAAAGTCACGCCTATTGAGGCCCCATATGGGACCTCGCTTTAAAATTAACATTTGTATGTGACTCGTAATGTTACCAATCAGAAATTGATAAGAGGCCAGCCGAGAAGTTCAGGCAAGACTTTATTGGGACTCCACGCTGCAGCAGAAGGGAACAAAAACAAGTAACTGGTTCCCTTGCTCACACCCGAGGGGCGCTGGTCGCTTAAATGGGGTGTGGCTGGGGGCGGCAGTGGGTGCGGCTGGGGGCGTGGCTTAGGTGGCCTGCCCGCCCCCTTGGTGGTGACGTGTGCGGGATTATGCGCAGGCCCCTGCTTCCCCACCCCCCCCCGGGGCACCTGAGAAGCGGCAGTTGGGTCTTGGCCTTTCTGTATTTTGTTGTTCATAACTTGGCCCAACTGTTCATGCATGCAGTTGTTTTTAGTCCTTCATAGTTTCTTTGTATTCTGCTGCTGGAGGAGACGTGTGTCCAGATGCAAGCACTACAGCAAATGGTCCCAGGTCCCAGGTCCCAGCCTGTCTCAATAACTTACCTCTGAGGAAGATTCCAGTAGAAGAGTTTGAAAACATTTGAGCAACACAGCACATTGGAAGGAGAACCCTGCTTCCCAAGGTGACCACCTCAAAGGACAACGCTCACGTGGAAACCTATGCCCTGAACTGTTTCGTTTTTAAAATGTGGTTCCTCTCTCTTGTGGCCACACCTCATAAATGTACCTATTTGGTTTTGCCCATCTCTCTGTTCTCTGCTCAACCTTGGCCAACTGGCTCACCTTCGTGGCTCAGAATCAAGCAGAAAGTCTGGGAGATACAGAAACATCTGGATGGACATCTACCACTGAACTTACTGTTAAACAAAAATAGACATTCTTATGAGAGAAGCCATTTTTTATTATTTGCAGCTGAAAACAGCCTAACAGACACAAACACAAGAAGCGACCTTACCCGGCTGTTTTATAACCGGAAACTGGGCTGAGACCACACAGCGTGCTTCAGGGTATCCACGGGGAAGGTGAGATGCGCGAGTCACAGGACGTCAGTGGTGCCCACTAGCGTGTGTGCAGCAGGTACTACTCTAGACTCTGGATGAGCTCAGCCTCTCATGGTCCTCACAGCATCTTATGGGACAGGAGGTCTTACTGAGCCTTTTACAGGAGAGGAAACTAAAGTGCTGAGAAGTGAGATCAATTCCCAAGGTCACACAGCCGGCAGGAGGAATGGCAGGATCTGCTCCCAGGAGGGCAGACCCTAGGACCCACCCTAGGATCACTACTCCATCAGGCCTCCCTAGCAACAGAAGGTCCTCCCAGAGGCCATCATTTGGGGGCTGATCTGGCCTGAAAGTATCCACAAGTCTTCCCTTTTGGTCTCATTTCTACACGGGAAAAAAATGAAGACTAAGTGTGAAACGCGCAGGGTGCCTCTTCGGTGCCTCACGCGCACGTTTGCTCTAGTTAATTTCACCCCTTCCTCTCCATCTCCCGGCTGCCCCTCCCTGCTCAGCTCAGCCCTGCCAGGCTCACTGCCTCCCCATCTCTGCCCCCTTTTTGCCCCCAGCTTCTCTGCTTTCCTCACCATATGCAGGCCCGGATCCCCACACTGCTCTTCTAGATGTTCCCTTCGAGTCCAGGTATTCCACCCTAGACAGCCTACAGAGATGACACGGGAGGTTGGGAGGAAAAATCAAAGCAACTGAGAATAGTTAGAAAAACTAGTATGCAAATTCCCTTATCCCTACTCAATAAACAGCCACTAAAATCACGGTGACTATACCTAATTTTTAAAAATGTGCTCAGGGCTTCCCTGGTGGCTCAGTGGTTAAGAATCCTCCTGCCAATGCAGGGAACATGGGTTCAAGCCCTGGTCCGGGAAGATCCCACATGCCACGGCACAACTAAGCCCATGCGCCACAACTACTGAGCCCACGTGCCACAACTACTGAAGCCCGCGTGCCTGGAGCCCGTGCTTCGCAACAAGAGAAGCCACCGCCATGAGAAGCCTGTGCACTGCAATGAAGAGTAGCCCCCGCGCACCGCAACTAGAGAAAGCCCACGCGCAGCAACAAAGACCTGACGCAGCCAAAAATAAATAAATTTTAAAAAAATAAAATAAAATAAAAATGTGTTCAGTTCTATGCATTTAAGGCTTACTAACACTCAAACACTATAGTTAAGATGCATTTAATGCATATTAATTTAGAAAAATAAAAGCTCGCAGACACAGTAGTAATAAATTTAGAGCATCCGTTCTGAGCAGAACACGTGTTCCTTTCCAGCTAAGAAAGTGTAGCAGCCGGAGCTCTGCTTGGTCCAGAGAGGCGGAGCAATCAGCAGCTACACTCTAGGACCTGGGGCTTCTGCTCCTTAGCTGTATTGAATGTCCTTCTTGCCTGTCACTGGGGGTGAAGTATTGACCCTCCACACCAGACACAAAGAACGCCTCCTCAAGTACCCAGGACACAAGACTTTCTCACCACATCTCAGAACAGCCTGGGTCGTTGTATAACCTTTCCTTTGCAACTTTGAAAGGAAGAGAATTCACTTTGTTCCTCCTTGGAATCCTCACCCTCTCCCCACCCTGTCCTTCAAAACTCACAGCACTGAGCCTGGTCAAAGAGACCCTGGAAGCTGGATGAACAGATAAGAGCTGCAGGGATGCAGAGTTCACCATTGGTGAAAACGTTTGTCCACTCAAGGACGTGGCTTTGCTCACAGCCGTTCCATGGTCTCATCCTTACCCATCCCCTCTACATTCCAATTATAAAGGGACATGGAGATGGAAAGAGTCTCAGCAATAATACAACATCCTTCCTCAGACATTCCTCTTCTGCCATTCAGAAAACTGGCTTCTTGGCTTTTATGTGACAGGAAAAGTTTGCAAGAATCAACTGTGATTCTAAGAAAAGATTTTGCTCAGCAAAGTGAAAGCCCTCCCATCGCTGCCTGCAGACTGCTGACAAGGTGCCCTGTGCCGCCCCGAGAGAGGAGGAGGAGCCCCAGCCCAGCACCAGGGCGCTGACCTGCTGTGCATCTTGCCCCACCCAGGAAAAAACGGGAGGTGGCGTGAAGAGGGCCAGGGCTGGAGCCCCAGGGCTTGGAGAGGGAGAGAGCGGCCAGCAGCCAACCTCTGCAGCTGCTGTTTCCTCTGCCCAGATGCCTCCCTAGTCCCTTTACCCACACGTATACAGCTCACCCTTAAGAGAAAACTCACATGCCGATGCCACCTCCTCCGGGAAGTCTTCCATGGATCCTTCCAGCAAGAATTAACCACCCTTTCCATTATTCTCCCCAGGACCCTTTGTTTGTAGCCCCAGTCTACTCTGTATTTTCGTTATATTTGTCGGCGTGTTAGGCCCTCCTGCTGGTGATCAAACCCTTCAGGTCAGTGCCTGTGTCCGAACCATTTTGTTGCTTCTTCCCCATCCACACACCTTCTCCCTCTCCAGCCTCTCTCTCTGTCCCTCTCTCTGCCTCTCCATTTCTCTCTGTCTCTCCGTCTCTGTCTCTCTCTCACAGATACACACAGCAGTGCTTGTTCCCAGAACTTTTTGAAGGACGCTTTGAGTAGCACAGAGGATCTGTCCTCCACTTCCACAAGGAAGTGTGACTAATTCCCTCCAGTGCTTAAAGGGGGAAGCGAGTTTCCAATTCGACCTGAAATATAAATATGAGTTTAAACCACACCAGCCCCGATCCCTTTTATGGCACAAGAAAATACTCCTCCCCTTTGGGACAACTGCATTTTCCAAATCACCTTCAAAAATAAAACGCATTAAAAAAAAATCAGAATAGTTGCCCCTTTTTTTGGTAATTGACTTTACAACCATATTACTTGCTCACAGTAATGTTTCTGGGACTCAACATCATCATGTTGAAAACCAGAGAAGCCTTGGAGAAACATCCTCCACCCCGACTAATTTACAAGTGTGGAAACCAAGGCCGTGAAAGATGCAGTGACCTGACCGTGTCCACTCAGCCTGTTGGTGGCCAGGCGGGGACTTGGGCCCAGGCCCCTGGCTCTGCTCTCTTATTGGCTGGGAGTTCGCTGGACAATGGTTTCTGTTGGGTTTTCCATTTTAAAAGCAGAAGTGAACATTTCAAG
Source organism: Lagenorhynchus albirostris (assembly GCF_949774975.1). Classification (NCBI taxonomy): domain Eukaryota; kingdom Metazoa; phylum Chordata; class Mammalia; order Artiodactyla; family Delphinidae; genus Lagenorhynchus; species Lagenorhynchus albirostris. Next base: position 99,979,142 of record NC_083104.1, on the reverse strand, counting down.
TTTTCCGGTCCTGTCCAGCCTCAAGATTCAACTAGTAAAACAGGAAAAAGAGATTGGAACAGGGGAACATCACTTCCCCTCTGACGCCTGTGAGCTCCGAGACCCTGGGCGTTGGCGGGATGGGGCGGAGGGGGGCTTGCTGTGGCCTGTCCTCCACCCCCAGGCCTGCTGCCTTCAATCCCGTCCTCGGTTTAGACAGCTGGGCTGTGCTCAGTCACGACACGTGGGAGACCCCTGCTCTCCGGGGCAGAGAAAGGGAAAGAGGCCATTTGATGCCCCCGGTCTCGCAAGATAAACGGCACAAAGGCGCCAGTGTGTGGCTGTGGCCGGGGCGGCGCAGCAAGGATGTGGTAGGGCCTGGAGGGGTTGGAGCACGATGGGGGAGGCCAGGAAGGGTCAGAAGAGGAACTCAGAAAGCATCAGCGCACGGCTGCCGCCAGGAACCAGCCAACCACAGGGCCGGATGTGAACGAATGAATGGACAAGCAGGGGGAGTTACAGCCCCACCTTCCTCCCCCCTCGGCCTCGGGCGGCTCCTGCCTCAGTTTATCCACCTGAACACTGTGGGATGAGGCGTGTCACGCAGGCGGGTGGCGACGGGAGTGCGCGCCGAGGCCGGCCATGGCTCAGGCTGCGGCCGCGCACGCACCACACAGACGCGACCAGCCAGGTCTGGGCGGCCGGGACTCGACCGCAGAGCCCCTCCCCGCGTCTCGCAGCCCTTCGGGCCCGTCCGCTCCTCGTCCAGCATGCTGACTCAGCCGCAGCCTCCTGCCCCAGCCCCGACCCACCTGGCACGGCGTGACCTCACTGTCTCGTCACCCCAGTCGCCCCTCTGTAAACCCTTCACCCGGCCCTCCCTGCAGGGCACCGCCCAGCTCCCCGGCCCCCTCCCCGCCCCGCGCCCAAGGCCACTGCTTCACGCACACCCCTGGCTGCCGCCACCTGGAATGAATCAGGGAGCCACCCCAGGAGGCCGTGCGAGGTCCTCAGGGTCACCAGCAAGCTGGCGACAGAGCCATCGTCACTACCTGCAGCCTCAGGATGCCCCTTCCACGGGCCATGAACTCCTTCTCTGCTGCGGGAAACGGTCGAGGGATATTATTCTTTAGGAAAAATTTAAAGGGAAAAGATTTGAGGGGATGCCCAGGAAAGGGGTGGCTGGGGATCGGGGCGTGGCGGAGCTGTGACTAAGGCGTCCTGCTGAGATGGGGGTGGGTTCAGCGCAGCCCTTTCCGTCCACTGCGGAACCTGGCAGCCTAAGGGCTGCGGGCCGCCTTCCGGGCACCAGCCGGGGGTCCCCCACCATCTGTAGAGGAGCTGCAGCTCCCGGAGGTGACGGGGGGCCGACGGTGAGGACAGCTGCGCCAGGCCCCTCCTCGTGTCCAGCACGCACGCCCGCTGGGGCTTGTCGTCCACGTGGACAAACAGGACACTGGCAGCCGCCGGCCCCGCTGAGCACCTGGAAGGCCTGTGGTCCTGCCCGCCGGCCGCGCTCGCGGGCCGGGGCTCCAGGAAAGCACGTGCCCGGCGTTGCTGGGTTCCGTTCGCATTCGATGGCGGAACCTGCAAGCTGCCTGCATGGAGTCGGGCCGAGGGGCCGTAAGGAAGCAGACGTTACTCAGGACGAGCCAGGGCCTCCCCTCCAACACAGTCAGGTCTACGTCATCCTCCTTTTACAGACGTGGAAACCGAGGCTCAGAAAGGCTGTTGCCCACGGAGGCTGCACAGTAGCCGCGGGAGCCTGTCCGAACCCCTTCTCATCACACTGCCCGCCCCGCCCTCCGGGAGCTGAGCTGCCGGGCGGCCCCGCGATGATTCCACGATTTGATATCTAAAGTCACTTCCTGCTCACAGGTCTCCAAGCCCCTCCCTGATTCCCACTGCCTCAGGCGGGGAACCCAGAAATTGCAGAAAACTTTCCTGGTGCCGGACACACCCCACGACGCAGGCCCGGGGCTGAGTGGATGCTTCTATTGCGAGAGCGTCCTGCGGGGCTCCTCCTGGGGCTGAAGGAGGGTGCAGCGAGACCAGCAGAGGCTGCGCTGGCTGGGAAACCGGGCGGTTTCTGTTCAGGCAGGTCTGGGGAAGTTTCAGGTCAGGAACTGCCAGGTGGGCAGGGGGCTTCTCTTCACAGGCTGCTCGGTCGTGATGCACGTGGGGGAGGCCAAAGCCGGCCCCCCAGATGGAACCGTGTCTCTGAAGGTCCTGCTCCCCTAGGAGACCTAATGGCCCGAGACGGGTGGGGATTCTTAGTTCGGCCTTAATTTCCAGCAGACCGATACTCCTTTGGTCTTTCTCCCCAGAAGCCTCTTAGACACAGGAAGGGCCATTTCGGGGTGCAGTGGGGGGGCACAGAGGATCCCGAGTTGACACCAGGCTGATGGGGTAAATCCCCACCAGGCAACCCTGGGAGGAATCTGCCTGACTTCTTAGTCTGAGAGTGTGTGAGGGCAGTGAGGCAGAAGGTAGGTGTGGGTGGGTATCTGCCTGGCTGGGTTTCAGGGCAGGGGTTGCTGGGCTGATGAAGTCAAGGTCAGTGTGAGGTCTGTGCAGCCCTGGCCAGAAAGAACCCACCCTCACACTCATTTTCCTCTCTTGCCATCAGAAAGTCTGTGGTTTCCATGGAAAGTGAGAGCCCAGGCTGGGAGTTGGGGGGAGCCTCTTGCCCCTCTTTCTGTATCTGCATTCACCCCCTTTCTCACTTCCCCACTCCTCCCTTGTCCTTCCTGCACATCTGCCTTCCCCCGGGTGCCCCCCATTCATGCACCCCAGTCTCCTCCCCTCCCCCATCCCTCTTGTACCCCTCTGCAATAAGGACACACAGTGGGGACACTGCTGTGCCGGCTCAGAGCCCCTCAACCTTGGCTGCTGTGGCACAAAGTGCCGGTCGGTCCCAGTGTTATGTTCTACCCACATCTGCCAGTTTTCAACTGGGCAGAAGACCACCCAGGATGACGACGATGCTTCATATCTCAGTGTGGTGCTAGGACTAAGTTATGGCCAAAGGGAGGCCAGCAAGGAGGTCGTGTACAAACTTTCTTCTTCATTTTCCTTGGTAGGAGGTATGCAGACGTGATGGCTGGGGCCCATGCAGCCATTCTGGCCTATGAAACACGTCAGTCTGTACACCTCTCAAGATTTGCTCAGCCATGGTTTCTCTGCTCTTTGCCACTAACGATCCTCTGAGAGGGTCACCTGACACCCACCGCACTCTTGCACACCACAGAGGGTTTCGATTTTTTTAAGAGAGGTTCATTGAGTTCCATCCCACCTTGTGGGCGAGGTCATAGTGCACGACATTTCCCCTGCTTGGCGGGGTCAGGCCCATTGTAGCAGGTGTTCCTGGTTCTACACGCTGCTCCAGACCTCGTCAGAGGCCCCTCACCTGCCCTACGGCTTCCCCCTTGCTGCTGATGAGCAGACACCAGGGGACCTGCTCTCCAGGTCCACTGACTCACCTGGCCGGGCCGTTGGGCTGCAGATGGAGACGTGTGAGTCGACAGCCCGGCTGGCCGCTGCTCACTCACCAGCCGGCCCCCTGTGCCCTGGTTCAGCTGTGGAAGCTTCTGCTGCTGTCCTGGGCTCTGACCTTCCCAAGCAGGAGAGGCAGACAGTGCCCCCCTGGAAGGTGGGGTCCTGATGCCCTGTGAAGCCCACGTGGACCAATGGGGGCTGGGCAGACAGATTCTCCTCCCCTCCTCCTCTGGTCCAAGCCCCAAGGGGCCCTTCTGGAGACAACCCCCCACCCCCCACCCCACCCCCACACACACACAGGGAACGAAACCACTGGCCGCATCTGCGACCACCGGCTCTTCGTGTCTCCCTCCCTCCTCCTTGGCCTCACTTCCCCCTCGCTTCCTGGGGTCACACTGCCACTGAAGTGCTGATGCGTTTGCACTTTGGCCTCAAGCTCTGGTTTCCGGAGCACTTGGGCTGAAACAGGGAGACGCTTGGAGAATGGCAAGGAAGCAAGGTGGGGGGAGCCAGAACACCGAGAATCTGGAGAATCTGGGAGTGGTTGCACCCACCCTGGACCACGTGCCCCTCAGCTTTGTATCTGAGAAACCAATGTCCAGACTATGTAAGCCACAGCTATTTTGGACTTTCTGCGACCTGCAACCTTACCCTAAGACACACAACTGCCCTTGCCCTAAGACACACACCCTTACCCTAAGACACACACCCTTACCCTAAGACACACACCCTTGCCCTAAGACACACACCCTTACCCTAAGACACACACCCGTACCCTAAGACACACAACTGCCCTTGCCCTAAGACACACACCCTTACCCTAAGACACACACCCTTACCCTAAGACACACAACTGCCCTTGCCCTAAGACACACACCCTTACCCTAAGACACACACCCGTACCCTAAGACACACACCCTTACCCTAAGACACACACCCGTACCCTAAGACATACACCCTTACCCTAAGACACACACCCGTACCCTAAGACACACACCCTCACCCTAAGACACACACGAGGACCACCTCCGGGCTGCAGTTCCCTGGGGGCTTCTTTCTCTGGCACAACATTAAAATAGTTCTAATCCCTTTCCTTCCCATCTCACTTTCACTGGCGATGCCTCATTTTCATGCACACAGCATTCCTACTTGGGAGGTCGAACAGGTGTGATTATTCCTCTCCCTTCTCCATCCCTTCCTACCCATTTCCTGCTTAAAGGATAAGGAGATGAGATCTCTTCGAACTTACATGATTTGCCTACAAGCAAGAGCTAACGAGAGAAAATCACTGTCCTGCAGGCTTCCAGGCCATGAGGCCAGGCCACATCATCACTACATCCCCACCCTTCAGAGGTCACAGGGTTTGGGAGTCACCGAATTTCCAGCTCTCCTTACGCCGTGGACCGCCTCTCCTGCCCCTTTAGAGTTACAAGTGGCCTGGGGTCTGGCCGAGATCACAGCAGTGCACACGGAGGTGATATGTGTCCTGACAGGAGCTCTAGAAAGCAGTGGTGACTCACCAGTCACCTCTTTACATCTGGCCTGGGGACCAGCAGACCTGGGGATGGTACTTGGTCTGGCTGCCCCACTCCTGGGCTGAGGCTGGCGCGGAGAAGGGCCCCGACCCACTCACTACTCCATGTGTACTGAGAAAGAGAAGGAAACCTTTTGGGTTTTACGCCACTGAGACTTGGGGAGGGAGGGGTGTTGCTGACCGCAGTAACCCAGCCCATCCTGACTAACACACGCATTCAATGGGCAAGTCAAGGGCAGAGATTTGGGCTTATTCTGATTTGTTTGCAAAGGAGACAAACGGAAGGCAGTTTTATTAAATATCAAAGATCTTCTCAATTTCTGACAAGCCTGAGACCCTGGGGAAGGGCGTGTCCGCTTGGCTGACGCCTTCACAGCGAGGGTTCTGACAAGGCTTCGCGATTAAAACCAAGGATGCGCTTCATTTCTGGGCTCGCAGTCCCACGCCAAGTAGAGTTTCCAGGTTTCGGCCATCACACGGCCCTTTCCAGGGCCCCATGTGACAGTCAGTTAGACATTCGGACCGATCAAAGTGCGTTTAAAAATTTGTTTTCTAAGCTGCAAGGAATTCATGGTTTTATACTTAGGAAGAGACAAGTGACCCAATAAAGGCAATAACTACATCTCATGCTGTCCTCCAACTCCATAAGGAAATCCCACTCCACACGCTGCTGCCCCTTGAGTGGAGAGAGCTGGGAAAAGGGGAAATAAATCCATTCCTCCTTAAAATCCCTCAGCCTAAAAAAAAAAAAAAAAAAAATCCCTCAGCCTGTCTGGAAGCAGCACAGCTCCTGGGAAAAGGATGGGCTGATCCCCTTTTTAGTGGCTCCGGATGCACATAAGGATGGGAAGAGGGGCTCTTCCTCCTTGTGGGACAGGGTAACCCCACACAAGCCTCCCTTTCTCTGTGAAACCATGCCAAGACCAGGGCTGCATTTCCTGTCCAAACGCTGGGCCCAGGAGAATTAAACACTTCAAGAAGGACACAGATTCATCACTCAAAATAGTAAGCTCTTTGCTTAAGAAGAGGGACTTGGAGCTCCACTGAGCTTGCAGTCGCTGTGAATCTCTGTGCACTGCAGCTCTATTTGGAGTGAACGCTGGCGTGGTCCAGGGCCTGCAGGACGGTCCCTTCACGCCCAGCCCTGTGTGGCCTCTGCCTGCCCATCTGTCTTCTCTCTCTTTGCAGCCCTTCCAACTACTCCAAGCCCACCTCCTCCAAGCAACTCCGAGCTACTCATCTCTCTGCTGGCCATAAAGCAGTACTTCATTTCAAGCCAGTAACAGTATCCCTAACACTTAACTACATAATTAATAGTCCCATGTGTGTCATTTCATTATCCAACTTCATTACAAATTGCGCAGGGCAGGAATCAGGTCTCATTTACTTTTATTTTCATCCTGTACTCCCCACAAGGATTTATTTCTGGGGGCAAGATAGTCATTCAACAAACACGCTGCTTCATTTCACATGGTATTTGAGCCCAAGGCTGTTTCCTATTCTTAACTTTTTAGAATAGGTTTTGAGAGTCAAAGCACCGACAACTCACTCTTCAGAGATATTTTATCTGCGTACAGCTGGCTGCCAGGCACCAGTTTTCTAAAAATTGTAAACCCACTTCTTTTGGGGGAGTGAAATGACCCACACGTGTCTGATTCTTTTATACTGAAAAAAGTGAGTGTCCGAGGAAAATTAAAAGACCTTTCCAAGACTGAAAGCATCAAAACTAAATTTAGAAAAACTCTGAAACTCCTGCACACAGATTCCAGTGCCTCCATCCTAAGCTACCATCACCTGTCATCCCAACTGAATTACTGTGAGAGGGTCCTAATTCACCTGCTGCCCTGTAGGGTAATTCCCCTACTGGGGAGGGCTGACCACTGGGATGTCTTCTCTCTAAAATACAAGCCTAGCTGAACAAGACCCCTCCTTAAAATCTCTCGATGCTCTCCAAGTGCCTTAGTGTGTCCCATAGACCCTGCTTACTTCCTCCAAACTTACCCTCCCCTCCCCAGGGACCAAGACTTATTACAGAGCTTTGGCAAGTGCCCTGGGCTCTCGCCTGGAGTCCTGTATACAGTCAGCCCTCCTGCCCGCAGGGAATTCATTCCAAGACCGCAGCAGATACCAAAATCTTGTGGATGCTCGAGTCCCTTTCATAAAACGGCACCGTACAGTTGGCCCTCTGTATCTGCAGTTGGTTGAAAACTTGGATACAGAGGGCTCACAGTATTTTCAAAAGGCCTTTGCCTGGGAGGCCTTCCTCACGCCCTCTCTTCTTACCTCGGCCAGCTCCTACACTCTCTGCTGCAATTCAGAAATCAGCCACCTCCCTTAAGCCTCCAAGACGGAGTCCAGAGGCCCCAGCCCCGCACAGATTAGCACAATGGACGAGGACAGGCTGCTTCCTTGTCAACATCCCTCCCTGGACAGAAGGATTGGACACAGCAGAGGGACAGCTCTTACCCACGACTGAGCTGGCATGCAGGCTGAATCACCTGCACCCCACACTACTTCACCCTTGTCTCTCTCTTCTTGTGGGAGGATGAGTATTGGGAGGTAGGGAGCAGCTGGGTCACAGGTAAAGTTAATTTTAAATAAGTTAAAAATGCACGTGGTGAGACCCCACGATACAAGAAATCATAAGAAAAGGAAAACAAATAACAACAAATATAGTCAACGGACTTGTGTCCATGCACATTTGAGTTACCCAGCAGGGCTTGGCCAAAAGAGTGTTTTAAAGAGAGATATAAACAATTTAAAAATAGCACCAGCATTTCCGGGCACTAGAGGAAAATGGGACAGGAGAGCTGCTGCCCCTCCAGCCACGGTCCCTTCCAGGCTGGTCATTGCCTGAGTGAAAGGCAGCATCCTTGGGGACAACTTAAGGGGAGCTCTAAGATTTCTCCTTTACTCGCCAACTTCAGAAGCTAGCACTGAATGACCTAACCCCCTTTCCGGGAAAATGCAGATTTTTTTCCAGCACACGTGGCATTCGGAGCCTGAGACGCTGGGCTCTGAACGGAAGAGGAGAGAAGATTCTGGAAGAGCCACCACAGGGACTGCAGACACCTTGAGGGCAGACTTAGGCCACACATAGGGGTCTCCTTCCCGAGGCAGCGATGCTGTAGAGAATGGATCACAGAGCAAGCGTGTTTGGGGCAGGAGGGTGAGCTCCTGATCTGTGGACCTCCGTGGCCGCCAGAAGGCTGCTGAGAGCTTCCTTCTCCTGGGTTGCCCGTTAGTCCCAGACGCTCATACCCTTCTGAAAAACTATTGTGTCCAGATTTTATTTATTTATTTTCATTTTAACTATGTCCATCATTTACTGAATCACGTTCTACATCAGGCCAGGCCAGTGCTTCCTTTTACCAGGTATAGGTATCATGGGGACCCACCCACATATAACTGGGGGAATATCGAGAGTGTGATTTTTACCGAAAGGGTAAGAGAGGGTCCATTGTGGCTCTGGTTGCAGCAGTTCTCTCTCCACATAGAAACTGCTGAGCTACTAGCCCGTCGGCCCCACTAAATGGGAGGCCCGCATCTGTATGGTCCCCTGTAACTCCAGATTCTAGTACAGTGCCTGAGAGAGTAGGTGCTCGGTGAAAAACAACTTTTGTTTTGGTTGAATGGATGGCTAAATATGAAAGAGTGAGCAAACCAATGAAAGAGCAAAGTTCAGGAGAGATAAAGTATTGAACCCCAAAGTATAAACCAGAGTAAGGACTCAAAAGGAAATACAGTGATGGCGGCCCTGTTAGTATCATGAGAGGTGACCAACTCTGCTGTGAGACTGGCAGGAAAGACAAACTTGGGAGACAACAGAAACAAAAGTGTTGAATTGCATCGAATGTCTTAAGGACAGAAAATACTGGAAACAGATGCCGCAGACCACCTCTGTGTGTCCGTGAAGTTCTGTTTCAAAACGAAGCACAGGAACGGGCCATTTCTTTTCCTGTCTTGGCTTCTATAACCACAGACTCTTTGGCAATCGCCAAGGTGTCAGACAAGAAACCCCCCTGGATTTCCCAACTATTCTTCAAAATCTGCGGAATCAGAGACCACCCTACGTGTTTCAAACCAAAGGGATTTAATACAGGGAGTAGATCACAAATCATTGGAAGGGCTGGGAAAAGGGGGGCAGGAAGATTATCCAGAGGTTAAATAATGATAGGAATCTGCCGTCACACTGGAGTTGCCTCCACCCCGCCCCCCGGGGCTGCCCCCAGGCTGCTGGTACCAGCGTTACTCTGCAGGAGGCCAGGCCCTCCACTCTCCTGCGGCTGCCGCAGACCCTCTGCTGCCATGGTGTGGAAACCAGGCCACCTGAGCAGGGACCACGAGGCCAAACTTTGCTACCATTGCTGCCGCTGCCGCTTCCAGAGGAAACGGGGCCACTCCTGTCTCCTGCCAATCCCCTGACAGTGCCTGCCACTGGCTGACACAGAAATGACAAGGGACTCTGGGCAATGTAGTTTACAAACTTGCCTGTCCTGGCTCTACAGAAGACAGCATGAAAACGTGGGAACAGAGAGAGGCGGGCAGATACTGAGCACATCCAGAGTGTGGGGATGTCATGTTCTAAGTCACAGGTGTGCACGCGTGGGTGTGTGTGCAGGTATAAGTAAAGGTAGACACACACACACACACACACACACACACACACACGCACACCCCCCTATGTCTGAGAGGCAAGGGGTTATTATTAAATTAGAATGCCCCCCATTCCATCTTGACACGTCTCAAAACAACTGCTTCAGTGATGCCTCTGGGCTGGACCACAGAACCTTAACAGCCGGGAGGCTGTGGCCTCTGTCTAGTGATCACTGCTCATTAACACGAGTCCCGGGGATGGGCGGGGGGCCTGATCCTTCCTGGGCCCCCCAGAAGCTCGTGGCAGGTCAAGCATGAGGGCTCGGTGCGCTCACAGGACGTGAACAGGCGATCTGTCACTCCCGGTTCCCAGGGGGTTTTTAATAGTAAAAACAACCTGAATGACAGTATATTTGAGGTAATAAGATTCCCAATACTCTCTTGATTCTGAGAATATTCAAGAGAAACTTTTCCTCCAGAGAGTTTAAATAAGAGACGTTTTTAAATGACAAGAACTTTTAAGTAATACAAATAAGAACTATATTAAAGGTTCCTCTCTGGAAATCTTTCTAGTGACAAAGAGGCGGCACTAGGTGACCTGCTGAGAAGGCGCTTTGCTTTCTTGGTTTGGTTTGGACTGGGGTGCGAGGGAGGGGCTCGTTGATTTCCTTTTTGTTTTTAATAATTCCGCATATTTACAGAAAATATGCAAGAAGAGTACAAAGAACTTCCATATCTCCTACACCCAGATTCCCAATTTTGCCCCATTTGCTTTCTCTCTCTCTCTCTCCTTCTCTCTTTCATCCCCATTACTTCTTTTCTGAACTATTTGAGAGCAAGTTGTAACCCTGATGCCCCATCACTCCTATATACTCCAGGTATATTTTCCAGGGTGTAGTTCTCAAAAACAAAGGCACTCTTCCACATAATCACAATACCATCGTCCACATCAGGAAATCGGCTCTGATTCAACACTACCGTCCAAACCAGAATCCCCATTCAGATCCCACCAACAGTCCCATCAATGTCACCTGTTTCTTTCTGGTCCAAAACCCAATCCAGGATCACGCCTTGCATTTAGTCTCCTTCAATATGAAAGTTACAAAGGCGTTCTTTGTCTCCTGTGTCCTGGACAAGCGTAAGAGCACAACCGTTCATTCTGTAGCTGACCCTCAGCTGGGCAGCCCAATCTTGCCTCAGGACCAGTCTCAGGCCACGCCCTCAGACCGGGCACCTCAGGGATGACTTCAGGCCCAGAGCACCACCACTGGGGCACACTGGGCCGACACGTCTCACCTGTGGGACTTTTACCCTTGGTCACCTGACCAGGTGACCAGCCAGCCTTCTCCACCTTAAAGTCAGACCACACCCTCCATTGCTAACACAGCTTTAAGGGAGATGCTCCCGGGAGATGCTTTGTGTCCTAATCACGAGACAGCAGTGCCTTTTCTTCGGGTTTAACTGGCATCTCCTGCAGATTCCCTCTCGACCCTTCTAGCCCGGTTTGACTTGCTGTACACTTTGACGAAATGCTTTTTCTTCTGCTGAGAGAATGGAAATCCAGGATTACAGGTTCCTGGATTCCAGTCCTGTCTTAATCTCTCTGAGCCTCAGCTCCCAAATCCACGGAATGGGGCCTAAGTGGGTCCTACATGAGTTCCAAGCTTTCTCCGGCTTTGGCATCGCACAATTCAGGTTCTAGTTTTGCCTGGAGGTCCCTGCGTCCACACTGTAATTGGCTTCTTGGCAACAGTCCTTCACTTTAGTAATGCGGTGGGTAGTTTGGGGAAAGAAATGTCTCCTGAGTCCCCCAGCACAGGGGCAGAGAAAGGAAGCACGACCCTTAGCCTTCTGTGACCTCTGACCTCTCGGTGGTCGCAAACTGGAGCCTCCCCCAACCCCATCTCACTGGGCCGACCCTTTGGGGACGATCCCTGTACTACTGGCCGTTCATGAGCATAGTTTTCACTGCAAGAGAAGAAGTTTTTATTTAATTCCCCATCTGCTTGGTAAATAAAAACAGAGACAGAAAGTAGATTAGTGATTGCTTATGGCTGGTCGGGAGGGAGACGAGGGGACAGAAGGGTGGTAGCTCAAGAGAAAGTGAAGAGGTTTCTTTGTGAAGTAATAAAACAGCCTAAAATTGATTGTAGCGGTAGTCACACAACTCTGTGAGCACCCTAAAAACCATCGATTTGTAAACTGTAAGTGGGTGAATTGTGTGATGTGCAAGTTACCTCAGTAAAGCTATTTCACACACACACACACACACACACACACACACACACACACACACACACACAGACAAGGAAGCCCCATCTTAAAACTCCAAATCTCTCTGTGATGATGGACACACATCACCCACACGTGTCCCCAGTGAGGTCAGCTGGGAGAGGCGCTGGGAGCAGGGAGAGCCTGCAGGTGGGGGAAGAGCTGGTGCGGGAGCCACGTGCGGGAGGAGGGCCAGAGCTCAGCAGGGCACAAGGGGCTCTATTCATAGGTCCTGAGGTCTTAACTGGTAGATGGGCAACCAGGCAACTTCACCCCAGTTAAGGTGCGCAGGGATTTCTGGCAGGAGAGGACCTGGGGTCAGGCTATCCAGCACTCAGTGCCCAGCTCAGGGACGTCACTGCCCAACACCCTCTCCCCTGCCAGCAAGAGAGGTGACCGTTCTATCGTCTGTCCTCGCCGCCAGGTGATCTCATGGCTTCAGGAGAGAGAAGCCACAAAATTAAGTACATAGATGACAGATACGTAGGTAGATAGATGATAGATAGGTAGACAGACAGACAGATGATAGGCGGGCCTTGGTTGACTCCAAGGACAGTATAATGAGGTGACCATAAGGGGGTCCAGGAAAAATCACGGCTATGGCACTGACCAGGGCAAAGCAAGCGTTCCGCGCTGAGCCTGTGCTGCTCCAGGACAGCCCTGTGGGCTAATGCGATACTAGAAAAGCCGAGAGATTTGCCTAAGCCCCCATGATGGATGAGAAGCAAGGTGGGGACCCAGGCCCCAACCCTGGTCTCCTGGCTCCCAGCCCAGCGTTCTGTCTTCTGAACCACACGCCCCTGGCCTGTGTGCCACGGCCCGTCGGGGAGAAGGAAACGTGCGAGGTGTGGGGAGGAAGGTCCAGGAGGAAAGTGGACCCTTCTACAATTAGGGAAGGAAAATGTTGGTTGGGCTGAGTGTCCCTTGAGTTTGCATTGTTTTTAAAGGATCAAGTGATTCAAACATTAGTAGCATGCTAGCGCACAGTCCAAAGGTGGGAGCACCCCACTACTCGAAGACACAGGTTTGCTGGGGCATAAAGAATTGAAAAACGGAAAACTAGTGAACCATGCTTGCTGTACTAACCAAGTTCCAAAAGTCTGATGAATGAGATGATTCGCTCACCCACACAAGAAGGGGAAGGGACACATCTCAGGAAATTTGGAATATTGAAAAACAGTATGTGAAGAAAAGAGTTCGACACATCTCCTGGGCTCCAGACAAGACAAGGGTGATAGTCTGTTACTCGCTGGCTCAGAAGATGGACCCCTCCCTTCCTCCAACCTCCTTCCTTCCGACGGTCGTTAATTGGTGTTTCAGGCACTCAGCAAGCACTGCGCAACTCCACTTACCCCTGTGGGGCTCAGTACATACGGAGACAGAAGAGGCCCCTCCCTTCACGGCACCATCATTCTTACCTCCTAGTCATATTTTTGTTGGGTGCTCACTACACAGTGATCACTGAAAAAAATAAAGTCATTTCTTGGGTTTCCCTGGTGGCGCAGTGGTTGAGAGTCCACCTGCCAATGCAGGGGACACGGGTTCGTGCCCCGGTCCGGGAAGATCCCACATGCCGCGGAGCGGCTGGGCCCGTGAGCCATGGCCGCTGAGCCTGCGCGTCTGGAGCCTGTGCTCCGCAGCGGGAGAGGCCACAACAGTGAGAGGCCCGCGTACCGCAAAAAAAAAAAAAAAAAGTCATTTCTTAATACCTACAATTTTTCTCTCCAGGAGTGCTCCCAATTTCACAGGCATTTCTTCATAATATTTACAAATTCCCATTTTCCTCTGGTAAAACTGAGGTGCAACTAAATCAAATAGAAATTAAGTGATACAATTCCTGTCAATGGTAGAAATAATAATTATAATAACAGCTGCAACCATAAACACAGAAAAAAGAACCCAAGTCCAATTCAGAAATTGAACTCAAATCATTACTGAAGGAAGCAAATACTAAAGAATCTGTCTATCCCCATCCTACCTCAAGACTGTATCTTATGTCAAGTAAAACACTGTCCCATGAGTTAGTCATAAAGTGGTATTGAATCTCCATAGGTAAATCATTGTAACTATAGAAAAGTGTATTTAACTACTACACCGGACCGTGTTTGTTGGCGAGACCTTAACGCAACTGTAAGACCAGTCATGAAAATGGGACTCCTCTTATCCACCACATATTCTTGGATCGGGAGAAATCTTGGTTCTCAAAATGCTAACAGGTCAGGGGCAGTAATGTTCTCTGCTGTGCCTGGCATAATGCCATGGAAGGCAAGCTGTCTAGGGAACACAAGAAATTCAAAGAGATGCGGTTGGAAATTGCTCGCAAGGGGCTATTATTTTTCCAGGTTAGATGGGCCCAGAAAGAGCATTCTCTGTGCTCCCGTGGCCCCACCTGCACTTGCACGTACCTTCAGAGCAGTGGGAAGAGGCAAGAGCCTGCAGCCCTGGACAACTCAGAGACTGAGCTGGGTGGAAACGTTTCCCATTGCCTTATGGGTCATTCCGCTATGCCACCTTCTACGTAATGCACTCCTAGAGCCTCCATAGAATACGAAACTGATCTGAGCAAGCAGAGATCCAGAGGTCCTCGGGCCTTCCTTGGGCAATGCTACTGCTCTCTTCTGGAGGTCAGCCATGCATATTCTGTTATTAAGGACTCAGAAATATGCTATAGTGAAGAAACCTGTTGGACTCTGTTTAATGCATCGTTTTCAAGACTTACTTGATCGTGAAAATCTTTTTCCTCTAAAATCTATTAACATCTCTTGGAGTCTATAAAACACTGTCTGGGAAAATCCCGATTGAGTCCGAACTCCACACTCTCCCTCTCATTCTGTACGAGGATCTCCATGAGACATACTTAGATCACAAAAGGCACACGGTAAGCGGTAACTGAGGAAATGAAAGGTTGACAAATTAACGGGTGAATGACTCAGTGGATTTACCATAAGGTCTTACACACCCGATGGAAGCCTGGGCGGCGATGGGCCTAGAGCTTGCGGTCCTGCCTGCCTCGCCTGCGTGGAGAAGGCGCAGGAGGGTCAGTGCCGCGGTCACCTCCGTGTCCAGCCAGCCTGAAGGCCGCACTGCTTGGATGCCGGGCAGGGCAGAGAAAGCACTGGAGTCCGGGGTTTAATGTGGCATCATGTCGCCTTAGACTTTGTCAGGGACGGGACTAAGGGCTTGACGGCCTGGGCCATCTGGTTGGGTCCCCTCACCTACCAAAAAAGGCATCGGATGTTTGCACAGCAGGAAAATAAAAAGGCTGTGTTTTAGGTCCACAATCCCTTATCCAGAATCCTGGAGGCAGCTGTGTTACAGAATTCCAAGATTTTCAGATTTTTAGAAAGATAATGCAGTACATCTAGCATAACTTATGTGACACCACTCGCAGGGCACCCGGGGCACTGCCCCATGTTCAATGTTAATATTTCTGCAATGAAATATGAAGGAAGGTTCATGGTAGGTGAGATAAATAAGCCCTAAGTCTTAAGTCAGTTCAGGTCAGATTTTACTGCCAAGTGGCATCAGATACACAAAACCTCTGTTGCTTTTCCCACCTTTCTGGATGTTAGGATTGTAGATGAGAGAGGGGGAGTCTTCAGTGTGCCCCTCACAGAAGGATGCCCCTCACAGAAGGATGCTTGCTACGAAGAGAAGAGGGTGGGCAGTGACTCCATGCAATAAATCTAAGGACTTCTCTTTATGGAAAAATCCCATCTCCAGTGCACCACAGTGTTCTTACTTGTAAACAAAAATTTTCCAGTGTTTCTTTTAGGATCAACTTACTTTGGACTTTGCTTTAATGTTGTTTGCTTTGATCTGGATTCCACGAAAGGGGACTCTATCCGTTTTTGTCCTTGAAGGACTCACAAGAACTTTGGACTATTTTAACTATAACGAGGGGGGGCCTGAGAAAGTGCGGCTTTCCAAGACAAAGGGTCGAAGAACAAAGGTTTAATGACTTATCAGTAAACTTCTAAAGTCAGCAAAGCATCTACCATTTTGGGTGAATGTAATCGCATAGCTGTGTCCAGTGACAAGGACACAGTGACTGTTTCTCTCCTGATACGAGCTTCTCTGAAGCAAATCTGGCTTTATGGCCTCGGGTTCTAACTTAGAAAGAATGGTTAAATGCAAACTATCTCCTGTCGCACTGTTCAAGGGGCCTCCAGGTTTCTTAGTCCAACAAAATCCCAACAACACAATTCTTATTTGCCTTAATAAATAAAATATGACGTACTTGGCCACAACGCTAACCAAACAGTGACAGGCGTTCCAACTTCAAAACGGTTGTAAATATTCAATCTTTAAACCGTTGGAATATCATACCAGAGGATTCTGCCTATAGACTGGCTGTAGTATATCCATTGGTGGTCAGGCAACACCAAGACTGTATCTTCTCCGCATTAGGCCATAGCTCCACTGACAGAGCAGAGATTTCACAAAACCAAAGTGCAACACAGGCTCTAAAATAACCTTTAGCTGATGCCTTTACTTCAGGTAACACTGCACCTAATTGGTCAGACACATCGTGTTCACTTCTGTTTTCAGAGCCCTCCAGACATGAGAATTCAAGAGTGCCTGTAACCCATCCCTGGGTTTCAAGTCCCTGTTCACCAGTTTGTGCCAATTCAGTCCCAAATCCCAGATACTGGGCCAATTACATTCTGTCCCTGGCATCCTAGCCTCACCTGGCCACTGAGCCTTAATAACCTCGAGAAGGGAATTTGCTACACTCACATGCAGCTGGGGATTTAGGACAATGAGCTCCTCTCCATTAATCTTTAATTCCTGCAAATGCCGAGGGTACCAGCAGTGTTTGCGAGGGTTTCTCTCTAGGTCTTCAGAAGTGAGAACCTGAGGCAGCCAGGTGGCTACCGGAAGTAATGCCAATGCTGAAGGCCACCTGCATCCAGCTCCCAGGTGGCGTTTGGTCCTAGCAGCTGGGAGGTGGCAGCAAGGGCAATCCAAGAGCCACACGCAGCCCCTTGGGCAGCCAGAGCTGCCTCGTGCCCAGGGGAGGGGGATCTGACTGAAACACTCAGTGGCCAGGGGTCCCATGGTTCCCACATACTCCAGGAGGAGCGAGAGACACCCCTGCTCTCGGGATGATGGTGACCCAATGAGAAGCTCGTATGCAAAGGACTTAAAGAGTGTGTGCTGGGTGAGGGTGGGGACGAACCCCAAGGCGGAGTCTGCCTCTCGAGGCGCTGTACGGCAGGAAGCCCACTTAAAGCCTGAGCACAGGGCCTGGCACACAGTAAGTGCTTAATAAGTACAAGTGCTCCCCTGTTTCCTGGCCTGTCCCTCCAGGCACCATATTCTGGCTCCCTATCAGCTGGGTTTCCCTAGTTCAAGCACCTCTCCTGAGGAATACTTGGGTAGAAATCCTTAACTCAGAACTCTGTAGTGAAAGAATTAGTTAAAAAATGATTGGCAATTTTAAAAAGATTAAATCCCCATTTATATAACATTCTTGAAATGAAATTATAGAGCCAGAGGACAGATTAGTGGTTACCAGAGGTTAAGGATGGAGAGGATATAGTAGGTGGGAGATGTCCTTGGGGATGGAACAGTTCTGTATCTTCATTGTGGAGATGGTTACAAGAATCTACAGCCAGTTTATCACGATAAAAGTTTATCATGCACTGAAGCACACACACACACATACACACACATACACAGATGGCTGCATGTGAAACCAGTGAAATCTGAATAGGCTCTATGGGTTGTACCAATGTCAATTTCCTGGTTTTGATATTCTATCTAGTTCTGCAAGATGTTATCATTGAGCAAAACCGGATAATGTGTACACGGGACCTTCTTGTACATTGTTTTGCAACTTCCTATAAACCTATAATTATTTCATAACAAAAATTTCTTGAATGACTGAATCCACATGAGTAAATTATATATGCAATTTGCTGAACAGTTAAGGGAAGCATAAACAGATGCATAGACAAACTCCAAATAATACGCACTGCTCTGTTCTCATACTAACTTTTCACATACCCCTAACTAAAGGATTGGGAAAACCCTTATCCAGGTCTACTGCTTTACAACACACTACATATTGTGGTGGCTAGGAAGAGTCCCTTCCAGAGTTGTGCAGTACACAACCTGTGCAACCCTGCCTTTAGCTAAGAACTGCAAAGAGATGTATTGCAGCCACAGATTCTTTTCTTCCATCATCCTGGTTTCATGATCTTTTTCTGATCTCAAACTGCTCCACCTTCCAAGCCAGACTGGATTGGAATAATCACATTTTTGTACCAGCACTGATGTGCTGATTACAGAGGATTCTCAGTCTACACTTGCTCAAATGTCAGGCCTAAAAATAGAGTGTATTCACGTATTCGATAAATTTTCTGTTGAGGTAGAAAGACTGATTTCAGTCTCGCTGTTACTCCAGCCGTGGTGAACCGTAATTCACACAGATACTCCCGCAATGCTGTAGTTTAAGGCACTTCCTGCTGCTCTACTTGTTACTCTGCAAAATGCTTTCTACCTAGAAAAGGCTTCTCTGTGGCTCTGGTATATCTAACTCCCTAACTCGCCAGCAAAAAGAGGGCTTCCAGTGCGAAAGCTACATGAACCAAGACTCCCCACTGTGCAGATGTGGATGCTGTATTTCTTTACAGGTTGGACCATCTGCCGTGACTGGTGTTGGGCTTGTATTGTTCATTCATTTCAATGTATTGACATGCAGGCCAGTCACAATTATGTGGTTCCCAGCAGGGCTGGTCCCCAGATGAGCCCCACACAGACTCGGTGATGGGAACAGATGGAGACAGGTGAGTAATGGCCAGGGGTGAGGAACTGGTGGCAAGGGTGGTGCTGGGAAGAGAGCCAAACTGGTGAGGCGGTGCCTGCGCCAGTGACTCACGGGCTCCCCTTTGTCAGGAGGGGCGGGGCAGAGGTAGAGCTTGCCCAGGGCATGGAACCCACACCCAGCACAGCTTCTTTCCTGATCTGCTCCCCCCGCCCCCAATTTCCCATCAGACACAGGTGCAAGGGATGCACAGAGGCTGCTTCCTGAGCAGTGAGTTGGGGCAAAGCCAACAGGTGATCTCAGGGTTTGGTGCTCTCCCCGGGCTCCTGAAAGGAGACTAGCCATGAAGGAGGCGTGAACTAGCAGGGGCGAGGCGGGGTGGTCTGCAAGCTCCAGGATCCAGATGTTTTCCTGGAGCAACGCTGATCTACACTCACACACTATCTCACACTCACACACCCGGATTACCAATCACCAGCTCCCTCCACTGTCAGCCCTACTCCTTGATGGGGCCTGGGGCAGAAAAGTTTACGGGGGGGGGGGGGGGGGGGCTAAAATATTCACCTTTCCCAGCCTTTAGGGAAGAAAATAAAACAGGAAGGGTGAGAAGCTGGCTGAAAAAGAAGACTCTGCTTGGACTCCACCGACCTGGCCTTGTGGGCAGAGAAAAGGCAGCATAATTTTAAAAAAAGAAGGAGGAAAGGAAGGAGGGAAAGAGGGAGGGAGGAAGGGAGGGAGGGAGGAAAAAAAGGAAGGGAAAGCTCCTCTCCTCCTTAACCATCAGACAAATTTGAATCCCAGCTACATCACTTAGTAGCTGTGTGACCTTGTGTAAGTTTCGTTACTCCTCTGTGCCTTTACTCTCCTCATTTGTAAAATGGAGATGATGATGATGATGATGATGATACTGACCTCCTAGGATTCGGAACGCAGGAATGGGTTAAATGTGGGAAAGCAAAGAGAAACGCCTGGCACATAGGAAGGCCTGGTACACTGAGACAGCTCTTACAGCCTCTGGTCAGAAACCTCTTCCACTCCCAGCCCCGCAGAGGTTGTTTCTCTGCCTCTTGCTGCGTCCAGCCCCGTCGTCAAAGCATCATCCTGGCATCTCCTTCCCGCTAGAGAGCCCCGCCTCACGACTGGACTTTGGAGGATGATGGGCTTGGAGGAAAGCCTCACTCCCCACATCCTGGCTTGGCCGGTGCGCTGACCTCCCTCTGCCTGTCTTCCTCACCTGCGCCCAGGTGTGCCCCGCAGCTCAGTCCCAGCCCCCAGGACACGGGTAAAGGGTGGAAATGCCGGCCGGCAGGAACTCAGCTCTTGGGTGCTCCCTCTGCTGCACTGGAGTCCCCAGCTTTGCTGTCCCTTCCCCTTCTTCTGCCCCCCACATCGTGTTAGGGGGACAATGAGAGTGGTCACTGAATGGGCGTTCGTTGGCTTCCCAGCTCTGGGCTAAGAATGTCTCTCCCTGTCATCCTCAAATAACCCCAGGATGTGGGGTCTGCTCTCTACCCCCGGGGCCCCTCTCTGTCTTTCCCAAGTTACTGTGAAGATCAAAAGCAACAGATGTGCCTATATGGGGAAAGAATCTAAAAAAAAAAAAAAAAAAAAAGAGTGGATATATGTAGATGTATAACTGATTCACTTTGCTGTACACCTGAAACTAACACAACTTTGTAAATCAACTCGACCCCAATAAAAATTTAAAAAATAAAAAGCAATAGCTGTGCCATAGGAGGGAGAGACGGACGAGCATTTAATGGGGTGCCCAACCCCCCAGGTCTGCCAGAGACTAAGGGCTTTCCCAGGACACTTTCATTACTAAGCCTGGGAGAGTCCCTGGCAAACTGGGACAGCTGGTCACTCCAACAGTCCAGTCATCCATATCGTCCAGGACCCCAGAAGACACCTGTTTCCGCTGTAGCAGTGGCTCTGAAACTAAAGGGACCGTTTTTGAAAGGTACTTAACTTCTCTGAGCCTCAGTTTCCTCATCTGTAAAATGGGGAAACACCTCCTCACGAGACCATCGTCAAGAAGAAAAGGTATCAAACACATTAAGCCCCTTGAACAGTGCCTGTTGCACCGTGAGCCTCTCACAGGTGTCAGCATCAAGCCCTGGAGAGGCTCCAGGCTCCCCACATCAGCCTGGGATGCAGCCCTGGCCACCACCAGCACCGACCCTGGCCACTCGCTGACTGCCCCAACTCCAGCTGCCTCGCCCGTCCACTCGCTTCCGTGGGGAGGTAAATAAGTGACATGACCTTGCCTTCCAGGGCCAGGCCCTCAGGAGACACAGGTCCCCTCCCCTCTCCACATGCACCGTTCCCCAGTCTTAGGGAAGAAGGAAAAGAGGAAGGAGTGGGCTGGATCAAAAAGAAGACTTTGCCCGGACTCTGCCGACCAGGCCTCGCGGATAAAGGCGGCATCATTGTTTTTTTTAAAGGAAGAGATCAGAACCTAAGACTCATGCTGGCTGGAAAACCCCAGTCCCTCCTGTCCTTCACCACCAGACAAGGAAGTCTTGGCGGAACAATGGTGGAAGGGACTTTGCTGGGTCAGGCAAAGAAGAGAGGTGACAGAAGTGCCCAGCCTCAGTCCAGTGTCCGAAACGCTGGGTGCCCAGGCCACCTGACCCCACCAGCGCTGTCTGCAGGGCTGGGGCGAGGTGAGGCAGGCTCTGCCCTTGGTTTGCAGAGGGCCAGCAGCCCGGCGCCTCCGTAGGGCACCCCGTCCCACTTAGCACGACCTCTGAGCCTGGCTGGGTCCGGGGCAAACTCCACGCCACGCCCGGACGCCGGCGTCCCCACCCCCGAGCTGAGGGTGTATTTCTCTCTCCCCCTTCCAGGCCTTGGCTGTCTGGCTCCACCAAGGGGGAACCGCTCTGGCTGTGGTCTCCAAGGCCTTTATGTGAAGGTCAGTGGTTCAGATGTTGCTATTTTTTAACAAGTATTAAATGCCAATGGCATCTGAGCCCATGGGGAAAGCAGAGGTGGACAGAGTGGGCGGGCACGACTCTGTGCAGATAAACAAATGCGTGGCATTCCAGAGCTCTGAGGGAAGGCGCCCCTCCAAGCCCTCGGCCGGGAGTGGCCTCGTCCACATTCTCACCTTCAGGGACGTTCTCAGAAATTTCCACTCCAGCGCGCAGCGACAGGGCAAGCCAGAGCCTGAGGACTCCTTGGCTGTCTCTGCGGTTCAGCCACCAACCCCAGCGCTGCTGGCCACGCCCCAGATGACTTGCTTGGCTGCCCAAGCTCTCCTGGCTCCTTCGGTGCATGTGCTCAATAATAAAAGAACATGCAAATCAAAACTACAATGAGATATGACCTCACACCGGTCAGAATGGCCATCATCAAAAAATCTAGAAGCAATAAATGCTGGAAAGGGTGTGGAGAAAAGGGAACCCTCTCACACTGTTGGTGGGAATGTAAATTGATACAGCCACTATGGAGAACAGTATGGAGGTTCCTTAAAAAACTACAAATAGAACTACCACAGGACCCAGCAATCCCATTACTGGGCATATACCCTGAGAAAACCATAATTCAAAAAGAGTCGTGTACCACAATGCTCACTGCAGCTCTATATACAATAGCCAGGACATGGAAGCAACCTAAGTGTCCATCGACAGATGAATGGATAAAGAAGATGTGGCACATATATACAATGGAATATTACTCAGCCATAAAAAGAAACGAAATTGAGTTATTTGTAGTGAGGTGGATGGACCTAGAGTCTGTCATACAGAGTGAAGCAAGTCAGAAAGAGAAAAACAAATACCGTATGCTAACACATATATATGGAATCTAAAAAAAAAAAATGGTTCTGAAGAACCTAGGGGCAGGACGGGAATAAAGATGCAGACATAGAGAATGGACTTGAGGACACGGGGAGGAGGCAGGGTAAGCTGGGACGAAGTGAGAGAGTGGCATGGACACATATACACTACCAAACGTAAAATAGATAGCTGGTGGGAAGCAGCCGCATAGCACAGGGAGATCAGCTCCGTGCTTTGTGTCCACCTAGAGGGGTGGGATAGGGAGGGTGGGAGGGAGACACAAGAGGGAGGGGATATGGGGATATATGTATATGTATAGCTGATTCACTTTGTTATAAAGCAGACACTAACACACCATTGTAAAGCAATTATACTCCAATAAAGATGTTAAAAAAAAAAAAAAAGAACAGCTGGAGGCAGGGAACGGCCAAGGGTGCTCTTCCCAGGCGCCCCAGGCTGGTGCTCCACCCGTCCCTCCCCCAGGGTGATGGGGGTGGAAGATTTAGTTTGAGCCAGAAGGGAAAGCCATCACTTTTAGAAGGGGTCCGGGGCTACAGCGGGCGGGGCCGGCAGCAGAGCTAGGGGTGCAGGGACCAGGCTCAGGGATAGATTCCATGAATCTTACAGCTCACCTCCTTGGGTGCAAGGGAAACACGTGAGGCCAGGGCAGGTGTCGGAGCTGAGAGCCCCTGAGCTTCCCAGTGTGTGGACTCTATGGCTCTGAGTTCAAGCCCTGCTCTATCCCAACTTGGGACAATTCATTTCCCCTCTGGACTTCCGTTTCTTCATCTGGAAAATACAGGGCTGGGGTGGGATAGCTTGCAAAGGTCCTTCGAGCTCCCCGATTCAGCAGTGTGAGCGGAGTCTAGCCACGCATGCCCCCCGAAGGAGCAGTGGGCCCCCTTTCTGGCGGGGGACCAATGCGGAGGATGACATGTGATGAGAGGCTGTGTGCGGGATCCTCCCGTGAGAAATGCTCATCCACATCTCCCGTCTCATTACTCACTCGCATGGCCTTGCCAGATCTTCTGGGCTTGGCACCGGCGGCCTCCACCCACCAGCACACATCCTCATTCAGTTTCCAGTGACTCACAGCCCTGGGGACAGGGTGCCCCGGAGCACAGCTGCAAGTCAGTGCCTATCGCCCCTTCCCCAGGAGCCATGGCTGGGAGCTGCCTGCCGGGATGTCAGCTGTTCCTGAGCCCAAGATGCTCCTTGAGTTACAAAACGGAGAAGACATGGAAATTGAAACAGGAGGAGCAGCGAGCAGGGCCAGAGGGCTCCCGGGGCAGCTATGGAGAGACAGCCCAGCCAGAGGGAGCACATTATTTACTGGTTCTCTCGGGGAGACATATACGGTTAGGAAAAGAACATCTTCACATCACAAGACACAGCAGCCCTGCTTTTTCGTGGCTCACCAAGGCACCACCAAACTTGCTCAAGGCGGTTGCCACGCTTGCATGTCAGCAACACGGTTCTTTCTCCCAAGCGCTTCACAGGATGTGGGGTGCAGAGACAAGGCGTTCCATGTGGCCCCAGGGAGGCAGGTGCCCCAGGGAACGGGAGGGTCTTCCCCAGGGCCACCCAGCCCGGCCACTCAGCGAGCACGTGGCATTCCCAGAGCCTCTGCCCAGGGAAGAGATTAGAGCAGCCAGGGCCCAAGGATATTTTCAGAAACAAAGGGAATTAGTGCCCCTTCCCCAGCCTCACCACCAAAAGCCCAAAGCATTCCCACTACTTCGCAAACTATCAGCCTGGACCTCGGGGAGGAGAAGGGCTGGGGGCGAGGCTGCATGGGGGAGGTGGGGGATGGCTGGCCGATCGGAAGTGATGCCACGTGGCCACAGGTAAGACACCCCTCTGCTGTGGAGTCCTGGGGCGTAAATGCCGTGTCAGTGGCCAGGCTGGGGAGTGGGTTTCGCCAGGTTGGATGGAGTGGCTGCTTTCCTGGAAACCAGGCTTCTGGTTGCTAGGGCTGATAAGGCAGGCGGGGAAATGCTGCCCCTGGCGTTCACGGGAAAACGTTGTGACACTGAAGAAGAGTTAACATGTTAACTCTTAACACAGAGCCATCCTGGCTTAGTGGCTGCAGCTATCAAGCCCTGCAGAGACTCGGATTACCCACTCGGGGTGCCGTGGGCCAAGGAATCCCAAGGGGCATGCTCCGAGACTGCAGGACGGAAATCCCCAAGAGGACACAGCACCTAATGTGGCACCAGTGCACCCTGTCTTGCCCCAGGGCCCCCGATCCGGCCTCCACTCCGCATGGCTGTGCACCCCACGGCAGCCAGCTGCCCTGGGACATGACTCCAAGCCCCGTCAGCCGGGCACCGGGTATGTGCTGATGTAGCAGCACCCAAGGCTGCTGCTAATGAGGGAAGGGTAGCCCGGGGCAATGGGGGGCGATCTGCAGCCGGGCTCAGGAAGACCCTAACTGGGACACGGTCTGCACCGGCCAATGTGACCAGAAGGGCAGCGGCCTTGGAACCTCACTGTTTGCAATTCTCTGCTGGGGGTTGGGGTCACGGGGCATCCTGCAAAAGGAAATGGTTTTGGTGACTCAGGAAATAAAGTCCTTTGGCCGAGAGCCAGGGCCAGCCTGACTTATACTGGCTTCTGCCCTATAACAAGCAGCATTGTAAGTAGGTGCCTTTACATTTCTTCCAATCCACTTGAGTACGACTCCCCGGGGACGTGCAGAGCTCGGGCCCTCGATTGGGAGACCCGAATGCCCACCATCTTCTGCCTGTTCCAGGACAGCTCTGCACCCTCCCACACAACTAATGATTTTAGTTTTTCTCTGATACCACCTGTAGGTATGAGCAAGCTCTCAGCAGAGGATGCGAGCGAGCCCTGAGCGCAGGGCTCATCCTAAGGGGCTCATTCTGGATGGCGAGATCCAGAAGCCACTGTGGGTGGAGTCACCCCCGCCCCATGCCACCCCCCGACCAACAGTCCTGCCCCATAAGTTGTCCTGGGAACCCTGATGCGCAGTTCATTTCCCCTCTGCAGCATCTACTTCTGCTCCGACCATGGAAGTGAAAGCCAGTGGCCCCCGCTACTTCTCTGTGATTCTCCAATCACCACCGACGGTCCCCAGAGAACTGATCACACTGCAGAGGAGCGTGGGAATATCGATGAGGGGAGAGAGAAAAGGAGGGTCTGAAGAGAAGGGACAGAAAGTGGGGACGGAGAGGGGAGGCAGAGGGGCGGCCACTGGACAGGAGCCCATCGGGACGCATGTAGGGAACGATGGAAAAGACAAAGTCGGATAAATTTCAATTTTAAAAAAAGATTTAGAAAAAAGTGGGAAAAGATTGAAAAGTTGAAGGGGAAAAATTTTGGTCAGTTGGAAACAAGGTAAAACAGACAGTCCTCAACCTAGGATGGCTCATTACCGATTTTTCGACTTGGTGTAAAATCAATATGAATTCAATAGAAACTGTACTCTGATTTTTGATCTTGTCTCCAATCCTAAATGGTCACAATTCCTTCTCTGCTGCCTAGGGCCATTTTTTTAATCCTATCTACTTCCTAGGCAAAGGTTTTACTGAAATTTGCCTCGTAAGCATCGATTTTTCCTAATGTGGATTGGCTGTTATTAGAAATCAATCAGAAGTTATTGCACTTTAGGGACTTCCCCGGCAGCCCAGTGCTTAAGACTCTGCGCTTCCACCGCAGGGGTTGCGGGTTCGATGCCTGTTCCGGGAACTAAGATCCCCCAAGCCACATGCCGCTCACAGCGCGGCCAAAAAAAAAGTTATTGCACTTTATACTTTTAACAAATGGCTTCAAAACCCATTGAGATTTCTCATTGGAGAAAAAAAAGGGGCAAAATAAAAATTCTTTTTCCATACTTTTAAAGAATGCAGGGATGAGGTTTTATATTTAACACACGTCATTTCCAGCTGCAAGAAAAAAGGAAGGAGGGAGAGAGAGAAAGGGAAAAGAGAAGAAAATGGCAAGCACTGGAAATACTCTCAAAGACCTGTTTTTAACATGCTTTCTCCACAACATTTGAAAATCAATTATTCTTTCACTCATTGTTAAAGTGTCCCTTTTACTTTGAAAGTACATATTAGAATGTTCTTAATTTCTCAAGAGTATTTTCTACACAGCTTATGACTGAGAGCCACTTAACCAGACACAAAAAGTCAGAAATTCTGGAACCTGTGTCTTTAGGATCGACAGCCAGCTCTTTGCCTTGAGCAAACCTCTTTGGAATAAATACCTTGCATCCACTTCTCATTTCATTAAAAGTGTCATAAAGACGCTGCTTCTTAGAAGCCAGTCTTACAAGCACGTAGCCGCGTGGATATTTGGCAGCGAACGTCACCGCCAGCCTCTCGAGTTGTGGCACTCAGCACTCCCCACAGGTGCCTGGGGTCCCGTGCGCAGCCGTGACAGCTCACAGACCCAGTGAGGCTACCCGTGTTAATCCATGTATTTCATATCAATCGATCCTAATGTATTCCATCATTTGGGTTTAAAATACATCTAAATAGAAGTTCTAAAGTTGTTCACCCGTGACACCCTCAGGGGACCGTGCCCACCTTTTGGAAACCACATGCACAGGGGAGCAGCACGGGGAAGTAGGGGCAAGTGGGCTCCAGAGAGCCTCCTGACCATCCCCCCCCAGGCCCCTCTCTCTGTCTCCCTCCCCCTTCCCTCTCCCTCTCCCACTCCCATGGGAGGATACAGCCAGAAAGTGGCCGCCCACACACCAGGTAAGAGGGTCATGACCAGACCACGGATCAGCAGTACCTTGATCTTGGACTTCCAGCCTCAGAACTGCGAGAAATGACTGTCTGTTGCTGAAGCCCCCCCGTCTATGGTATGTGTGTTACAGATGTCCAAATAAGACCGCCCACTTGCCAAGGTCGGTTAGAAAGGCCAGGGTTCGACAATATTCACACCCTACCACCCTGTAGCACATGGTAATCCCAGGGGTCACCTGCTTCAGAAAAACGGGAAAGAACCTTTTCTTCAAAGCTGAACGTCACAATTCCATCTCTGCTGCCCAGGGCCACTGCCAGGGGCGGATGCTCCGTCTCTGGGCAGGCTGCAAAGATGCCCCTCACAGCTTTCTCCTCCTTTGCCAGTGTTCCCAGCGCCACAGGGCCTGGTGGCCAAACGCACTGTCACGTCCACCCCAGGTCCTCACGAGTGTGGTGAAGGAACGGAACACACTGGCCCAGGACCCATGAATCCTGGCCGTTCTCTGCCCGGTGTATCTACGGCCTCCGGCATACAGCCCACACCTCTCCAGGGGATCCAGACTCTTGCCCCTGCACGATCTCGGGACGTGAGAGGGGATTTGCCTTCAGGTACCAAGAGAGCAGAGAACACAGCTCCGCAAGAGAGGGCTGCTGGGTTTTCCCTGCGGAAAAGAAGAAACCACCCTTCCTTTGCCACCGTGTCCCCTGAGGAGGGAGAGAAAGTAATATAAAATGAAACACCGCCATTCCACAGCTGAGACGGCAACAGCCCTGTAAACACAATCCGTGTTTCAGAAGAATTACTTGGGACGTACAGTGTGCATTTGTTGATGTTCTGGCTTCGAGAAAAAGCAAGCAACTCATCCTAGCTTCAACACAAAGTGGGCGTTTTTCTTAAGAAAACGGGTACCTTGTCAAGTATATGGAGCCAGCCTTCTGCAAAGACTGGGACCAGAACCTGGGAGGCCGCGAAAGCCACAGCGGGAATTCTGTGTCCCACACCGACTCTTTGCACTGCACACCTGCTTCATCTGCTCTCTGCAGACGAACTGAGCTGCCTCTGCTCCCCAGGATACACGGCAGAAGGTGTCGGAGCTCCCAAGTGCGCGCTTCAGCCCCCACCTGGGGAAAGGTCAGTCTCTCAGTCCCTCTCCTCTCTCTTCTCCACTCCCCTCCCCCAACCCATCCATCCCAACCAGGGGAAGGGATTCTGGCGGGCCCAGCGGGTCTCTCTCCCTGGTCCATCAGGTGGCCAGGAGGACAGGACAGGCTTTTATGGCACAGACATGGTACCAAGAGCCCAAACTTAGAGCTTAACAGGGCGGTGAGGAGGGGTGGGGGGAAGCTGAGGATGGCATCTTGCTGGGATCCCCCAGAAGCTGTGCTGAGATAAGGATTACAGCGCAAGGAGGCTACCTGGGAGGCGGAAGCAGCGCCCGGAGCACAGCCAAGTGTCTGAGGTCCAAAGGGCGAGGCTGGGCCCTGGCAACCTCTGCTACAGCTGTGGTTGTGCAGGAGGGGATGTCCTGGGGACCAACCCAACCCCCCTTGGCAACCATGGCTTTGCTGCTTCCTAACACGTTTGTCTTTGTCATCAGAAGGAAGGAAACGGGGCCTCTGAGGAGCCACCAAAGGACGCCCCAGGGCTGTGCCGCATGGGGACACGGGGAACAAGAGGTGGCATCAGAACAGGAGAGGCACTGAAGGCCTCCACACGACGGCGTGAAGTTATTAAACAAAAGGGAAAGCCTCCACGCTAACTCCACTGAACCGCAGTCGTTCAACGGGACAAAACCTCCACACACACGTCAGTGCTCTGTGAGGCTCGTGCACGTGCGCATACACGTAGGGTGCGTGTGTGTGTGTGTGCGTGCGTGTGCGTGCGTGTGTGTGTCTTATAGTTAATGCAGCTTTTTTGTTTTCTGACTGCCTTACGTTGTAGAGGATTTCACATGGGGTTCCAAAGTTCTGGTTCTCCATGGAAATATATCAATGATTCCACAAAAACAAGTATCTTCTGACAATCAGTGATGATTTAACCCACCTGGGCATCTTTCATTGCAGGGCTTTTGTCCGTTTTACATTTTTGCGCTCAGTGTAAAGTTTCCACTGAAGCAGGTGACAGAGTGGATTTGTTCCAGCTGCCAATTTTAAGGGGAACAGGGGGAGGAGAAATCAAGTAGCCCCAGGAAGGGTTATGGTTCAACTGCTCTTTTCATTTTCCTGGAGGAGGCATTTCGGGACGGTATCACTTTTCTCAGGTGGTGAGAAAACCAGCAGTATTGGCTTTTTTTTTTTTTTTTTTGTCACACCGCACAGCATGCAGGATCTTAGTTCCCCAACCAGGGATGGAACCCACGCCCCCTGCAGTGGAAGCACGGGGTCTTAACCCCTGGATTGCCAGGGAAGTCCCAGTATGGCCATGAAGATAATGATAGCAGGAAAACAACTTGACGTTTCTTTTTCATTTAGTTGCATCAAATATTAACAATATAGTAATGGTTAAATAATGATTAAATACTCTACACGTGTGTAGTGAGTAAGTACTCTGGGTGTGATCCAAAGAATCTACCTGGCACAGAGAGCCCAAGGTAACACAGATAAAACATGCTGATGGAGCCTTGACCTGAACACAGAGAAGGCCCGGCCCCAGAGGCTGTGGCCTTAACCACTGCACTGCACTGCTTGCAACTGCCATACCTCCTGAGGCTTTCCTACAGCTTCATCGTTGGTAGATATCAGACGCAGAACGTTTACTGCTTCAAAATCGGAAACTCTAAAAGCATGGTCTTCTCGAATCATAGAACTTCAGAGTCCACAGAAATACCAAACTGAGCTCACTCGATATAACTGCCACCGGTGAGAAAACCGTGGTCTGGATGTATGCCCGACAGCGCCTCTGGAGGTCAGCTTTCCGTGAACGGAAGCGGGGTCGGGCAGAGCAAAGCGCACCCACCAAACGGGGGCTGGAGGGGGTTGGTAGACTTCCGGCATTGGACTGATGGGAAGCGTCAGCTCCTCAGAGAGCCCTCCAACTGCAGTACAAGCACAGTGGGTTGGTTAGAGGCTCTCCTAATTAGCTGCACAAACCTTCCCTAACTTCCCCTAAAAGGCAAATGTCTAGACTGTGGGATCATCTCGGCATCACCTCCTTTCCCCTCCCCCTGCGGCCCCACCAGTCTTAGTCAATCAAGATGTGCTGCCCTGGCTGAGGGAGGCCACGTGGGCCAGGCCAGGCCCGAGGACCCTCTCTCCCATGAACACTGAGCACAGCAGCAGGGGCCTGGGGACTGACCGAAGCTGGAAATGAGGGCTCAGCGATATGGCTGCTGTCTTCCTGCCTGGAGCTCAGCCCTGGAGATGCCACAGGGCTGGGAGGTCTGAGAAGCTGACATGAAATCGGTGAGAAGCCCTTGGTCAGGTTCTAAAGGGGGAGAGACAGATGGGTGCACAGCACCACAGGCAGAAGGTGGCTGGGCGCACAGATGGGCGAGTAAGTGTTCTTATTTACACTTCCTTCCATCCCGCCCCTGCCCCTACGTGTACCACTGCTCACATGGGGAGAAAAAACCCAGCTAACCCAGGCCTGGCACAGACAACAGGGTTCCAGACACTACATCAAAAATGACAGCAGAGGGGCTTCCCTGGTGGCGCAGTGGTTGAGAGTCCGCCTGCCAATGCAGGGGACATGGGTTCGTGCCCCGGTCTGGGAGGATCCCACATGCCGCGGAGCAGCTGGGCCCATGAGCCGTGGCCGCTGAGCCTGGCGTGTCCGGAGCCTGTGCTCCGCAACGGGAGAGGCCACAACAGTGAGAGGCCCGCATACCGCAAAAAAAAAAATAATAAGGAAGTGAAGAGCAGTAATGAAGTGCAGTAGCTGGAGTGAAGAAGCGAAGGGCCTGGTCTTCCAAGAGAGCTGTGAAGTTGAGTGTGCACACCCTTGGCCCAGACATCCCACCCTAGGGTGTGTATTGCACATCAGTTTCCCCCAAAAGGTACCTGATAAGAAGAACCACCTGAGGGGCTTGTTAAACCTACAGAATCAGACTCTCGAGAGGAAGGCCCGAGAATCTGCATGTTTAATAAGCAACACCCCCTTCCTCTGTCTCCCGACAAAGGGATTCTGACAACCAGCCACGTCTTCAGTCCTAGAAAAAGTCTCTCCCACGTCAACAGGGATCACACGTGAGACGGCTCATCACAGCCAGCCCATTAGTGGGGGCTGGAGACAAAGCCAGGTGACTGTCTCCAGAGAAGTGGACTGAGAAACCTGGAGGATGATTCTGTGAAACACGACGTGCAGCTTAGAACGCTGAACTAAGTGTACAGCCCAGAGAGGCCTGTAGAAACATTTTTATTGATCAAAAAGGCAAGCATCGGGCTTCCCTGGTGGCGCAGTGGTTGAGAATCTGCCTGCCAATGCAGGGGACATGGGTTCGAGCCCTGGTCTGGGAGGATCCCACATGCCGTGGAGCAACTAGGCCCGTGAGCCACAACTACTGAGCCTGCGCGTCTGGAGCCTGTGCTCCACAACAAGAGAGGCCGCAATAGTGAGAGGCCCGCGCACCGCGATGAAGAGTGGCCCCCGCTTGCCACAACTAGAGAAAAGCCCTCGCACAGAAACAAAAGCCCAACACAGCAAAAATAAATAAATAAAAACTCCTACCCCCAACATCTTCAAAAAAAAAAAAAAGGCAAGCATCAGTATACTATCTGCCATGTAAAGCCAATTACATAAATTTTAAATACGCACAGACACATATTCCAAGGACTCTGTATGTTATATGCACGTATATACCTACGAGTCCAGACACAAATCGAGCACAGTTACGGTAGCTATCTGTGGGGAGGAGAGTGGGACTCACAGATCAAATAAGGAAAATGTATTAAAAAAAACAAGACGGGCCTTGCCCAGACCGGTGGGGTCCGGTGCCTCAAGACAGACTAGGCTCGAGTCTAATCTCTGCATCTACCTGAGCTTACCAAAAAAACCCCAAATTTCTTACTTTCAAAGCCAAGTTGATTCATTCCTGCAGCAGCATTCAGACAAGACATTACTCCCTTCTACCCAGACTGCCTAACCCTGCCTGGGTTTCTGTCCCTCAGAAGGTGTGGCTAGGGCTTCCCTGGTGGCGCAGTGGTTGAGAGTCCGCCTGCCGATGCAGGGGACACGGGTTCGTGCCCCGGTCCGGGAAGATCCCACGTGCCGCGGAGCAGCTGGGCCCGTGAGCCATGGCCGCTGGGCCTGCGCGTCCGGAGCCTGTGCTCTGCAATGGGAGAGGCCGCAGCAGTGAGAGGCCCTTGTACCGCAAAAAAAAAAAAAAAAAAAAAAGGTGTGGCTATCCCTATATCCATCAATTCTGGGAGCTCCCCATATCTTTCCAATAATACCTATTTTTCTCCATTAAGGCGGCAGAATCAGCTTCTGTTCCCTGCCACCAAAGACCCCAATACGTCCTCAATGAGCGTGTCCTTGGGGGAGGGCGGAGAACCCGCTCGGTGAACAGACTTCTAGGCTGAGAGGTTCAGTGGCCACTCACTTCTGCGTCCTGTGTCTAAGCTGCTCTGCCCCCAGGGCCATGGCCTATGAGGGAGAGGCAGGAACATATAGGTCATGCTTCAGGGGACGTTCACACCCTCCACGCCTAGCAGGATGCCTGCACACGGTAAGGTTGACAGATGCCTTGTGAATTGATGACTTCATGGATAAAAAGCAAATAAGCCAGTTTACAGTGGCTGCTGTTGTCAACTGGCTGTTTTACAGAGTCTCATTTCCACCCCGCAGCTGTTGTTGTGTTAGGAACCTTGGCATAACTGCAGGCCTTTGGTGAATATCTTTGCTGGACCAGATCACTGTGGACTGGCTACCTTCAGGGTCAGCTTCGTGGGCGACTGTCCTCTGCAGTCACGCAGGTCCCACACACTCAGAGGTCTCTGCACTTATTAACACTCCACCTTCACCATCTGGAAATTCCATTCTAACTTTTCAACGAAGGGGCCCACATTTTCATTGTGCACTGGATCCTGGCCAGCGCCAGCCTCAATCATGCAGCACACACCTGCAAATGGGAAATGCAAAGAAACTGAAATCTCACCACTGAACTACAGAGCGGCCCAACATTCATAATGATAACTTTCAGTGGCCAAGGAATTACTCTTCCAAGGACAGTGCCCGTCAGATCACGGCCTTTCCTTTTCACTTCTCCTGCACCTCCACTGAGTCCTCAGCTAGGGGCACGTAACCAGCCGTGCAGAGAGCAGACTCTACGGAAATTTGGGGCACAGACTGCATGCACGAAGATAACTTGAGTGCAGTCTCCCTACACAGTGTAGCTGGAACTGTCACTGGGTTTCCGCAGATATTTTCCATTCCGTTTTCTGGAAGAGAGCTGGTGTAATGTTTTGGAAAGAACATGGGTTTGGGAGTTAGGGGAAGCTCAATTTGAATCTTCCTTTTTCATTTAGTTATATAAATTTGGGCATGCTACTTGATTTCTTGGAACGTTAAAATTTCATCTTTGAAGTAGGAACAATGATCAAAGTGTTGGGAGAAGTAGTTTGAGATTTTTTTTTTAAGAAAGGAAAGGAGGGAGGGAGGGAGGGAAGGAGGGAGGGAGGGAGGGAAGGAGGGAGGGAGGAAGGGAGGGAAGGAGGGAGGGAGGGAGGGAGGGAGGGAGGGAAAGAAAGGAAGCAGCGCCTTCCTCCTGAGCACCTAGCATAATGTCTGAGGTGTTGTTAGAAATGGGAACTTGCTTCCTCTGTCTCCTTTTACTCGCATTTCAAAAGGCAGCTCTCTGGGGCCCTCTGGATTTAACATCATTTTTCTCTAGTCCCCAGACACCTTGAGTCCATTCTTGGACAACCCCTGAAACTATGCGGGACAGAGGATATGCTCGTTTGATCAGAATCTGCCTTTCCTGGCCCATATTCTAATCCCACACAAACATTTAAGAGAAGTTTTCTGACTTCTTTAATGACTGCCCGCATCCTGAACTCATTTTTCTCAATGTTCCCAATTATTCTTGCGCATCTAATATCCTCCCCCAATAATCCCATCCTACCACCCACAGCTCCCCAAGCCACACCTCCCTTAATTGTCTCCTGGGTGGCAAGAACACATTCTCATTTACTGACCTCCCTGATGCCTGGGGACAAACAGTAGCATGGAAAAGCACAGGGACGTTTTGATAAGCACAGCTCTAGTCTGATAGCAGCTCCCCATTCACCTGCATTCAGGGGAAGTAGAAAATACTGCACTCTATAGAGTAACCACGTCTCGGTTTTGAATTCCTACGTGCCATTGACCTGGATCCTATCACCTTGTCATACATCCTTTGCTCTAAAGAGAAAAGTCACAACATTCACCCACCCCCCGGGGGCCTCAGAGAACAACCAGTAAATTGTTAGGAGTGAATGGTGCTCTTTTTATTATGTATTCGCTCTTCCAGGAAAAACCAGTTATTCTATCATGAGCTACCCCCTTACAAGCAATTTAAAAAGGACGGAGTACAGGGAAGGCGAGATAAGGAGAAATTTCTAGACTAGAAAGAAATAAATGATTAAGTTTGTCCCCAGTTTAAAATTTCATGTACCCTTGAGCAAAACGAAATTCAACCCATTCCCAAAGATATGCGAATCCTTTGAAATAACATGGTCTACAAGGAAGGAGCCGACAATGGTTTTTCAGTTAATAAAACGTCAAAGCCTGCTTTCGCTAAAGTATGAAACTGACTCTGGAGTATTATTTCAGCTTCCAGATGTTGGTAATGAGGGTCCCCGGGAACCTGCTGTCTGAGGGAGGACACCCTTCAATCTGGAAATAGACTGTTATTACGAGCAAGGTGCTCAGTGTATCTATTGAAAGTTGTCTTACGTATCACTCAGCTTCTTTTCTCCCCAGCTAAACGCCAGCAGCTGTGTCTGCTGACTAAGCACGCCTTCAATCAGAAAGTCAGACTGGGCCTCGGAGAAATCAAACACCAAGGCCGCTTTTCCTCTTTTTCTCTTTCACACACTAATCTCTATTTTCTGTCCCCACTGGTTTGAATGTCGAGCCTCCACGAGTGTGTCGGGGGGGGATCTTGAATCCACTTGCCTGGGCAGACAGGTGGTGTCTGAATGCGACAGACAGCAGCGAAGCGCTGAGGTTGGGTAGATACGAAACGTGGGTTCAGGAGAGGCAAGTGAGTCATTCACAATTTTGCTTTGTACTTTAGAAGTTACAAAGCACACAAATCACTTCATGTCATTGATTCTTTATTCTGTGGTTTTTAAACCTGTCGGACCTCGATATATCATGACCCAGCATATATATCACACACACACATGCACACACGTACACATGCACACATATACACACATGCACACATGCACGCATACACACAAACACACATGCATGCACACACAAGCACGCACACACGAACACATGCATACACATATGCACATGCCTGTGTGTGCATACATGCACATACGCACACATACACAATGCATGCATACACACATATACAGACATGCATGCATACACACATGCACACACACATGCACACTCAAATGTTACTCTACACAATGCACTATTTTCCGTTTTGGTTTTTTGTGTGTGTGTGTGTGGTACGCGGGCCTCTCGCTGTTGTGGCCTCTCCCGTTGCGGAGCACAGGCTCCGGACGCGCAGCCTCAGCGGCCATGGCTCACGGGTCCAGCCGCTACGTGGCATGTGGGATCTTCCCGGACCGGGGCATGAGCCCGTGTCCCATGCATCGGCAGGCGGACTCTCAACCACTGCGCCACCAGGGAAGCCCTATTTTCCGTTTTATCCATTTGATTTTTTTAATGCTGAGCACAGCCTTCTAAATTGAGTTCACAACCCACTAATGGTTGCCACCCACAGCTTCCAATGGCCCTTTTAGTCAGAGCTGAATATGGCCTGTCAGCAACTGTACTCCTCTCCACACGTTTTTCTAGGCTCTTTTCTGAATTCTCAGGGCTAGAAGACTAGAAACTGTGCTTTCTTAAGTGCCTGGCTGACAGAGTTCCAGTCTAATTTCCACCAATGTCACGTCCATGAGCAATACTTGGATGGCGCAAGAGTGACGGAAGGCATCCTTCCTTAGCAGTAGCAGTGCTCACTCAGGGGCTTCGGTACATGTGCGCCTCTACTGGGCCCGAGGACTCTGCACGCCAGTCAGCACCAGCCCGTCCCTGGGTGGAAGTGGCCACTTCCTGACCCTCCCAGCTGTACCAGCAAACTGGAGAGCTAGTGCAAGGCCTCTCAACTTCTGTTTTCCTAATCTCTCCTATGGTCTTTAAAGCACCTAATTCAAATTGCTTCAAATACTGGTTTCTGCTTCCTGACTAAAGTTCAGCTGATACAGACA
Source organism: Lagenorhynchus albirostris (assembly GCF_949774975.1). Classification (NCBI taxonomy): domain Eukaryota; kingdom Metazoa; phylum Chordata; class Mammalia; order Artiodactyla; family Delphinidae; genus Lagenorhynchus; species Lagenorhynchus albirostris. Next base: position 99,942,623 of record NC_083104.1, on the reverse strand, counting down.
GATACCGGAAATCCCCATTTTATGTTTGCAGAAACCAAGACTTAAGAAGCTCAAATGACTGGTACAGATCACATCATCGTAAGTGGCAAATCCACAACAAGCTTTCTTTTTTTAACTTTATTTATTTATTTATTATTTTTGGCTGTACTGGGTCTTCATTTCTGTGCGAGGGCTTTCTCTAGTTGCGGCGAGTGGGGGCCCCTCTTCATCGCGGTACACGGGCCTCTCACTGTTGTGGCCTCTCTTGTTGTGGAGCACAGGCTCCGGACGCGCAGGCTCAGTAGTTGTGGCTCACGGGTCCAGTTGCTCCACGGCATGTGGGATCTTCCCAGACCAGGGCTCGAACCCGTGTCCCCTGCATTGGCAGGCAGATTCTCAACCACTGCGCCACCAGGGGAGCCCCACAACAAGCTTTCTGATGACAAACTCAGTTCTCTTTTTCACCATCTCAGAGTTGTGTTATATAAAGTTGTAGGGGTTTTTGTTTATGCAAAGTTATACTAACTTTAATATCTAAAACTCTTAAATTTTCTCAATTTTTTCCTCCTCTTTATCAAATTTCATTCTTTTGTGCATACATCAACCTACTCTGACCTTTCCTTTCTGTGAACTGCTACATTTAGAATCATTGGAATCTGTTAAAGGATATAATTATTCTCCTACTGTTTATATGTACATCTTTTTCTCCAAACTAGGTTGTAAGGGCCTTGAAGACAGGAATCCTATGTTATCAATAGCTTCCCTGTTGTCTCCTTATTATGGTTCTTAGATTTCTTTCCTATTACGAGCAAGTAAGAGATATTTAACAAATACGGTGGCACAATTAATACACGTTGCACAATTGCTATTTTGCCAAAGTTCACAGGTTATAAAAAAAGATAAATACCAATCTGCTCATGCCTCCTAAATTGTCTGAGTAAGAAGACATTCTCTGCAAGGCACTTTGGGAAAAGAAGAATTGGATTCAAGGGATAAAATTCAAAGGCCCTCTTCCCAAAATGAAATCAGGACACGGTCAACCGGGAAAAGAAAGGGACGTGCAGGTAACAAAGAGGGAAAATTATCCTCACTGCATGTCAACTACTTTCACTAAACTCCTATCTTTTCCCTTCGTTTGACTTCCTCAACTGTTTATCATGTTTATATTTTTCTATTTTATAAGGCAACCTCAAGTCCTTTCTGAAATGAAGCAGGTTGAACCATTTAAGTACTTCCATTTACACCCACCCTGCACTCGTGTCTGGGGCTGGAAAGCGTTTCCTGACACCTGGGGTTGAGTTCTGACCAGCCACGTCTAAAGCTGACGCCTTTTAAACCACCAGTTCTCCAAGTGTGGTCGCCAGGCCGGCAGCATTAGCACCAGCTGGGAACTTGTGAGAAATGCACACTCTCAGGCCCTGCCCCAGACCTGAACTGGAAAGCTGGGAGTGGGGAACGTCTGATGTGAACCAGAAGCCCTCCCCACACCCAGCCTTCATGGCCACTTTCCCCACTCTCCTAAAGGCTGCACCGAGCAAGGGGAACTTCAGAACGGGACAGAGTTGGGTTTAACTCCACACTCCAACATTTAGGGCGACCTTGTACAAGACTGGTGTCTGGGCCTGGATCTCCCAACCTGTAAACCAGAAACCATTAGGCTGCTCAGCTGGGCTGTTACAGAGATTAACAGTTCCCGATCGACAGTGGTACTCATTACTTTTGTGTTCTGACACCACTACCTCTTTGTAGCCATACGAAGGCAGGCACTGGTTTTCAATAACACAGCTTGTACTTTCTCTCCCTGAGAATTGCGATCCATTTCAGCTGACAAAGGAGTCAGAAACCAAAGTTGTGATAAACCTGGAAAAGCACGAAGAGCACAGGGAAGAAAGAGAGGTGGAAAAGAAGGGATGAGAGGAACACAAAACGTGGGAAAGCAAAGGGGGGAAAGGAAAAGAAATTGGGGACAAATAAAGAAGGGAAAACATGAATAGGAAGTAGATGGAGAAAAAAATTTTAAAAGTAGGAAAAGAGAAAGAAGAAAAGGATGAGAAGCAAGAAGGAGGCAGAAGAAGGGCAGGAGATTAAAGCCTTCAGGTTCCGTAGGGCACTGGGCTCTTTGCCCCTCCCTGCAGGAGACTATCTAGTTACCCTGTTTCCTGCAAGCTGCCTCTCCGGCTGGAAGTGGTCTTGTGTCTGGAAAAAGCCTTAAGCATCTTACGTGTATATGTCCTTCCTAATCCCAACGGCGCGGGGGGGGGGGGGAGCACAGGCTCTGCCAGCTGCCCTATGGAGGGTGCTCGCAGCCTCCTGGCCTTCTACTGGGCTGCCCGTGAGCCAGGGGGCGAGGGGCACTGCCATCCACTCAGACCCCAGCCAGGAGCAGGGAAATGGCTTCTTCCTCTCCCGATTTAAGGGCAGGAAATCAAAGTGTGTCTGGATTCTTGCTATTTCCACTCCTCACGTTGCTTCCTCCCTGAGGTCTTCCTCCCTAAAGCAGCTTTGTCTGGATGGGCAAACATCTAAGTCTTTAAATGGAAAGAGAAGAGAGAGGGAAAGAGAAAAGGGGAGGCCAGGAGACGGGAGGAGAGGAGGGGAGAGGAAGAGGAAGGGGAGAGGAAGAGGAAGGGGAGAGGAAGAGGAAGGGGAGAGGAAGAGGAGGGGGAGAGGAAGAGGAGGGGGAGAGGAAGAGGAAGGGGAGAGGAAGAGGAAGGGGAGAGGAAGAGGAAGGGGAGTGGAAGAGGAGGGGGACAGGAAGAGGAAGGGGACAGGAAGAGGAAGGGGACAGGAAGAGGAAGGGAGAGGAAGAGGAAGGGGAGAGGAAGAGGAAGGGAGAGGAAGAGGAAGGGGACAGGAAGGGGAGGGGGAGAGGAAGGGGAGGGGGAGAGGAAGGGGACAGGAAGAGGAAGGGGAGAGGAAGAGGAAGGGGACAGGAAGAGGAAGGGGACAGGAAGAGGAGGGGGACAGGAAGAGGAAGGGGACAGGAAGAGGAGGGGGACAGGAAGAGGAAGGGGACAGGAAGAGGAAGGGGATAGGAAGAGGAAGGGGACAGGAAGAGGAGGGGGACGGGAAGAGGAGGGGGATGGGGAGAGGAAGAGGAAGGGGACAGGAAGAGGAAGGGGAGAGGAAGAGGAAGGGGAGAGGAAGAGGAAGGGAGAGGAAGAGGAAGGGGAGTGGAAGAGGAGGGGGAGTGGAAGAGGAGGGGGAGTGGAAGGGGAGGGGAGAGGAAGGGGAGGGAAAGAGGAAGGAGAGAGGAAGAGGAAGGGGACAGGAAGAGGAAGGGGACAGGAAGAGGAAGGGAAGAGGAAGAGGAAGGGAAGAGGAAGGGGAGAGGAAGAGGAAGGAGACAGGAAGAGGAAGGGGAGAGGAAGAGGAGGGGAGAGGAAGAGGAAGGGGACAGGAAGAGGAAGGGGACAGGAAGGGGAAGGGGACAGGAAGAGGGGAGAACCTGTCCTTGCTTCCTCTCGGACTGAAAACAACTCCATGTGGGAACAAAGCATCAGAGACACACAAGTTTCATTTTCCCTCTTCCTTCTTTCCTTCTTTCCTTCCTTCCTTCCTTCTTCCTTTCTTCCTCTCTCTCTTTCTTTCTTTCACTCTTTTTGAAAGTAAGAGTTCATTCAATCCAACAGTCTCTTGAGGAAAAACAACTCAGCTGCCAGGAGAAGGACCATCTTGTGTGGGAAATACACGAGGAATCGGGAGAAACCACAACCTTGCCTAATTCACAGTATAACGTAAACCATGTCCACACTTGGGAAAAGACAGGTGAGAGAGAAAGAAACGCCTTAGCAACCAACCCATTCACTCTGGTTGCCCACTGGGGTCTGCCCTCCCACCCACCCAGCCGACCCGCCCTCTCCAGCTAGAGGATTCTCCAGCACACTCCCGGCCATCGCCGCCTGCCGGACCCCCGGGAGAGAACGCTTTCTTTGTAATTCACCTCGGTTAAGCAGGGCCCCTCTGGGAATTTCACTTTGGTGCCTCCTTCACGGCCAGTGCAATGGTTTGGGGTAACACCTCGAATGAGACTGAAAATCAGGGCCGCTTTTGCTTTGCCCCCGAAGCAGAATTCAACCACTAGAGCAATGTGCCGGGGGAAACAGCCCTTCCACGCTTCCTGTTTAAATCTCTCCAAGGGAAGATATTTACAAATACACCGGACTGGTATGACTCACTCAAAATGCAGCATTTTCAGTTCCTTTTGAGAGACAAACAAGTACAATCCTCTGACACTGCGAAGGGGCGGAACATCTGCCCCTCAGCCACCAGTGGGTTCTACCCTCCCTTTATCTGGCCGTATATGCAAGGAATAATTCTCTTGGAAGAGGGAGAATTCCAGCACGTCTGCACACCAGGCCAGCTTGCCCACACAGCCCTCCCTCCACCTAACCCTCAGGACGGCCAGGCCAGCATCCCATGCCCCTTAGCTCCAACCAAGAGACGCAGTGAATATTTTTTTTTTCCTTTAAGAAACAGAAAGCCCCTTTGCTACTCCCTTTCCTTAGAGCAGAAAATCCAGAGTTATTAGATAACCCGAAGCTGCACCATGTAAATTATAGACAGTTTCCCCTGGAAGATAGAAAATAAAATTACCCAAAGCCAATGGAATTCTTTTGTTCAAAAACCGGCTCTAAAATAACGAACTCGGGATGGAACTTTACGCGTCCCCTGGTAACTGGCTACGCTCAGACACAGGGCAGCCAGTGCCCGGCTAGTAAATAACCGCCTCTAGAAGCCACGGGTGAGCCTTCGCTCGCCAGGAAACTCGCAGTTTCTTGGAAGCAAAGAAGCTTTGTTAGGGAAGGTTGGGGGTCTAAGGAGAGGTTCCCAGGGCTATTCTGAGGTTGCTGGTGCCCTGGGATCCCCAGCTTATTCCACGGTCTCCCAAAGCCACAGAAGGACCCGGAGGTCCGAGGGCTGAGAAAGAGGCCCAGGCATCCACTTCCAAACGGTGACAACATCGTTCTCGTAGCTGTATTTCCCTTGGACAAAACTACGGTTTAAAAGTCACGACTGTACTTTCTTTTTTGGTCACACCATGCAGCATGAGGGATCTTTAGTTCCCCCGACCAGGGATTGAACCGGGGCCCCCTGCAGTGGAAGCACGTAGTCCTAACCACTGGACCGCTTAGGAAGTATCTCATGACTGTACTTTCACAGATAGATAGATAGATAGATTAGATAGATAGATAGATAGATAGATAGATAGATAGATAGATAGATATACTATGACTGATTTTTAGAACAGTTTTAGGTTTACAAAAAATCGAGGAAGATAGTACAGAGACTTCCCATATACCCAGCACCCAGTTCTCCTATTATTGACATCTTACATGAGTATGGTACGTTTGTTATGCTTAATGAACTAATATTGATACACGATTGTAAATGAAAGTTTGAACTTGATTCAGATTTCCTAAGTCTTCCCCATAGTTTCTCATAGTTGTGTTTTTCTTCCTGGACTTGAGACCACAGTTAGTGATCCAGTCTGCTTAGCTGCCTCTTGGCCGTGGTGGTTCACTCCCTTGTTTTTGATGACCTGGACCGTTCTGAGAAGCACGGGTCAGGTACCTTGCAGAATGTCCCTCTATTGGGTTGTCTGATGTTTTTCTCATGGTTAGACTGGGAATACGGATTTGGCGGAGGGAGACCAGGGGTCAGGGCCATTGTCGTCACATCATATCAAGAGCACACGCTCTCAGCATGACTTATCACTGTTGATGCTGACCTTGGTCATCTGGCTGAGGTCGTCTTTGTCAGGTTGCTCCATTGTAAGATGACTCTTTTCCCCCCTTTGCCCATACCTTCTTCTGGAAGGAGGTGGGTCTGGGGCATGACCTGGAAGGGAGAGCTGGCCTGAGAATGCCGGCTGCCCTAGGACTCTGCCACCCCTCTGTCCCCAGCCAGCCACCAGCCTCTGCTCCTGCCTCGGGGGAGCGTGGCTCCCTCCAAACCACCCTCCCACTCTGTGCACAAACACCACGGTCCCTGTCAGGGCCTTGTACAGCACCCTATTAGACAGGGCATGCTGGCCCTGCCACGTCCCGGGCACACGTGTATCGAGGACTGACAGGTCCGAGGTTGGTGGGACTCCACCCTGACACCGGAGAGGAAGGCTCCCCAGGTCCTCCTAGCCTTTGGAAGGAGGTTGGTCCCTAAGTGGGCAGTTCTATTCCAGCTCCTCGAGGGTGAGATGTGTCTCTCCTCCCCCATTTATTTATATATTCCATCATTATTTACATCACTCTGGACTGACGGATATTCATTTTACACTTTGGGTTACAAAATGGACGTTATTTTGTTGCTCAAATTGTCCCCACTTTAGCCACTGGAGGCTCTGTTATTTGTCCCCTGCGCCCTGTGACGAAGTCCACCAGTGAGCACTCCCTTACTTTCTGGCACCACGAGATGCCCAGGCTCATCTGATATGTTTCCTGTCCCGGTCCTGTTTCTCCAAGGACCTCTGGCTCCTTTTACTGGAGGATGGTGGTTAGAACTCAAGATCTGGCATGAGGTGTGCTCATTGGTACCAAGGTTATCTTTTTCTTTTTCCTTTTCTTTTTCTTCTTAAAAGGTCCTGTTGACTGACTGAGCGAAGAAATACTTGTGGGTACGTCAACCCATATATATACAAATATCTAGAAGTACTGAATGTGGGGAATTCCCCGGTGGTTCAGTGGTTAGGACTCTGCGCTCTCACTGCCGAGGACCTGGGTTCGATCCCTGCTCGGGGAACTAAAATCCCACAAGCCACGCAGTGCAGCCAAAAAAAAAAAAAGAAAGAAATACTGAATGTGAACATGTGCTCCACCTGGCCATCCCTCCTCCCTCCCCACTGCAACCACTGATCTTTTTACCATCTCTGTAGTTTTGCCTTTTACAGAAAGTCATACTACTGGAACCGGAGAGTGTGTCGTCTTCTCAGACTGACTGCTTTCACTTAGCAATATGTGCATCCATTCCCTCCATGTCTTTTCATGTCTGGTCTGTTGTTCAGTCGATTCCAGGGGAGAAAAGTGAGCTGTGTGAATCCGTCACGTCACCTAATTTTCTTCCCAACCGGAGCCTGACTCGCTCACTTTCTACAGAGCTGGGTTCATGTCTCAACCAGGTCAGACCTCCGTGACCACACCACGTAACACGGCAGCCCCTCGTTTTCACTCTTTCCTGGCTTCATTTTATTTTATTTTATCTAACATGCCTTTACTCTTAGATATTTATCTTATTTAGTGTGTGTGTCTATGAGGGCAGGGATTTTTGCTGTTTCATTATTTAGCACCAGAAATAGTAACTACACACAGGAGCCCTCAGTAACTATCTGATGGGTGGACAAACCAAATGGACATCCCCTCCCAAAAATGTGCACCTGACTCCGTGCCTTGTATGGCCCTTGGCTTTACAGCAAATCGACAGATTGGGATGGCGAGATGGAGCCCGGAGGTGTAAGGAAGTGGTACCTGCTCTCAGCTCTCTCTCCAACCACAAGCTCACCTGGCATTTCTCAATTAGAGATTAATTTAGCGGGTGTCTTTTTTCCCCATTAGAGTTTTGGTTTTCAATTTAAAATGTTTAAGGGGATACTTTTTAAATGTTTTTTCTTTCTTTTTGCTTCTTTTTTATTGAAGTACAGTTGATTTACAATGTTGTGTTAGTTTCAGGGGTACAGTGATTGCTATATATCTCTATATAAAGAATATATATATTCTTTTTCAGATTCTTTTCCATTAAGGTTATTACAAGTAACATGTTTTTAAATTCCTGGATGCTTATTGTAATGAGTGGGTAATTTAGAGATATGTACGGAAGAGTATTAATCATCTTCTCCAGCCCCTGGACCTGGGCCACTGGAGCCCCTGCCCTGAGCACTCTGCTCTAGAAGGCTGAGCCTTACCACTGTCCCAAGGGGTCTCCAGGGCCAACAATACGTGCCCACCTGGAGTCTATGACTCTCCTTCAAGACCACACTCCAAGTACCGAGGATGCTAGAATTCCCTACCCAAGTGGCCCCAAGCCCTCTTCCAGGGCCAGCACGGGCCTCCTCTGGGGCTTGTCCTCCCCAGCAAAGCACACTCCTAGACCCCAGGAGCATTTGTGGGGAGTGAGCAGGCCTCCTCAGGTGCACCAGGAGCTGGGGTGAAGAGCAGGGAGCCGACAAGGCCAAGCACCCATTTGTCCCCTCTCAGGCCACCACCTCTCAATGGTAAGGGCAGGCCTGCCTACCCTGGGGTGATCCCATCCCCCCGTTAACAATGTTAACCGTTTGGCTTGTAACCCTCACACCTTCCTCCATGGGTTCACAAACACAGAAATATAAACACATGTGGAGGAGGTTTTCTTCCTCTTTCTCAGTAACTTTTCAATGAAAGTGGTATTCCAATATATAATATAATATATATCATGGTCATTCCCCCCTCCACTTATAGATCTAACTCATTTTTTTAATTAGTTTCAGGAGATGCCATAGAACAAATGTGCATTCCTTTATGACGGGACAGTCAGTGTTTCCTTTGCCTTCACCCCACCTCAAACGAAGCTGAAATAATCTTGATACCTGCAGTCTTACATCCTGGTGCTTTCACTTTGAAAGCTATGGTTTGGATTCCCAGAAACAGGATTAGTGTTTCAATCAAAGGCTGTACACGTCACTTATCTTATAGCTCCTTCCAAACAGCTTTGGGAAATATGGACAGCAATTCACACCCACACTGGCAACGGATAAGATGCCTGTTTCGCCAATACTCCCAGCTCTGGATGCTACGGATTGTCTCAAATTTTGCCAATTGGGTGGATAAAAACTGACACCTGGTTCACTTCACTTCTGTTTCCCTGACTGCGGTGAGACGCAGCTTCTTTTCAGACACTCTGGCCACTTGTATTTCCTCTTCTGTAAGTCGCATATTTATATCCTTTGCCCATTTTTGTATTGGGATGTTTGCTTTCTCATATCAGATTTCAAACATTTATCAAATAGTAAACTTCTGTGGTTACAAGAATTATCAATGGTTTCTCCTGTCATCTATCAACTTTGATTAAGGTACATTTTCCCGTGCAGATATTTCCTTTCTTTTTTCATCTTTTTTCTTCTTTTTAGATGCTATCTGGGTTTCCTATCTTATTTAAAAAGCAGTCTCTACCTGTCCTCCTAAATTTTATTCTCCTGCTTTTATTGTCATGTCCTTCTGTGCTCACTTCTAATAGAGCTCCTGCAGGAAACAAGGAGCTCTGAGAAAGCATGGAGTCCCTGATTTCTGGACCTGAGGTCTTTTCTTCTGCTTCGGTTCAACATTACCACTTAAAATTTCTTGTCTTCCAACAACTTCCTCTTAAAATGTCAGCAACCCTGCAGAAGTAACACTTCAAGGCCTTTTCAGCAAGTCAGGCTAGAGTTCATCAGAGCTTCCCAAGGACTGACATCTTGGGAAAGATAAAATGCCAGAAACAGAGAGAAGGAGGAAGAAAGGGGAGGCGTGATTGTTTCATTCACTTGGACTTTGATTCAAACAGCAGAAACAGACTGCGTGCTTCCTATGCATAAGACACAGTAGCAGAGCCTAGGAAGACTCAAGCCTCAAGGGACACAGCATGAGCCCCGTCCCCAAGGGTTTATCATGGTGAACAGGAAAGTGAAGCCCACACAGAAACACTACAGGGCAAGGCAGAATATCCACGGTCTGGACACAGGGCAGAGAAGGAAGGAGATCACTTCTCCTGGGGGATCAGAGAAAACTTCAAAGAGGGGGTGAATTTAAGTCGACTTTTTAATAATGGTTACAATTTTATCAGGTAGAAGATGAGGACTTTTGGAAGAATATGACATAAGTAAGGACAGGAAAGTGGGAAAGGAATGGAGCATTTTTAGGTAAGAGACTAATCCAGCCTGACAGATAAAAAGTAAATGTAGAGGAACAGCAAGAGATGAACCGGAAAGGCCGCATGAGTCCCGACCTCAGGAGGCTGAGAGGTCTCGGCTGGACCCTGTGGGCAACCGAGGCACAGGTGCAGACACAGACAAACTGGCCTACTTCACCCCCCTGCTGGAGCTGGCCCTGCCAAGCACAAGGGTGCCCAAAGGATGCCCAATGCCACCTGATCTTCCAAATCCCCTGGGATCATCTTTAACGATGACCAAATTTACTGTATTTATCATACGCACTGGGTCTCGCTCCAAACCTCTAGAGTCTAAATCCCCCAGTGATTTTAACGATGTGACAGTTGGAAAACTTCTACTTCTGGCTAAACCTGCTCCCAAAGAAAGTATAATCATATTTGTAGGATTCCCTGGAAATTATTTATGTTCCACCATCTCCTCTAGTCTGTCTTGTCTGCGAAAACGCAGCTCGTGAGTAGCAGAGATCTGCATCCTTGGCTGTCCAGCTTCTCTTTTCTCCTGGTAACCATCCCCAGATCCCCTAGATATCCCCAGCACCCCATTCTCAGCAGCCACGCCTCCCCCCCAGAGCAGCTGGTAACCACCTTGCAGAGGAAGAGCCCACCGTGTAGGCAGCTGACTCGGGAAAGAAGTGACAGCAGGACTCAGGTTATATCATCTGAGGCTTGAGTAAGTCCCACCTGAAGCTGCCCCTCATGTACTCTAGACTGCTTGCTTACACCAGCCAGCATTCTCTGCCTTGCTTAAGCCTGTTTAGATCAGGTTTCTCGCCACTTGCAGCTGAAAGAATTATTGCTGATAGGAGGTACAAAGTCCTCCTAGTACAAAGAAAGCAGGAACACTTCCTTAGTTATCTTGTAAGGAAGATGTCCTCCTGAGACAGATGCAGACCACTGGCAACTTGAGTTCATCTGGAAAATTCTTTCAGGAGCTTCTAGAAACAGCAAAGAAAATGGTTTCTTTGTTAGGCCAAAGAACCACTCTCCTGATGAGGTAATAATTCCATCTCCCTGCTTGCTTGGGTGCAGAGGTGACTTGAGAGTGCGTTAAAATGACACATTGTAAAAATCTTCCTTATGTTATCTCAGCATAAGGAGTTTTGCAAAAGCAGGAAGAACTGTTGGGCTGGGAACTGGAAAGTCAGTTCCTCTACAGCCCCTCTGAAGGGACTGTCCCGTGGGTCTGTCAGTGTGTCTGTTTACGTGAACATCTGTCAGGCAAAGAATCTGCTAACTGGATAGAAGTCTGTTTACGTTTCCCTTTGAGACCTTGAGAAGCAACAAGCCTAGAAGAAACTTTTTAAATTTCCACGTCACAGGTGAGGAAAAGAGGACGGAAGAAAGAGAAAAATGAGGGAGAGACAGGACTCAGACGCGAGCACCTGGAGAATCACTTTCTTTGTTCAAGCTTCAGAGAGACCCCCTTCCTCTCTCTGCAGACCACCCTCAAGGAGAGTTCACGTGATACACAGGTACAGATAAACATTCTACTCGATGAAAAGTTCCTACCTCAAAACGACTTTCATGTTTGTGTTTTAATTTTAGGATTAAGAAGGTTGATGTATTATTATCCTAAAAAATTCACCTGTCCCGACCTGGTGCTTTCTGACCAATAATGTAAGACAAACCCATGATGTATTACTGTCTGGACTCTACAGAATATTTCGCAATCCCTTAAAGTAGTATTTGTACTGTAAGAAAATTACCAGTGAATGTTTATTATTCCCAGGCTAATGTTCAATAGTGAACTTCACTTAAAGCTATTTGTAATGACGCAATACTATTTCTTGACATCCTGCAGGATCTCTGTGAAGGCCAGCAAGTATCACCAGGGTTCAATCAATGACACCCTAACAAACCTTCAGGACTGAGAATCCCAAAGCCTGCTGAACATTTCAAAAGCCTCTACGTCTTCCAAGGGACCAGGAGAGAAAAGAATTGACACCAGGACCAGAATCTAGTAAGAGAGTCTACAAACTCCAAATCCAATCATTTGTCCATCAATTCATTCATTCAACAAATACCCCGCTCTTCCCGGGTGCCAGCCACAGTCTAGGCACTGGAGACAGAACAGCAAACAGGTCAATTAAGTTTCTGCCTCCAAGGAACTTCCAAATCCTAGAGAAACAAGTGAATGGAGAGATGGATAGAAACAAGTGAAAAATGGGTATGTAGTGTAATAGTAATAGTGTATCATTTTAGGCAATGGTAAATGCTACTAAGATAGATAAACAACAAGGACCTACTACCTAGCACAGGAAACTATACTCAATATTTTGTGGGAATTCCCTGGTGGTCCAGTGGTTAGGACTCCGCGCTGCTACTGCAAGGGGCACAGGTTCGATCCCTGGTTGGGGAACTAAGACTACACATGCCACACAGCGTTGCCCCCCCAAAATTCTAATAACCTATATGGGAAAAGAATCTGAAAACATATATGTATGTTTCTGAGAGGACACCTCAGTGTCCTCTCTCCAGCAGCCCTCTCCCAGAGACCCCCTCAGCTCTCTCCCACACCTGCAGTGGGCACGCACCCAGGAAGGAGGCAGGGTAGGGACGGGGCAGCTGAGTGTCGGGGTGCAGATCACACTCGATGGTCCAAGGTGGGGCTCGGGGCTGCCATTTGTCACAGGTTCCCAGGGACGCAGGAGGCTTCCCAGGTCCCCCTCTGAGGCGCTCTGCTCTGTGGGAAGCCAGGATGAGGTTGGCAGGGGGAAGATAATAAATATAGCCACGACTTCCTGAGTGCCAGGCTCTGGGCTGAGGGCGGCATGTGAATAATCTCTTTTAATCCTCACCCAGCGCTGTTATTCTGCCTGTTTAACAGATGAGGCTTAGAGAGAGTGGGTAACTCGCCCAAGGTCTCACAGGTTACAAGTGAGCTTTGCACTCGACTGACTCCAGTGCCCAAACATTAAAAGAAATCTCAAGGGAATAATGTTCATAGGCTGACTATAACCTGTTAGGAGCTGACAACTAGAGGAAAGGTCAAGAAATACAAAATACACCCAGGCTTCCCAATGTTCCACCACAAAGGGAAGAGTATATATGCAGCTGTAACCGGTTCCAACAGGATAATCTCGGGAATGCCACAAATTCTGAACCAAGCAAGATTAAAAATAGCTGTGACGAAAGAAAACAAGAAAGTTGACAGACACTTCCCTCTCGGCTTTGCATTTATTTACATGTTTATATTAAGATTAAAAATCCCCAAGATTAAAAAATTTCTCTTTTATTTCTCGTATGTTCGCACCCCAGGCTCTCAGTGGTGTCCTCAAAATATACACTAATTTGTCTAAACCCTTTGTCTTTTTTATTGATGGAGTGTAACAGACAAGCAGCTAAGATGGTTCACTCAGATCACTCACTACACAACTGCGCGCGCCACACAGGAGATGCTGAGATGAGACTGCGGAGTGTGGGATGACCTGGTATGATCAGCAGGAGAAAACGGTGAACAGAATTCTCCTCGCTGGGGCTGTATGCACACTGAAAATGAAATTATTTTATGGAATGAAATGAAAATACTTTTATAACCAGTGCCACTCAAGGGAAAGCAACAATCTGGCTTAAATCCTTCATGAAAGGAAGTCAGCACTGGAGGAGATGTTAACCCAAACTCTTTCTTTTCCAGGGGGAGAGTCCCTTGAATGTGGCTTTACAGGGGTAGAAGCTCAGCCTGCATTCGCATCCCCGGTGCTGACATGCTCATTTCTACAGATTTCAAATCAGACCCCGAAGATCATCTAATGCGGTTAAATAATCTGGTGCCTGGACTCACGACTCCGAAATGAGAACGGGGAGAGAACTTATTCTTCCCCCTCGGTTGCCCTGCCTCTCAGCTTAGCAATCCTCCAGACACCCATAAACATAATCCCCTGCGCTTCTGCTAATCACACCTCGCACAAGCGCTCTGCGGTGCTAACCCAGCCCTGTCCAACAGAAATATAACACAGGTCGGGTGTGTGGTCTGAAAGTCTCTAGGGACCACGTTCAAAGAAAAGAAAAAGAAACAGATGAAATTCATTTTAGGAATATATTCAGCCCAATGTAAACAAAATACTACCATTTGAACATATACTCGATACCTCAAATTATTAATGAGACACCTTGCATTCTTTTCCCATGCTGAATCTCCAGGCCCCCGGTATGTTTGTTACGATGGCAGCACATCTGACCTTGGACTTGGCACACGTCAGGTACTTGGGAACCACATGTGGCCAGTGGCTGCCATACTGGACAGAGCAGGTCTAATCAGAGCTGGAGGATCTCTGAGCTATCCTGTTATTTGTCTGCTCTTTCAGGGTTTTCTTCCTTGAAGGCAGACCGCGGGCTTTATCTCTCTCTGTATACCCCACCTAATAGGCGCTCAATACAATGAACGAATGAATTTCTAATTTACCCTTTCATGCCCCTTAAATCATCCCTTCTAAAAATATCACTTAAAGATTAAAGCCTGCCAAGGGTAACATGTAATTTTTTTGAAATCTGAAAATAAGGGCCTTTTTTTTACATGCTAAAGAAGGCATACGGGTTTAATTTGGCAGAAATTCCCAGATAACCTTGGTGCCGAAGGAGGGCCCTGAAAGGCAGCACTGTAAATTCCTACTTTGACTTTGAAAAGTGAATGTGCCCCTGAGCAGCACACCGCCCAAAGCCGAGTTGCTCAGTTATGTTCAGACGGAAGCCATACGGCACCAGGCGCCAAACCAGCCCCATTCCTTCCAGCGGGACAGGATGGGGCGAGAAGCGGTGGGGAGGGACTCCTTCCCAGCCCCCCCCCCGACACTCACACCCACAGCTGGAGTCCGTGGGCTCCTTTAGGGCGCCCGCCTGAACTGAGAGGAGGGGCCGGCCCTGCTCAGTGCTGGCCTCTGTCTCCATCAACGTCCCCTGCAGCTGGGGCTTCCGCTTGTCCTGCAAGGAACCTCTGAGGCCATGAGTCTGAGCAGGGCTCCTGAGGATGGACCGGCTACCCTCCCTGCCAGCTTTGCCTCAGCTCGCACCTCCCAACGTCCAGGAATACTTCCCCAGCTCAAGGGCCTGCCGTTTAAATCATCAGATGAAGTATTGATTCTCTGGGCGGTGCTGTGCTGATGAGGGCTTCTCAGGATTCTCAGGATTCTCCTTCCCTGCCTCCCTCCCTCCCTTCCTCCTTCCTTCCCTCCTTCCTTCCTTCCTCTCTCCCTCCCTCCCTCCCTTCCTTCCTTCCTCTCTCCATCCCTCCCTCCTTCCTTCCTTCCCTCCCTCCCCCGTTCCTCCTTCCTCCTCCCTCCCTCCCCTCCCTCCTCCCTCCATCCCTCCCTCCTTCCTCCCTCCCTTCCTTCCTCCCTCCGTTCCTCCCTCCTTCCTCCCTCCCTCCCTTCTTCCCTCCCTTCCTTCCTCCCTCCCTCCCTCCATCCCTCCCTCCCTTCCTCCCTCCCTCCATCCTCCCTCCCTCCTTCCTCCCTCCATCCCTCCCTCCCTCCTCCCTCCCTCCTTCCTTCCTCCCTCCCTCCCTTCCTCCCTCCCTCCTTCCTCCCTCCATCCTTCCCTCCTTCCTTCCTCCCCCCCTCCATCCCTCCCTCCCTTCCTTCCTCCCTCCCCCCTCCATCCCTCCCTCCCTTCCTCCCTCCCTTCCTTCCTCCCTCCTTTCCTCCCTCCCTCCTCCCTCCCTCCCTCCCTCCTTCCTTCCTCCCTCCCTCCATCCCTCCCTCCCTCCCTCCTTCCTTCCTCCCTCCCTCCCTCCATCCCTCCCTCCCTCCCTCCTTCCTCCCTCCCTCCTTCCTCCCTCCCTCCATCCCTCCCTCCTTTCCTCCCTCCCTCCCTCCTCCCTCCCTCCTTCCCTCCCTCCCTCCCTCCTTCCTCCCTCCCTCCCTCCCTTTCTTCCTTCCTCTCTCCCTCCCTTTCATGTAATGACATCCAGATCCCGTCCTAACAGATGAGCTGGGTGTTGCCCCACTGAACACTTTCCTCCCTTGGTTCTGACTCACACTCACTACCGTGTACTTTGAACTCAGCCTAGATTATCTGCCGCCTCAATCACTAAAAACAATCCAAATTCATTCCAATCTGGACGGCACTACCACCTCTCTAAAATCAGCTCTTAGGAGTACAGGCTTTCATAGTCCCGCCAACCATCCAAACAGAACATAGGATGAACGCGGAAGCCCGGTCCACTCACTCACTCTTCATTCTAAGGCCCTCGCGGAGCTTCCACTGCAGAAAAGGTTATGGAGAAGATCACAAGCACTGAAAGAGGCAGCAAGATAGACGCCAAGTTGGGAGAAATCTTCACTGACCTCCGCTGTCCAACTCTGAAAGCAGGGAGGACAGTAAAGTTTGAGGTCGTTCACTCGATCATTCCGCAGTGATGTGCCCGACAACCAACTGTGGGGTTGACGTAAAGTAGAAAGAAGAAAACAGACACAGGAGGCTTAGCTGTGAGATTATCAACTGGGCAGATTTTTTTTAATGGAGCAAGAAGTAACCAGAAGTACTAGGGTGACTACTACAAAAGGCCATCATGACAAGTGTTGGCCAGGATGCGGAGAAACGGCAACCCTCGTGCACTGCTGGTGGGAAAGTAAAGTGGTGCAGATGCTTCAGAAATTAGTCTGGCCGCCCCTCAAACCACGTAGGGTTCAACAATGCCACTACCAGGTATACCCGAGATAAACGAAAACGCACGTCCACACAAAAACGCGCATGCCAATATTCACAGAAGCTCCATTCATAATGGCCAAAAAATGGAAACAATCAACGTTCATCCACTGATGAATGGATAAATAAAATATGCTGTATTCATATAACAGACTAGTTGGCAAAACAGAAAAAAGAAAAAGGAATGAAGTAGTGATACTTGGTACAACATGTCTGAACCTTGAAAACATTGTTAAATGAAAAAAACCGGTCACATGTTGTACGATTCCATCTGTAGGAAATGGCCAGAAAGGCGAATCTACAGAAACAGAAAGTAAACGGTGGCTGCTGGGGGCGGCGTTGGCGGGAATGGGAGTGACTGCTAATAGGGACGGGGTTTCTTTCCAGGGGGATGGGAATGTTCTAAAGTTAATCGTGGTGATCGCTGCGCAGCTGGGTGAATACACTGAAAACCATTGAACTGTACACTTTAAATGACCGAATTGTGTGGTATGCGAATTATATCTAAATTAATCTGCCCGGACCTGTCCCCAGCATCCTTAGCAAATGGCAGAGCCGTCATCCAGGGACACACAGGGATTCCCGCTGAGGGGGGAGCCAAAGCAACGTTAACTGGGACGTAAATGTCAGAGTGTGACCTGTGGGGACAACCAGCTGGGGCCACCAGGCAGCTGCCACTAGGGACACATGTGACATGTGAAGCGTTCAGCCCAGGGTCTGACACTCAGGAAGGACTCGATAAATATTAACTCTTGTTAAATGTCTTCTTAGTATCCTATTCTATGTCATCCTTAATTGTACTCCTCCCAACTTTCTAGCTCGCTTTGACCATAACACATGCACGCAGAGGCCCACACTATGGAAATCATGAATAGCCTTTTGAGCTCTATTTATGGTACGAAAAAAATTGTATTTTGTTAAAGGAGTTTTGAAACCACCAGGAAACACCTCATTTGGTGAGTGGGGGGATGGGCATGGTGGCTTCTCTTTCCCCAGAAGAAATGACAATAACCCTAAAGCAGGGTTCGATGTTTGGGGCTGGACAATTCTTTGCTGGAAGGGCAGTCCTGTGCCTCGAAGGATGTCTGGCAACGTCCCTGGTCTCTACCCATTAGATGCTAGTAGCAACCTGTCCCTGGTTGTGACAATCAAAAATGTCTCTAGACATTGCCAAATGTCCCCTGAGGGGTCAGCCTGACCTCTTTTTCTGTCTCTGTCTCTCTGTCTCTGTCTCTCTCACACACACACATCTGTCAATAACCAGAGCCCTATAGGAAGGGATATGTGATAGTGAACTTTTTTTTTTTTTTTTTTTTTGCAGTACGCGGGCCTCTCACTGTTGTGGCCTCTTCCGTTGCGGAGCCCAGGCTCCGGACGCTCAGGCCCAGTGGCCATGGCTCACGGGCCCAGCCGCTCCGCGGCATGTGGGATCCTCCCGGACCGGGGCACGAACTCAAGTCTCCTGCATCGGCAGGCGGACTCTCAAGCACTGCGCCACCAGGGAAGCCCTGAACTTTGAACTTTAACATCAGAAGGAGGTAGAAGGCATTCAGGCAGGTCTCGGGCTTAACAGAGGCCCCCTCTCTGCCCTGCTGTCACATGTCTCCATGCCCTGCTCCTAGACCCTCCCCTGGACCAACTCCCCCAAACAAGCCTACAGTCTTTAGCTTTGATAATTAGATCTTTGCTCATCCATCCCGATTGTTACACGCCTGAGACCTTTACAAGGTTGGGATCTGTTTTGCTTGGGGAGCGGAGGAGAGATCACACATGAAAGGAGCCTGGTAGGCGGGCGTGTGTGGGCAGAAGCGAGGAAGGGGAAGAGGAGTGAGCTGCCATTTATCTGAGTAGCTATTTCATCTAGCAATCTCATGTTCCCAGTTTCTTATGCATTATTTCCTTGAATTTCCACAATAATCTTGCATAATAGATAGCATTCCCTTTTTTACACGTGGAGAAATTGAGATTCAGGGAGGTATTTTAGAAGGTTACCTGAAAATACGGCCACCAAAAATTCCTCTCACTCCTGACGTGCACGCTTACAGCTACACAAACACAGCTACTGTGGACAACTGTGACTGGTCTTATTCCAAGCTCTTTGTGGTACTATTTAGTTTTCTGGCCACAGTTCTCAAGGTGCAATGGTACCTGAGAAAATTTCAAGTGAATACAGATGGGCATCTTTAAAATTATTTGAGAGTCTGTATTTATTTTAAGGTGAAAAACAAAGAGTACATCAAATCTGTCATTTCATAGGTATTTTTACTTAGGAGTAGGGTAAGATAGATAATGCCAGTTTAAGTTTAAAAGTTATTAAATTCCAGAAAACTCTGAAGTAAATGACAGTGTAGGTGATACGAGCATAAGGTGAGCCTCAGTGCCTGAGGTCTGGGAAACACTGAGATCCCTGTCACCATCCACACTTTCCAGAGGGAGAAACTGAGGCTCGAGGGAAGCGACAGAACTTGCCCAAGTTCACACATAATTATGTTGGCAGGTTTGATAACCTTGTTCTTGAACCATGACTAATATCCCTAACTTTACATTTGAGAATAACTGTGATACGGTTTCCAGTACTTTTGGTAAAATCATTTTCTTTACACCTATAATTTTTAATTATAGATCCTTTTTTATACAGATATAAACATAATGTTATAATTTATATAAATACAATTAAAGGCCCAATTTCCTAACTAATACTTTTGGAGGAGCTTTGTGTGGTGTCTCTAGGGAACCCAGTGTCTTCTCCTCAGACAATACCTAACAAATAGCTATTAGTTCACAAAGGCCTCTTGACGTCTCTCAGGGCTGGTTTCACAACAATGGCGACAGTTAGGAAGAATTTCTTCAAAATTAGAACAAATTCTGGGAAACAGAGGACAAACTAGGGGAACTAGTTTGTAATACAGCTGATGTAATACAACATGGGTCTAAGGGGGGAATATAAATTATAGTAGAATAAATAAGGTGTTCTCTACTTTATTTGGAAGTAGAGACTTATGAACATAATATGCAAATTTGTGCCACATATATGCAAATTTATGCCCCAATACTGCAAATTTGTCTTCTAAGCCAAGTCCTCTGGAAACAAATATACATATATGTCTATGCATATTTTCTGTTTTAACTAGGCTGCATTTCTGTCATACGTCCAGGTTTTCCCATATGTGGCCTCGCCAGCTCGTCCTTCACAGAGAGCTAAAGGCAATGCAAGCACCTGTGATGGGGTCTGAGCGACCAGAAGACCACACACGGCTGGAGGTCTAGGAACTCTGGACAGTCCCTGGCAGTGAGGCTCTAAACTCAGAGATGGATAACAAAGCAAGGTCACAGAAGCAGCCCTGTCCGTGGAGCTTCTTTGGGAGTAGATAGATGCCTCTGTCTGTCCAGACTTGTTTGTGTACTCTTCTGTTTGGAGGAGAGAGAGGGAGGAGATAAGGGTTCAAGGTCCCTTGGCCTCTAAGAGTGGCTGAAGCCTCCAGATTAATCTGTTTTCCACGGGTGGGTTAATGAACCCAGGACTGATGTACACCCTCCTGGGTATGGGGGGTGGAGCAGGGCAACTCAGGAGGGTGGGGGGAACATTTCTGTTTCCAGTTCTTTGTGTCTACTGTATCATTATAGAAAAGAAATGCAAACTTACAACAGCCTAAAGTAATTATGAGTGGGGAATATGTAAGAGGATAGGACGCCACTTGTCCTCTGGGCAGTGCCCTGCTGTATTTCTACATGTGACGTGCTATAAATAAAGCCCAAACCAAACCATAAAACTTGAAGGAAAAATGGGGAGGAGAAAGCTGTTGTTCATCTCTAGAACCACCCTGGTGCACATGCAAAACAGATGAGCTGAGAGACACCCAACTCAAAATCATCTCTTCATAATGGAAATCTAAGAACCGTTTCCAGATGGAATCTGAGATACACAGCTTATCATTATTTCAAGGAGCAGGCCTGCTTCTGACCACATCCAAATGAACCACTGATCCACAAGTCTATGCATGGGCAAGTTCGGCTTTTTCAGTTTGCCTGGGACGTTCCTGGACCTGCCACTGTGGTTCCTGGGCTCTCCCCGAGCTAGTCACTGAGATTACGCTGATCGACTTGGAAGCAGGCAATGTTTCAGGTGCATGACCATTCCTAACCCTTTTCTGCCTCATCTTATTCTCCCCAGGCTTGCCAGGTGGAATAGGAAATTATATCAAAACGTCATGATGGCACCTTTACAGGGTTTAGTTTCCCTCTTCCTCTGTGACCCTGAAAGTACAGAAAACCCTAAGTAGTGTAATTTAAACCGGTAAGTAGGGCTGGAAATTTCGAAGAGGTTGAGCACGGAGAGAATGTAAAGATTTGGCTGCGAGGAACGGAAAGTTCAAAATGACAGTGGCTCAAACAAACAGGAGTTTAGAGCTCTCTCCTATTAAACCACAATGGAGGTAGATGGTCTACAACTCAGAGAGCGTGCGGGGGCTCAGGCTCTTTCCATCTCGCCCCTCCAACGTTCCCAGCAAGTGGTCTCCATAGCTTGTCCAGGATAACTGCTTGGATTCTAGACATCACAACCACATTCCAGACAACAAACATGATAGATGGTTTTTAATAATGGGCCCCAGTGAATCGGGCCTCCTGTGTCTGCACACTTTTGCAATATCAAGGTCACTGCCTCTTCTTCTATCAAGACATGAGTTCTATTTCTCCACCCCTGAATCCAGGTTGACCAATACAATTTGGCGGAAGTGACGTGTGCATTCCAGAGCCCAGCCCTTAAGGGGTCTTGAAGCTTCCTCTGTCTCCCTCTGGAAACCTTGATACCCATGTTGTGATAAAGTCCATCCAGCCTCTGGGAGAGCAAGACACCTCACAGAGAAGAACCAAGGAACCTCAGTGGCCAGATACGAACACGAGGCCATCTCAGATCCCACGGCCCAGCTGGGATGTCAGCGGAGACCAGCATGAGAAACCTCCCAGATTGCCAACCCACAGAATCATAAAAAATAATAAACTGTAGTGGTTTTAGTCGCTAATTTTCAGAGTGGATTGGTTCACAGCAATGGATAACGGTAAGAACAGTAAGCAGAAGAAGCAGAGCACTCATGTTACACGTAGGGAAACATCTCTTGTACTCTAGGTCGTTAGACCCGAGAATGGGTCAACAAGTGACATTACTGGAATCTTTCTCTTGCTTTTTAGAATTCAGACAAATTCTCAGTTGTCTTTGAGACTTTGAATTTCATTTCACCAGATGCACGAGAAAGGAGCTGAAGAATTCTAGATGTCTCTTTGAGTCCTTCCCTTCAGAGAAATAAAAAAGTCCATCTGCTGTGTGTTTGTGCAGGTTTACCGTCTGCCCAACTTATCTGGGCCCTCTGGGGGAATAGTAATAAAGGATACACATCTGCCCTCAGAACGCTTATGGTCTACTTAGAAAAGCAATTTCTGTGGCGTCTCAGAACAAAACCCCAAAGAACGTCCTCAGAGTTGCCGGGAGTTGTCCCCAGTTCTCCTGTACATGATGGGGGAGGTTCTCTCTTTATAAGTAACGTCTGCACAGGCCCTGTTTACTACGACAACTGGAAGATCCCCTAACTTACTAGGCACCCCCTAACTTTGGGAAATGTGAAAACTTTCCAGGGGGTACCTCTTGGATCGTCTTAAGAGAATCATGTTCTAGATTTTCGTTCTCCACACGTGCACTCTCCTAAAGTGGTGGCAGTGAGAAGGTGCTGGAGTTTGCAAAAGCCTTTCTCCCATTTTATAAAAGAAAGGCTCACCCCTCAGCCCTCCTACATCTTCCCGTGGCTCATTATCCTGTGACGGGAAAACTCCAGGGCAGCCAACCAAAGGAGAGCCTCCTTTGATGAATAATAATGGCCCTGCTGACTCATAGGGCTTTTGGGTTTTCCCTGGTTTGCACCTTTGCTTATTTGCTCATTAAGGGAAAGCCTGTTAGTCAAACCAGGTACTTGGCCTGCGTTGGGATGTCTGAATTCAGTTAGATGGTCAGGGGTGGGGAACTAGAATAAAAACAACTTTTCATCAACAAAGTCACCTCTTCCACTCTCTCACCTCTGTCAAAGAAAGGGAGAAGGAGGAAGTGGGGGGAGGGAGAAAGAGAAAATTCACCATTCTTAGGTTAGTCCTATAGGCGCAAATCAAGGAGAACATCTGTAAGAATTTTTAATGCTAAAAAATACTTTTCTTCCTCACATTTTTAAATATAAGAAATTCTTTGCCGCTATTCCTAAAATTCATCCCTAGGAGGTGTCATTAGCTGAGAAGAAAAGCACATTCAAATAGCTAAACCATGCAGCTATTGGAGTTTTATAATTTTAGTCATATGCTGGTCATTTTAACTGTAACAGGAATGTTTTAAACAATTTCTAAAATTTTCAAGACACCTTAGCAAAAGCCCTGGGATGGAAGTTTCCTGTGATTTCTTTCAGATTTGGTGTGTTGTTTAATAACATAGTTTAAAACCTATTTTTATCAATTTTATCATTAAAATCTTATTCCAGGAGAGGAAATATTTTCTACCTCATTCTAATAGGTCAGCATTACCCTAATACCAAAACCAGAAAAGGCGTTACAAGCAAACTACAGACCAATATCTCATATAAATATAGATACAAAAATCCTCAACAAAATATTAGCAAATTGAAACTAACAATGCATGAAAAGAATTATACACCCAACCAAAGGGGATTCATCCCAAGGATGCAAGGTTGGTTCAACATTCAAAAATCACTTAATGCAATCATCAACAGACTAAAAAAGAAAAAACATCACACAATCACATCAACAGATACAGAAAATCATTTGATAAAATCCAACACCCATTCATAATAAGAAAAACTCAGTAAACTGAGAGTAGAAGGGAACATCCTCAACTTGATAAAGAATATCTACAGAAAGCCTACAGCTAACATCATAATTAATGATGAGAAACTAGCAGCTTTCCCACTAGGATCAGGAACAAGGCAAGGATGTCCCTCTCACCACTCCTCTTCAACACTGTACTGAAAGTTCTAGCTAATGCAATAAGATAAGAAAAGGAAATAAAAGGTATCCAGATTGGGAAAGAAGCCATAAAACTGTGTTTGTTCCCAGATAACATGGTCACCTATGTAGAAAATCTGACAGAACTGACAAAAGAAAAAACCTCCTGGAACTAATAAGTGATTATAACAAGGTTGTAGGATAAAAAGTTAATATATAAAAGCCAATTCCTTTTCTATATATCAGCAATAAACAAGTGGAATTTGACATTAAAAACACAACACCATTTATATTAGTACCCCAAAATGAAAAACTTAGTATAAATCTATCAAAATATTGCCCTTGTGATGTGACTGTGTGAGTCTGTCTCTTTCCCCATCCCTGAGCCTGGACTGGCCTTAGAACTTGCTCTGGCCAGTGGAATGTGGCAGAAGTGAGAATGAGTCAGTTCTGAAGTTGGACACAAGAAGCTTTGTTTGGTCACACCCACACTCTTGGAACCCTGCCCGACTGCCCCATGAAGAAGCCCAGGCTAGCCCACTGGAGACTGAGAAAGCACAGGCAGCAGACACCAGACATCCCAGCTGACCAGCTGGCTGCTGGTTTGTGCACCAGCCCAGACAGATCAGCCAGCCCTTCTAGACCTGAAGAACCACTCAGTCGACCCGCAGACTCCTGAGCTAAAAGAATGCTCACTAGGGGGCTGTGATAGCTTTTAATGAAGTATTCTTGAGGCAAGAGAAAGCTGATACACCTTATTCTGACAAATTCTCTACCATCTATTTTGGTGCTAATTCAATCCACAAAGAAAATAAAACACTTTTTTTTTTTTTTTTACCATTTAGCAACTTGTCACGGGAAATAAAATACAGGTGCAATTTACATACATAGATTTGATTGAGATAATTATGAGACCAATGAAAGACTTTCAAGCATAAAAATGTATTACATTAGGATAAAAATGTGTGCAGCAGAATAGAAATAGGACTGCAAGGTGAAAAAAGGAAGATGAAAAATGTCTGAATGTTAACAAGAAGTGTTAACATAGTGTAAAATGTGACAATTATCAAATCGTTATAGCACTTAAATTCCATTTGGCCTATATTTTTTTTTCTTTTTTTTTTTTTTGTAGTACACGGGCCTCTCACTGTTGTGGCCTCTCCCGTTGCGGAGCACAGGCTCCGGACGCGCAGGCTCAGCAGCCATGGCTCACGGGCCCAGCCGCTCCGTGGCATGTGGGATCTTCCCGGACCGGGGCACGAACCCGTGTCCCCTGCATTGGCAGGCAGACTCTCAACCACTGTGCCACCAGGGAAGCCCCATTTGGCCTATATTTTAAAGTCTTGTCATATTTTTACTTTAAAGAGCCAACCTTTTACAATACGCCAAAACTTACATCCTTGACAACTATTTAAACTTACGATAAAAAAAATTTTAGATGTTGAGTTGTAAATGTTGTGGATGGTTTTTGCAAAATTCCTTCAGGAGGTGTACAAGTTAAAATTCTTGAAAACCACTATTCCAGAAAAACCACTCAAGTAGTTTCTGTTTAACAGGTGAAATGGGCTGTATCTATTGTGTATTTCGCGTAGTTCCCTGTGCATATGTGTAAGAATAAGTTTATATACATTCTTACGTGTGCATGCATATAGATTTACATTCACGTGCAACTTTATTCAAAGCGGTGGTTTTCTGCTTAAATGTATAATTTCTCCATGACCAGTCCGCCATAGCTTTTTGTTTTCTTGAAGAGAGATGGAATGACTCCTGGTCCAGGAAAAGGAAGCACATAGGTCCCCTGCTGAGAAGCAGAACAAGATATGGAAAGAGAAGTAGGTTTTCCTTCAGAAGATGCTGGGACCCATGTGAGAGAGCGCAAGATCTCAGACAGTCAGTTCACAATATCAGGCAACCAGTGTTAATTTGTGTATGGTAGTGAACAAGACTGATAAAGTCCCCTACTTTTAAGGAACTTAGATTCCAGTAGGTGTCCAGAAATCACAAACAGAGACATGCCAACAGTTCTGGAAGCCCAGCCGGAGGGACACCAGATGCAAGTTAGAGGGACTTTGTTGGCTTGTTTTTGCAGCTTCATGCCTCCAGGCCCCTGCACATGCTGTTCTCTCTGCCCAGAACGTTCTTCCCTTTTCTTATTACATTTCATCTTACCTACTGGCGGAGATAACATATTTACATGGTTCAAAAATCAAAATAATAAAGAATGATTAGGAAGAGTGGCTCCCACCCTGGCCTGGTCCTCTGCCTTCCTACTGGTTGGGGGGTGGGGGGGTGTCATTTCTATTAGTTCCTTGTTTATGTTGCCAGTCTTTCTGCAAATACAAGGAAATATGGATGTATATGCCCCCAACTTTCCTTACACAAAACGTAACCCACTATATATGCTCACTGCTTTTTGCTTTTTTTTTTTTTTTTTTTGCTTAACAGTATATTCTGGAAGCCTTGTTCTATCAGAGCACTGATGACAACCCTTTCTTTTTCCAGCTGTATACTATTTTACTGCGGGGATGTCAGTAGATTACCCAGCCCTCTATAGATGGACATATGGGTTCCAGACTTCCGCTATTACAAACGATGCTGCCGTGAATAACCGTGTTCGCACATCCTCCCATACATGTGCAGACGCCTCTGGGGGATAAATTCCCAGAAGTGCTGCCCCACCTTTTCTTCCTGGCAAATTCTTACTCACCTTCTGACACCCACAGCCCAGGGAGACAGACATAAGAAGAGGCATGTCCAGAGAGCTGCAGGAAGCATAGCTGCCTTCTCCACAAAGCTGAGAGCATCTTAGGGCATGCATATCTCATTTGCCTTTAAATTCCCATGAATAAATAAATGAACGGATGATGTTCAGACTCCGGTTTCTTAAGAAACTCGGGAAGACAACGCCTACCAGAGAAGTGTACTCTTTCTCTAGGTACAAATTCCTGCTCATCATTATGAAATTTATATCTATATACAGTCTAAACATTAATAACCAGAGCAGTGAAGGGACTCAGAACACACAGCAAATTCCAACGACCCACTCTTCTAGAAACGATTAATTCCTCAATCCAAACCTTAAGGAAGATTGTCTTAAGAAAAAATCTTGAACATGCATGCATAAATTGCATTTTGACTGTTCTTATATTGTTTCTTTTTGTCTTTCTGGAGCATTACTGGAAGTTATCAAATGAGCAAGTAAATAAGGGAAAGCACACCTAGCACAGCTCTGTACTTGCCGCAGTGTATGGAGATGCAAAGTATGAGCAAAAAATGTGTAGACTCTGTCTACCGACGACAATGGGCAGCATGCGTCAAACATTTACCGTGTGTCAATCTCCTGTGCTTTCAGGTGTGTCCTCTCAGTTAAACCCCTTCAGAAACAAAAACCGCACAGCTGTTACTATTATTATTCCCAGTTTATAAATTTAGAAACTGAGGCACAGAGAGGTTAAGAAACTTAAGGGCACATAGTTAGCAACTAGTGGAGCTGGAATTTGAAGCCAAGCAATCCAACTGGGGAGTCCACGTCATTCATTTCAGTGCTATTCCTTCGTGTGTCCTTTACATAAATAAAGAATAAAGGTGGACTTCCCTGGTGGTCCAGTGGGTAAGACTCTGTGCTCCCAATGCAGGGGGCTCAGGTTCGATCCCTGGTCAGGTCCCGCCTGCATGCCGAAACTAAGAGTTCTCATGCTGCAACTAAGAAGCCCACATGCCACAACTAAGAGTCCACATGCTGCAACTAAGAAGTCCACATGCCGCAACTAAAAGATCCCACATGCCGCAACTAAAGATCCCACATGCCACAACGACGATCCCACGTGCCTCAACTAAGACCCAATGCAGCCAAAAATAAATAAATAAATAAGAATAAAGGTAACAATATGGGGGTTGCAGTAATGGTCACAGCCATCAGGAATGCAGGCTCCTTATCAATACAGAGCTTCTACCTCATGCCCCAAAATGGCTACTGAGCTCCAGCCACCACATCCACATTCCAGCCTACATAAAGGAGGAAGGGGAAATAAGAGTATACCCCTCCTCTCTTTACTACTGCTTCCCAGAATCTAAACGTGATACTTCCGCTTTTACTCCATTGGTCACAATCCACAACTGCACTCCCTGGCCATACCTAGTTCCAAGGAAGGTTGGGGAAAGTAGCCCTTGTTCTGGAAAGGCATGCTAAAAATGTTGGGGTTCACTGTTAAGGGAGAAGTAAAAATGGATATCAAGGAGGAACTGGCAGATTCTACCTCACACAGTAACAGAGAAGCATAAATGCATGGAATCCCACTGTGAAAGGGGTTTTTTAATTATCAAGTAAAAGTGCTTATCTGATGCTTAAGCTTTCCTGCCCATTGGTTGTCCCCACTCCCACCCCCACTCACCTCATAAAAAGAGGTCTGGGCCAACCCATCTGATGTCTGGACAACATTTTCATCTGTTTAGCTGACATCCAGTGGTCCTTAAGGTCATTCCGAATAACTCTCAAACCTGAGCCCTCTTGCCTTAATAATTCCGATCTTTGAAGAGAGCCGCCAAGTCCCCACAGGCAGACTCCTCTCCTCCCAGCACCCACTGCTCTACACCACCTCCCAGTGTGCTACCCATGGTGGGACTTGAAGTCCTAGGAGTGGCCTTACACAGTCAGAGGAGGATATAACCACTCTGAGAAAATACACATCTATTAATATACTTCCAGAACAGCTTCTCCGCTTGCTTTAGGATTTCTGCCAATTGCTTCACACTTTTAATTCAGACAGTGCTCACCACATCCTGAAGCTACATATCCCCAATCCCATTTGTTACAGTTGATTTTTTGGCTTTGCCGTAGAACCTTCCATGTCTGCCTATTTTTACCTTCTCCTATGGGTCAGGCCTCTTGGCTTGAACCTACAAAGATAGTTTTAAGTCCTGAGTCTGTCGATCAACAAATCATCCATCCCTCCCACCTGCATCTGCAGCTGGTAGTAACTCTGGGGCTCCATCAGTGACACTGAGCAGAGCGTTGCACAGGGCAGGGCCCAGGCCAAGGCTGTGAGATACGCCCTGAAATCCTCCCTCTGGGTGACACGGATCCATGAAGCAGCCCTTTCTGTGGCAACAAGGAAAACTGGTTTGGATGTGTGTTGCTGCCATAGCGACGCCCAAGCAGGCAGCTAAGAGCCCCGGGGGACTGGGCCGCTGGCAGCACCTGCTACCAGAACTTTCCTTCAGCAGTGAGGAGACTTCCAGAGCCCTCCGGAGCCAGGAGCCGGTGGTTGGGAGATAGCATTCACTCATGCATTCATTCGTTCCTCATTCATTTGTAAAACATACTGAGGTCTTCTACAAGCCAGAGGCTCTCCGAGAATAAAGGTCAACAAGATCCTATGAGCTGTCTGTCGAGTGGGGAGTAACATCACAGCCGGGACGACTCTATGAAACTGCGTCAGGTCACGCCATCCTCTGCTCAGCACTCCGAGGGGCTCCCACGGCCCTTCCCCTGGCCCCCAGAGCCCTGTCCAGCCCACATTTCCCCCACACCCATTCTCTCCCCTCCAGCCACCCTGGCCTCCTTTTCTAACAGCCCACATGGGTGTGCTCCTGCCCTCCCACCTTTGCATTTCTCTTTCCTTTGTCTAGAATGCTCTTCCCCAAATTTCTACGTGGCTCCCTCCCTCCCTCCCCTCCTTCAAACCTTTACTCAAAAATCACCTTCTCGGGCTTCCCTGGTGGCGCAGTGGTTGAGAGTCCGCCTGCCGATGCAGGGGACACGGGTTCGTGCCCCGGTCCGGGAAGATCCCACATGCCGCGGAGCGGCTGGGCCCGTGAGCCATGGCCGCTGAGCCTGCGCGTCCGGAGCCTGTGCTCCGCAACGGAAGAGGCCGCAGCAGTGAGAGGCCCGCGTACCGCAAAAAAAAAAAAAAAAAAAAATCACCTTCTCAGTGAGGCCTTCTCTGGCCACCATGTCTCAGTGTTAGCACTCCCAGTGTATTTCATTCCTCCTTCCCGATTTATTTTTTCTCCTTATCCTCTTCTCCAACGTTCACTACCCTAATTTTTTTTTTTTTTGGACGGAGACCCAGCGCCTTGGGACCAGGGCGCTCGGCAGCTCTGCACGGTGGGTGTGGCACCGTGGGACCACGGGAGGAGCAGAGCTGGAGGCACGTGGAGAGGCCGCACACCCAGAGAAGGGGCTGAGAAGCCAGCCAGCCAGCCCCAGGAGCCAGTGAAGTGAATGGCGAAGTAGCATCACCCAATTCCTACTTTAGAAAGGCAGGAGCGCGTGGCCCCTCGGCCTCTTGGCTAAATCAAGGGTAGAAAGGCCAGAGCGCGGAGCACGGACGGGAGGGGAGCCAGACAGGAGACAGGACAGCAGTGGGAACGATGGTTCACTCATCCCTGAAAGAGGATCGCGGTGAATTAGGGCAGGGGTAGCCGACGTGCTCTGTGAAAGACCAGACGGTAAACACTGGGGGCATATTCAACTCAGCCGGTGTAGCAAGAAGGCAGCCAGAGAGCACGCAGATGAAGGGACGTGGATGCTTTCCAATAAAACTCTATTTACAAAATAGTCGGCCGCCAGGTCTGGCCTGTGGGCCATAGTTTACGACTCCAGAACCGGGGGTCCTGGAGAGAGACGGCAGAGCCAGCAGAGTAGGTGGTGGGCAGGCTTTGGTGGCAGACAGGCCGGCCCCGCTGTGAGCACTCGAGCACCAGGAGGCTGAAACCATCGGGGCCCACGGCCCTGAGTCGAGGGTGACCCAGGAGAATCTCTGCAACTACCTGATTCCAGTTGGAAATATCCCAAGAGAGAGTGAGAAGCCGTGCAGGGCAGGGCAGCCAAAACCGGACCGAGGGAGGCAGGGCGTCCCCAAGAGTGTCTGGGGCCTGGATGTAGGGATCCCTCCCACCCGCCTTAGAGCGACTGCAAGGCACCCTGACCTTTCCTCCTCAGAGCGTCTCCCTTTGCGACCCCACGGGGCCCCCTCCACCCTCCTCTGCCGGGTTCCCCTCCACGATGCCGGTGTCTTCCCTTCCGTGGGATCTTCCCCAAGTGGATAAAGCTCAGCGAGCCCCACTGAGAACAAGAGAATGCCAGGGTGCATGTGTGTGATGGGCGGCCGCCAAAACACAGGCCCCGGGGGGTGAGAGAGTGTGACGAGGAGCAGGGCGCGGATCTGGGGTCCTCACGGAGTCGGACAGGTGCCGAACCCCCCAACAGCTGCGCGCAAGACAACTGCGGGAAGAAGAAAAATAAGACGCAGCAAAAGCAGATGCAGAGGGACTGAGCCCGTCGGGCTCCCCTCCAACGCCTCCCGCCGGCGGGCAGCAGGGACGGGCGCTCCTCCCCAGCACATGCCCCACAAGCGGCTCCTGTTCCCGCAAGTTTTAAAGGTCACATGTGACGTGACAGTCGCTAAGACCGCGATGCAAACGCTCACAGGAGGCTTTGTGCCGGGGGCACGGCCCACCCACGGGCTCCACACACAGAGGGCGGCCTTTCATGTCACCCAGAGCCCGGCCAGGAACCGGCCCAAGCGGGTGGGGTGCTGGCAGCCGGGCGGGTCCTCGAGTGGGTACCACGACGCTCTCGCCCCAGGCTCGTGGCCTGTGACCTTCCACTGCCCACACTCGGCGAGTCTGCGAGTGGTTCAAAGGCAAGTGTGCACGGCAGAGTTTGCAGTCTATCAGCTGAAGGAGTGAAACCGGCCTCTGCTTGCCTTGGGCCCACTTGCTGCTGTACAGAGTTCTCGAGGACCCCAGATTCTCAACGAAGAGGCCAGGCCGCGCCCCGCCCTCGGGGCGACAGACTGGGGCCCACTGTAAACCCATCCCACCCAACAGTCCTGCTCCCCCAGGGCCTGGCCCGCCTCCCCCTCCTCTCTCACCCGCCCAGCGAGCCCAGGGCTGCCGGCCAGAGGCCTCCTGCGCCACCCAGCCTGGGGGGGCTCCCGGGAAGGCTGGGAGCAGATCCGGGCAGAGAGGGCTTCTTCCCAACACCTCAGGAAACTGCCCACCCAACACACACACACACACACACACACACACACACACACACACACACACACGCACACGCAGACTAGGCCCCTCTACTTCTAACTGCGCCGCCAGCTCTGGCTGCTCTAGGGTGATGGATGAAGGCTCCAAAAGCACACCCACCAACAGCTCGACTGCAGCCCATCTCCAGGGACCCTGGGCACCCTTCAGGCAGTGGTCTTGCAGGATGCGGTGCCCTCGTCTGGGTTTTGTTTGTTCTGCTTGTTCAAACTTTCATGCTTCCCATTGTTTGTCAGCTCACAGGAGCTCAGGTAACAAGCAGAGAACTGTGCCCGGATGGAGACCCTGGACGGCTGCCACCCCCCTTTCCCTCCCCCACCCCCATGATGCACTTCCCGTTCACGCAGGGGAAGCTTCCGGAACGGGCAGTGTTCGCGCTGTTGACCGCGGCTGAGGGCCTCTGAGAAGCTGCAGCAGCGTCAGGCGGGTGTCAGGACCCCCTCTGGCCCCGTGTGGGGCCGCAGTGGCTTCAGGACCACCAGGCCCAGCTAGGACTCCAGGCCGACCTCGGAGCAACTTCCAGCCCCTCCTCACGAGACCACACAAGACTGGGCCCCTGCAGGGTGGGGACGGGTGCCCCCCTGCTGGGTGAGCCCAACGGGGTGGGAGAGAAGAGTAGACCTCAGAGGGTGGGAGACAGAACCCGGCAGCTGTCTGAAGACAGAGGGATGAGACCGGGGGCCTGGGCTCTAAGCCTGGGAGGGTCCTAAGCAAAGCCCCCCAGAAGACCAGCCCCCCTCTACATGAATCAGCTGTGTGACCACGTGCACCTCAGCAACCTCTCTGGGCCTCCATTTCCATAGCATTAGAGCAGGATGGTGAACATCCCATCCTTGACGTTTGCTGCAGGCAGGGGCCAGTGCCTGCCCCACGGGAGAGCCGGGTCAGCATCAGTCATGATACAACGAGGACTCTCCTGGTCCGAAACCAGCAAAGGCCTCACGGACCCGAATTCAACACCTTCCTTCCTGCCTCCTTTGAAAGGAACGCACCTTCACCTAAAAAGTGGGAGAGAGAAACTCAAGACTTTTTCTTCTTTCCATTTAGATGCCCAGTTAGGGTCTCAAACCTAGAATTTAGTTTGCCCGTAATTTCTCTGAGCCAATGCTTCTCTTAAGGCAGAAAAACAGGGAAGAGGAGTGATCCGCGTTCCCTTTCTAGCCTGTCACTGCAAAGTGGTCCCCCACCCTTCTCACACACTCACACCTACCTCACTCACTCTCACATCCACACACACTCACACACACCTCTGGTTGAAGGGTGATGCAGCTGCTGAACTTATGGGACGCAGTACGTAACATCTGCTTTTTAATTAAGTGCAACGAGTCAATTATTAATCGACACCAAAACCTAAAGTGTAGGTGTGGCTGAGATCACTAATGCCACAAGAGACCAGGCCACGGATGCCCGGGGCAGCTACAAGCCCTAAAATATGTCTAGCCTGCCCGTTAATACTGACTGAGCAGTCAAACACACGGTCACATCGTGTGAGACCCAGAAGACCACAGGGGCGCCCTCAGTCTCCAAACATCAACATGAAACCCAACCAGAGGGAACAGCTGAGAAACAAAGGAAATCCTGACACAAGCCACACCCTGGAGGAAACCTGAGGACATTATGCTGAGTGCCATAAGTGACGTAAGGATAAATACTGCGAGAGTCCACTGATATGAGGGCCCTAGAGTGGTCAAATCCATAGAGAAGGAAAGTAGGGGGGTGGGTGCTCGGGGCTGCGGGGGGAATGGGGAGTTTGTGTCTCATGGGGACAGAGGTTCAGTTTGAGACAAGGAAAAAGTTCTGGAGATGGACAGTGGTTGCACAACAACATGAATGTACTGAAGGCCACTGACCCGTACACTTAAAAATGGTTAAAATGGTAAATTTTATGTTATGTATATTTTATCACAATTTTTAAAAATAGAGAGAACAAATAATCCCATGAAATTAAGAGGTAAGCAGTGCAGCCTGGACCATGAGACCCTCTGAGATCATGGAATTCAGGGAAGACTTCATGGAAGAGGCATCCGCGCCCCCCATCCATCCCCCCACCCACCCCGAGCACCCCCTCTGAATAAGCCGTGAGGGGCTGGCTGAACGGAGCAAAGGGTAGGGGTCATCTTACACTCCAAAGACATCTGTGGGAACTGAAGGCCAGGTCTCAACTGCTGAGAAGGCCCAGTCACCAAGGCACAGTGTGGCGTGGTTGACGTGACCACATGATATAAATTCCAAAGACCCAGTTATCTTGAGAGTAAAGGGGCGCTGCTGATAATTACCCCAGACAAATGGCACGGGGTCACCTGGGGCACAGCAGGAAGAGCCCAGGCTCAGGAACCAGGCAGACCTGGGTCAAGTCCTAGCTCAGGCGCTCACTTGGGCAAATTACTTTCAGTCTCTGAGCCTCAGTTTCCCTACCTGTAAAATTTCTATCTCATGAGGTTACTGGGACTATCAAAAATAAGATGAGAGGACTTCCCTGGAGGTCCAGTGGTTAGGACTCTGCGCTTCCGCTCAGGGGTCATGGGTTCAATCCCTGGGCGGGGAACTAAGATCCTACATGCCGCATGGTGCAACCAAACAGAAATTTTAAAAACTAAAATGAGAAAAGCTCAGTCCAGGATGTTGTATCTCTAAATATTAAAGTCTGTAATTTCTTATCTGCAATTCTGAGATCCAAAATGCTGTGAAAACTGAAAGCCTTCTAAACTCATTTGGTGGCAAAATTTAACAGTGACCAATGCCCGGCAATTTAGAAGCTTTACGTCACTTGGTATAATTTATTCCTGTTTCTCTGCAGAAGCAGTAATGTCTTTGATGACAGAGGGCTGCTCCAGTCCCCGCTGGGCATGCATGATCCTTCCTAAGTGCAAACCTTCTGTATGAGGCTGGAAGGGTGAGGACTCTAATTATACTTTCAGTGTCTTATACAGATTTAAATCTCTTGTCACCTCTAGATACAGTTATGGGAAGTTAAGTGGAAAACGGCATGTTTTTTTTGTTGTTGTTTTGTTTTGTTTTTTTGGCCGCTCAGCATGGGGGATCTTATTTCCCAGACCAGGGATCGAACCTGCACCCCCTGCAGTGGAAGCTCCGAGTCTTAACCACTGGACCTCCAGGGAAGTCCCCAAAAATGGCATGTTTAGTTTAAAAAAAAGCAACATGTAAAATAATGTGTATTCTCTGCTCTTCTTTATTTTAAAAAGACGTCTGCACCCATGAGCTTATCTAAGCATAGACCATCTTGAGAAGCATCCTTGAGGATGGAAACACGGGTGGCCTCTGGAAACGGGGAACTGGGGTCTGGGCAGAGGAAGATTGATACTGCACTGTGCTCCCTCTTTTGTATATTAAAATGTTTATTCCACATACCGAATACATTTTAAAACATTAAATTAAGACATGAAAAGGCACTTTACATCCATTAGAATGACTTTTATTTAAAAAAAAAAACAGAAAACAACTGTTGGCAAGGATGTGGAGAAAAGGGAACCCTCGTGCTCTATTGGTGGGAATGTAAAACGATGTGGCTATGGGAAACTATATAGCAGTTCCTCAAAAAATTAATAATAGAACATAGGATCCAGCAATTCCACTTCTGGGCACCTACCCAAAGGAATTGAAAGCAGGGTCTCAAACAAATATTTGTACTCCCATGTTCACAGCAGTGTTATTCAAAAGGTGGGAACAACCCAAGTGTCCATCAGTGGATGACGGGTCAACAAAATGTGGCATATACATATGATGGAGTGTTATTCAGCCTTAAAAAGGAAGGAAATTCTGACACATGAATGAACCTTGAAGACATTATGCTCAGTGAAATAAGCCAGTCATCAAGGACAAACACTGCATGCTTCCACTTATATGAGGGCCCTAAAATAGTCAAATTCAGAGAGACAGAAAGTAGAATGGTCGTTACCAGGAGCTGAGGGAGGGGGAGGGGGAGTATATAATGGGGACAGAGGTTCAGTTTGGGAAGATGAAAAAGTTCTTGAGATGAACTATGGTGATGGTTGCACCACAATGTGAATGTACTTAATGCCAGTGAACTGTACACTTTAAATGGTTAAGATGGGACTTCCCTGGTGGCGCAGTGGTTAAGAACCCGCCTGCCAATGCAGGGGACACGGGTTCGAGCCCTGGTCCGGGAAGATCCCACATGCCACAGAGCAACTAAGCCCGTGCGCCACAACTGCTGAGCCTGCGCTCTAGAGCCCGCGAGCCACAACTACTGAGCCCATGCACCACAACTACTGAGCCCTCGTACCTAGAGCCCGTGCTCCGCAACAAGAGAAGCCACCGCAATGAGAAGCCCGTGCACCGCAATGAAGAGTAGCCCCGGCTCGCCGCAACTAGAGAAAGCCTGCGCACAGCAGCAAAGACCCGACGCAGCCAAAAATAAATAAATAAAATTTTTAAAAATGGTTAAGATGGTAAATTTTATATTATGTGTCTTTTACTACAATTAAAAATAAAGTTAGAAGAAAAATTTCTCGCATCACACTTCCCTTTGGACGCTGGACTGCTGGAGCTGAACCTTCCTGTGACCTGTTCAGGAGACAGGCAGCGCTGGTTCAGGGCCGTCTGAATAATGCATGAGTCAAAGGGCTGTGGTCAGGGAGGGTCCTCCCACCCCGCAGGGCTCCGCTTGCCCAGCTGACCGCGGAGTGCCCTTTGGGAGGGCTGGGTTGGGTGGCGGTGGAGCAGGTGCTGGGCTCGAGCCTGACACGGACCAGGCTGGGGCCATCATGATATATATGCAGGCTGCCCAGAGCCAGGGCCTGCTGTGACACACCCCACAGAGCCTCGGCAAGACGCTAAGCCATGCGTGTCCCCCAGCAGCATCCAGTCCTGACAGAACGGATGAGGGGCCCCGGTTTCCCTTCGAAGCGAGTCAGTTCCTCTGCCCAGGGTTCCTCCTCAAAGTCTAAGAAGGCAAACAGAAAGGGGAATAAGAATATCCACCTCTTTCCTTAATACCTGACACCCAAGTTTCTCTTTTCATCTTTCCAGTCTTTTTTTTTTTCTTCTTTTTTAAGTTAAAGGAAGGGCCTTTCTGGCAGATTAGAGTATTTGGATCATTTCTATGCACCAACTGGCAATTTCAGCTTCATTTCTGGGTTTCTTCTTACCACACATGGCCCCGTGTGAGGCTCGAACCACAGGTGCCCTGCACGGGGATGCTCACCCACAGGTGTCCCCATGGCATCCCTGGGTCACAGGCGCCTCAGAAGCTCTGTCCATTTACCAGTTAGGAAAACAGTGCCCTGCCAGGGAGTTTCATGGAGAAAATGTTACAGGGGGAAGGGGTTACAGAGATGCTGGAAGAGCTGAAAAGCCAAACCCGGAAGGGAGTCCCAGCTGGACGTCCCCATACGCCCAGGCTCACCCAAACTCTGGGCAGCTTGGAGAGACCAGGGAGGGGACCGTCCCACGGGAGGACCGCTGTCAGGGCCCCAGCCGGCTCAGAGCCAGGCGGAGGGGACACCTGGCTTTGCCCTCCCTCCAGCCCTCCCATATCTCCTCGTTGGCTGCTCTTGGTTGAACCCAGCTGGACGCCAGGCAGCGGCAAGGGAGCCTGGGAGATGTGGTTTGCAGAAGACAGAACACAGCTGTCCAGGGCAAGGCAGGCTGGCGACTCCAGCCACGGCTGTTGCAGCTGTCCCGACCTCCGGGGGGATATATCCACCTTTCTTTTTTCAGTTGTTGTTCTGTCCTAACATTTCTCTTTTAGATGCCCCATATGCAAAGGAATTGAATTAAATTTGGACAGAATGGATACTTTTTAATTAGATGGATACAATTAATCACCAGGCCAGCCCACCACTTCTGAAGCCCCAAAGTGGACATGTGTCCCCTGGCTCTTCCCTTGCCCGACCAAGCGTCCCCCAGACGAGTCCCTCTGCCCCGTGCCCTCTGTCAACAAGGAGCAGGCTGTGCCAGGCCAGTGTGAGGCGTGGACCAGACACAGACGTTGCTGGACTCAAGCCGGGCGCTGGGGGAAGAGGCAGCATAACAGGCTTCCAGGGCACCTGGAGAAGCAGGGGCGTTGCTTCCTGCACCAGGGCTGGGCTTCCAGGTACAGAGAGCAGAGGTCACTGTGGTCCAACGGGCTGAGCATAGATTAGGAGCTCAATTGCTCTTTGTCTAGATTCAGCGGAGGCACCCAACCTTGTGTGACCTTGAGCCAAACATGGTTAAGCTACAACCGGCTTTCCAAGACAAGGGAGACGTGACCAAGAACGTCAGCAAGAGGCCCCGACAGGTGCGTGCACCAGGATGGCAATGCTCAGCGCCCACACCCTGCCCTTCCTCGGAGGCGTGTTCTTATATTCGATCTCATCTGTCCTTGAGACCATCCTTGTGAAGGAGGGGGAGGGGTTTTTAGCCCATCTTACAGAGAGGGCACTGAAATATACAGGCACTGGAAACACGCGAGCACCAGCGCAGTGGGTGAAGCTGGTATCGGATTCAAGGCCACGTGAGTGTCAGCCCCGACCTGTTTCTACTGAATCAAGGAGGACCAGTTACCTCCTCAGCCCAGGGCCATGGTACAGTTAAGGAACAACTTTGCATTCGGCCTAGGAAGGGGAGAAGTTACACGGGGGAAGAGGACGAGGGAGAAAAGGAAAAAGGAAGGAGAGAGAAAGCGGAGATGAAGAAAGGGCCACGATGGGCAAGCTGGGTGGGAACACACAGATGAGGGAATCATTCTGCCCCCCCTCTTCATCACGGCCCGTGACAGAATCGGTTTGCAAGACTGGGATGCCTCCCACCATCCCTCCAGGGCACTGGAAGCTCCCCCCACCCCACCCGCCCACCCCCGTTACTTATTCCGAAGAATAAAGAGCCACTCCCCTCCGTTTCTAATCTGGGGTGGTCCTACCATCTGCGGAGATTTTCCCTCCCCCCGGGGGCCCAGTTTCCCACACTGGGAGTCTAGTTCCCTTGCTGTAAGGTGCCGGCCATCGTGTAAGGTGGGAGAACAAATACTCAGGTGGCTGTGCTGCGGCTGCAACACGTTTAAATGCACCTGAACAGTGAAACACTTTCACCTGGGTGGACAGGGGGACCACAAGGTCAAGGTGCCAAGGGTCCTCTCCTTCCCACTCACAGCAGCATTATCTAGGCTGTTGTCAAAGACAAGCCCTTGCAGAGGCTGGGCCGGTGTCGTTCACAGGCCCAACCAGGGTGGGAAGGATGTAACCAAGGACTTGCTCTCTCAGAGCGCGTTACCCTGAGCCCTGGTAGTCACACTGCCGGCCACACTAGAGCCCAGGACTCTGGCTGAGTCCTCTGCTAAAAAGAGAACGATCATCTTCTCTAGTTTAGACACCCAAACTCATACCACCAGATCCAGAAACACACCCAAATTCCACTTTTGCTAATTTTCAACCCAAGGGATTTTCCAGAAAGTAGCGCTTTATAACAGAAAAGCTTCCTGGACAGCAGGCGGGGCTGTTCTAGCGAGTCCAGGCCATCGTTCTGATTGCACCCTGTAAGCCAGGAAAACCCACTGCTCAGTCTGCGCAGCTCCCTGTTTGCCGTCGGGGAAACCTACTCAAGGTGCTCAAGGGAACAGCTGCTGTGCTGTGTTCAGGGCATGTAGGAAAGTGACATTTATTCCTGGGTTAACGTTTTTCTCTCTCTGCCCCCAGGGTCAGTCAACAAACAAGGTGTCCTTGGAACAGAGGCCTCCCTTTAGGCATCTCCCGGTTTCTGAGCACAGCTCAGCAAAGACGCCACAGCCCTCCATCCGGCTGTGTGCAGACGGGCATCCTCTGAGTCCTGCTGCAGCATTTCGGGGTTGCCAAGTTACGGATGGGAACAGGTGCTCCTAATTCAGCGTAACCCACCCAGCCTTAATTCACTTTCCCTGGAAACCTCTTGATTTCGGAGTGAAAACTCCTGGCTCCTCTCGGGCTAGCCTGGATTTGCCGAGGTGCGTTGCTAAATTTAATTGCCAGTTTCCATGCCATGTGATGGCGTGTGACAGGCCAACTCACCCTGTTAAGTTAGCCAAGGGGTTTTAAATAAATGCTTTCTGACAGAAAGGATGATAAAGATCCCTGTTACTCAGCAGCGTGCTTGGAGAGTGCGCCGGTCCAAGTCTCACAACGAAGCAGGAACAGCCGCGGTGTTAATCGCACGAGCTCCCTCAGCGCTGCCCAGCGGTTACCAAGAAAGGCTAACAGGGCCTGCGGAAAGAGTCCCCTCCCAGATCAGGAGGCCTCACCAGCCCAGCCTGTCCCAGGTCTCTGTGACCTCGGGACACAAACAGCTCTGTGGGCCAGCCTCAGCTTCTCCATCTGAAAAGAGGAACTGTTAACAAAAAATCAGGAGTAGGAGCAAATGCTTGGAACTTTCGGGGAGCGTGCTATAGATCTCCAGATGCAGGACTGTGGGTGAAATCACCCACAGAGCCCCGTCAACAAGCCCTTCAAAGGAAGCAGCGTTACTCTTCCTCATAGCCTGTAATATACCAATAGGAATCAAATGCTGATGACGTTTGTATTCTCCCTGATTATTTCCTTAAGAAGCC
The DNA here is from genome assembly GCF_949774975.1 of Lagenorhynchus albirostris. Taxonomy (NCBI): domain Eukaryota; kingdom Metazoa; phylum Chordata; class Mammalia; order Artiodactyla; family Delphinidae; genus Lagenorhynchus; species Lagenorhynchus albirostris. The sequence goes on along the minus strand of NC_083104.1, from coordinate 99,902,533 downwards.
CTCCCCATCTTCCGTCTAACGTTGCACAGCGTGGTCTGAGAAACGGCAGCATCGGCTGCACCTGGGAGCTCGTGAGAAATGCAGAGTCTCAGACCCCACTCCGTTCCTGGGGAATCAGAATGTGATTCTGATTAACAAGCGCCCCAGGGGATGCATGTGTATTTTTAAAATAAATTTATTTACTTCGTTTATTCATTTTTGGCTGTGTTGGGTCTTCATTGCTGCACATGGGCTTTCTCTAGTTGCAGCGAGCGGGAGCTATTCTTCATTGCAGTGCGCGGGCTTCTCATTGCGGTGGCTTCTCTTGTTGCGGAGCACGGGCTCTAGGTGCACGGGCTCAGGAGTTGTGGCTCGCGGGCTCTAGAGCGCAGGATCAGTAGTTGTGGCACACAGGCTTAGTTGCTCCGCGGCATGTGGGATCTTCCCGGACCAGGGCTCGAACCCATGTCCCCTGCATTGGCAGGCAGATTCTTAACCACCGCGTCACCAGGGAAGCCCCTGCATATGTATTTTAAATGTCAAGAAGCACTGGTCTGAAACAGTGGTTGTCAAACTTTAGTGCACGTCAGAATTCTCCGGAAAGCGCATTTAAACGTTGCCCTCCACCCCCCACCTCCAGAGTTTCTGATTCAGTAGGTCTGGGATGGGGTTCAATAAGTTTCATTTCTACCAGGTTCCCTAGTGATGACAGTGCTGCTGGTCCGAGGACCACACTTCGAGAACCACGAGTAGTATCCCTTGCGGCAGCTGTTCTGTGGTACCTCACTCCCCAAGCCACTGAGGGTCCATGATATCTCTTCTTTGTGTACTCTGGCGCCTGAAATCCCTGGAATCACTGCATTCTTCTCTTAATATGTCTTAATTCCTAACTCTTTAATCATTTTTGATATCTTGAGTTCAGCCCACGTCTCTTTTAGGAAGTTCTACACTAGGCATGGAAAATCAGAGAGTTGGTGCCGCACAAAAATGAGAGGATTTCATGAAAAGCCTACTTTTTACCCCCATATGGTTGTTCTAAAATTCCACTTGTTTTATTTTTCAACTAGAGTTATGCTGCTGGTCTATAGGGAGTTTGTTATGAGTACCACAAGATGACCATGTTGATTTACTACAGTACAATTTTTATTAAATTTTTTAAATCACATGAGCAATATAGTAACATGTGTAATTAAAACAATCAAGACTGAAGAATAATAAATTAAAAGCAAAAGTCAATTTTTATGTCCCCACCATCCCCATCCCCTATTCCATTCTCCTCCCAGAGATAACGAATGTTGGCAACTATGTGTGTATTCTTCTGGGCCTTTATATGTGCATATATACATAAAGAGAGAGAGAGAGCTCTGTTTATATGCACATAATAATGCCATAAATACAGTTCTGCAACTTCCTTTTATTAACAATATTTCTTAGAGAGTTTTTCAAATCAATAAATAGACTCTAGCTCATTCTTTTTATTTTTTTAACATCTTTATTGGAGTAGAATTGCTTTACAATGTTGTGTTAGTTCCTGCTGTATAACGAAGAGAATCAGCTATACGTATGCATATATCCTCATATCCCCTCCCTCTTGCGTCTCCCCGCCACCCTCCCTATCCCACCCCTCTAGGTGGTCACAAAGCACCCAACTGATCTCCCTGTGCGATGCAGCTGCTTCCCACTAGCTATCTGTTTTACATCTGGTAGCGTATATCTCCAAAATGTACAAGCAGCTCATGCAGATCAATATCAAAAAAACAAACAACCCAATCCAAAAATGGGCAGAAGACGTAAATAGACATTTCTCCAAAGAAGACATACAGATTGCCAACAAACACATGAAAGGATGCTCAACATCACTAATCATTAGAGAAATGAAAATTAAAACTACAATGAGGTTCACCTCACACCGGTCAGAATGGCCATCATCAAAAAATCTACAAACAATAAATGCTGGAGAGGGTATGGAGAAAAAGGGAACCCTCTTGCACTACTGGTGGGAATGTAAATTGATACAGCCACTATAGAGAACAGTATGGACGTTCCTAAAAAATCTAAAAATAGAACTACCACATGACCCAGCAATCCCACTACTGGGCATATATCCCGGGAAAAACGTAATTCAAAAAGACTCATGTACCACAATGTTCATTGCAGCACTATTTACAATAGCCAGGACATGGAAGCAACCTAAGTGTCCATCGGCAGATGAATGGATAAAGACAGGACAGGAATAAAGACACAGATGTAGAGAATGGACTTGAGGACATGGGGAGGGGGAAGGGTAAGCTGGGACAAAGTGAGAGAGTAGCATTGACATATATACACTACCAAATGTAAAATAGCTCATTCTTTTTAAATCTGCATGGCTATATTCCACAAAAGAAATATATCATAGTTTATTTACTATTCTGTTGATCGTTTTGCTATTACCAGTAATACTGGGTTAGCATTCTCATGAGCAGCGACCTCCAAAAAGGTGCTATCAATTTACATTACATTTACATTACATTACAAAGTGCGCCACTTTGAAAGTGCTTATTTCTAAACTTCTCATCAATGTTGGCTATTATCAGTATTTTATATTTTTACCAATATATGGGGATATCTCATTATCTAAATTTGCACTTACCTGATTACCATGTTTAAGAGGTTAAACATCTTTACTTAAGTTTACTGACCACTTTATTTCCTTTTCTGCAAATTATTCAGATTTCCTCTCCTTTTTTCTATTGGGTTTGAGGTTTGTTTGTTTGTTTTGGGGTGGGGTGGGGGGAGAGTAGGAGCAATAGTCTGTATATTGATCTTTGTTCTACTAAAAATGTTGCAATGGTCACAGTAAAGCAAACCATAAACAAAATGAAAAGACAACCTACAGAATAGGAGAAAATATTTGCAAACAATGCAACCAGCAAAGGATTAGTTTCCAAAATATACAAACAGCTCATACAACCCAATATCAAAAAAACAAACAACCCAATCAAAAAATGGGCAGAAGATCTAAATAGACATTTCTCCAAAGAAGACATACAGATGGTGAACAGGCAGATGAAAAAAAGTTCAACATCGCTAATTATTATAGAAATGCAAATCAAAACTACAATGAAGTATCACCTCACTCCAATCAGAATGACCCTCATCAAAAGCCTACAAATTATAAATGCTGGAGAGGGTGTGGAGAAAAGGGGACCTTCCTACACAGTTGGTGGGAATGTAAATTGGTGCAGCCACTATGGAGAACAGTGTGGAGGTTCCTTAAAAAACTAAAATTAGTGTGACTATATGATCCTACAATCCCACTCCTGGGCATATATCCAGAGAAATCTATAATTCAAAAAGTTACATGCACACCAATGTTCACTGCAGTACTATTTACAATAGCCAAGACATGGAAGCAGCCTAAATGTCCACCGACAGGTGAATGGATAAAGATGTGGTACACACACACACACACACACACACACACACACACACACACACACACAATGGAATATTACTCAGCCATAAAAAAGAATGTAATAATGCCATTTGCAGCAACATGAATGGACTTAGAGATTATCATACTAAGTGAAGACACAGAACAACAAATATTATATGATAACACTTATATGTGGAATCTAAAAAAAAAAAGGTACACGTGAACTTATTTACACAACAGAAAGAGACTCACAGACATAGCAAACAAACTTATGGTTACCAAAGGGGAAACAGAGGGGAGGGATAATTTAGGAGTTTAGGATTAACAGATACACACTACTATATATAAAATAGATAAACAAGGACCTACTGTATAGCACAAGGAACTATATTCGATATTTTGTAATAACCCATAAGGGAAGAGAATCTGAAAAAGAATACCTATATATTCTTTTCACCTGTACACCTGAAACTAACAAGACATTGTAAATGAACTATACTTCAGTTTAAAAAAAAAAGTTGCAATGTTTCATCCAAGTCTCTCCCTTGACTTTTCATAACTTTATCTTTTGTCATATAGAAGTCGTAGTTGCTGTATACTCTATAATACCTTTTCCACTGAATCCATGCATTGCTAGAAATCAGATTCCTCTAATCTGCATTCTTCTGAGGGGAACAGTCCAAATTTTTGGACATGAATGAAAGGAAGTTGGGAAAGGAAGTTGTAAACAAAACTTAGCAGGAAAATAAAGGGATCCTGCACCTCCCACCTTCCTCTGTCTTCCCCGTGTATCTTTCGGCCTGAAGTTTTGGTTTGATGAGAGGTTTAGGAAAATAAGCACACTGGTTTAGGTAGTTTGGAGATTTGTGTGCAAGAGCTGAAGCCAAAGGAAGCTGCTATCGGGCGATTCTTCATGGTCTGTCCTGTTTCTGCACGTGTTCCTGGCAGAGGCGGTGACTGTTTTTGCTCCACCTTATCTTTTCAAGGCTGTTTGCACAGCAAAGAGCCCTGGAGACAGAGGCAGTATCACCCTCTGGAGCACAAGGCTGGTTTGTTTGCTGTCCAGCATAATAAAGTTCCCCCCAGGCAAATGCTGCAGGTTTGCATACAGCCCGTTATAAAAGCTTGGGGTCTCCTAAGCTCAGCTCCTCTCCTGTGACACGCCCCACTGAGTGTGGAGGTGTCATCTGGCCCCGTCTGGCCACCCAGTGGGAACTGGGGCTTAGGGGACCAGCACAAGAAAATGGTGATTCTCTGGCTACTGCTATTGCTACGAGTATTAAACTGTCCTTTGTCTCTAATCCAGGCATCTCATATCTCTTGCTGGTGTCCAAACCTTCACAGCTCTTGACAGTTACCACGTAATGAATGATTAAAATACCTCATAAACTCAATTCTTATTCCAGTCAGACTGATCTGCCTACAATGCACAAGTCACCCAACCCAGTTTTTTCCTCAAATTAAAGAGTCCTTGAATGGTTAGAGAGAGAAATGTGTTGTAAAAAAGTTTACAGGGCTTCCGTGGTGGCGCAGTGGTTGAGAGTCCGCCTGCCGATGCAGGGAACACGGGTTCGTGCCCCGGTCCGGGAAGATCCCACATGCCGCGGAGCGGCTGGGCCCGTGAGCCATGGCCGCTGAGCCTGTGCATCCGGAGCCTGTGCTCTGCAACGGGAGAGGCCGCAGCAGTGAGAGGCCCGCTTACCGCAAAAACAAAAACAAAAACAAAAACAAACCAGGGAGCCAATGCCTTAATCTTAAAGTGAAAGACAAACTTTTCCAATGATTCCAGTCCAGGGTACAGAGCACCCTAGCTCTCCCCAGCGGCTAGGTTCTAATGAAACAGAATCAATAGTCAGCGGTTTGGTCCCCCAAACCCAGCAAAAGAGAGCGAATGGCCCTGGACCTCGCTTCATCTGAGGGGATGCGTTAGAGCATCACATCACACTGAGGAGATATCTCCTCCCCAATGAAGGATACACTTTGTAGTGACCAGAATGTTCTCGCTCACTAAACGCAATGTCTTTTCCTTTGACAGAGCTGGAAATACTCAACAGTTCATAACTTCGTCTCCCTTTCTAGACCCCAAGATGCTCATCACCCTATTGCCTATGCTGTATAACAAGTTTGTGCATTGTAACAAGTTTACAGAGTACTTGTTGTTAATCCCCTTTTAAAGTGGCTGCTTTCTAAAGATACCTAAGGAAACATCTTAATGTCATCAGTAGTAAAAGTGTGTGATGCACCTGTAGGTTTAGTTTTTCAGTCCTGTCTCTGCCATCTACTAGCTGGGTGTCTTGTACAGGATCACTTAACTTCTAGAAGCCTCAGTTTCCTCATTTGTAAAAGAGGACAATATGGTTATGGTTTAAAATCAACAAATACGTAAATACTTTATGAGAGCTAAATACCTAAGAAACTGTAAAGTCATCATCATAACAGCCATAGATGGTAACAGCATACAGGTCACGTCACAACGGGTGGCTTTCCTGCATCCAGCTCATCCTACCCACGGTGTGAGGGTCTTACCAGCTTCAATTTCAGTGGGTACGAGGGTCTTATTAGCCTTTAGCTTTCAATCTCAATTAGCACTTTTTTATCTTGCCCTACAATCTGGTTCCCGTCTTACTTTTGAGACTTATAGCTACCTCCATAATGGTCCGTGTTGAGAGATTTCTTTTTCCTGCACGGCAAAAGGTGAGTGTATGAAAACGTGTGCTCAGATGGTTGTCCTCAACAGAAGTGCTGCAGTGGGAGGGGCCTCGTGCAGTGAGCAGTTTCAGTGAGTTCATCCAGGACCTTTCACTGTGAACAGGATGTCTTGCCCAAGATGGGCAATGAGCACGGTGAGGAGACAACGGGACCCGTCAGCCAGAGCACAGCCCTGTGGGCAGCAGAGTCGGCGGCCAGGAAGCAAAGGCACCTTTTAGCACCACAGACGAGAGGCTGGCAAGGTCAGCCTTGCAGATCCCAGACGAGGACACGCCCAGCTGCTCCAGGAAAGCCGCTCACCTCACTTCCCGGCCTTCGGCACTTTCTCCTTTGATCCTCGTGTCCTGGCTGGAACCAGGACACTCAGAAAGCAGGTCAGAGGAGAGAAAGGACCCAATTCTTCTAAAACAAAAAGACTTTAGCCCAAGGGAAGATAAAGGGCATGACTTTTAACTTTCCAAAGTTAGCTCATTTATTTTCAATGCTGAAAATTAGCACCAGCCTTACACAGAAATCCACTGACTGGGGCTGAAACCCGAGGTGTCAAAAGCTCTGCATTGACAAAGGTTTGCCTCAGCTGCTGCCGCTGAACAACATGCAAAAACATGTCGTTTAATTTTAGCTTTATAATAAATAAGTTCTTTCCCGAACCCACTCAGGAGCACAGGCTGTCACCAGGCCTCCAGGTGTGCTCTGAAATCAGACCCTACCAAGAGATCCCATCCTGCTAAAACATGCAACTAAGCCATCCATCATCTGCTATGTTCCTGCGAACTGTCTTAACAAGTGCGAGTGTTCCAACAAAACCTCTTCCTCAGGTTCTGCTGTGCTACATAAAGTCGGCATGTGTGTGTATGTGTGTATGCGTGGGGGGCACGTGTGCATGTGTGTATTCTATAGTAAACTCTTTACTTAAAGGTGTCAGGAAAAGAGTGATAAATAAAGCACAGAGATGGGGCAGCAGAGACTGTAATTCAAAGAGCTTGGGAGCAATGAGACGGTTTTAGCTCCTTCATTCAACCAACCCATTTTACTGTGCTCCTCCCGTGTACCAGGCGCTGTGCTGGGTCCCAGGGGAGACACAGAGGTGGGGTAGGCACGATGCCACTCTCAAGAAGTTCTCAGTCTACTTCACACACAAACAGGGGTGATGCCGAGCAGGAGAGCCGTAACACAGGGCAGGTGAAGCACTCTGGCGTCTCTCTGGATGACCGTTATTGACACGTGCCATCTTCCAGGGGTCCCAGAACCCCCTGAGAAGGGGCTTGTTGAATGAGTCTTTCTTTCCAGGGCAAAGGCTGATAAGTCTCTGGTAGCAAAGGAATATGAAGCACGTAGAGAAAAAAGAAGGATGCATTTATGATATGTAAGGAGAAGGGAAATACTACATCTATATAAGAAACAGACAAAGATTTCTAATTTTTAGCTGTGAGATTTATAATGCAAACGTAAACACTGTCCTTGTGCATAAGAATAACACATAAGGCACGCATGGGCCCCGATGTTTCTTTTCTCCACCGACGTACATTCTGCCATCCTAAGTGGGGACTCTCTTGGAAATACCATTTCACCTAAGTCCCTCCTTCCTGGCAACCTCCATCACAACCTCATCATGATGTTTGGAGGTGAACTGGGCAATCGAAGTGTCCACAAACCAGGTATTGGACTCTCGGTTGAGAAAACGAACCTGAATCAGATTCATCCCTGTGGTTCCGGAGTCCCTCTGTGCAGAGCGTGGCTGGTGGTCAGGGTGCAATGAGGCCCCCTCTGGGCTCACACTGAGACACCTGCCCTCTTGGCCCCGGACCCCCATGCAGCTGGATGTTCAGAGCTCCCCCAGCCTCTTCTCTGATGGCTGAGTTTCTTGTCCGAGTCCCCTGCTAATCTGTGAAGTCCTTGGGCAGGGGCAATGGCTTTGATTTTGGATTCCCCAAGCTTGGCACCTTCTAACGAGAAGAGAAGCAGCTCACCTTACAGATATTTCTTCTTATTTATTCTAGCGTTTTATTTTACATGCTTGCACGCATACACACATCAAGATTGGCTCATTGCACAATGTTTTCTTCATGCATTCCTTTATTTTTTATTTCTATTTGAGTTAATATTATTTTTTATGCATGAATGTGTTTAAACCTCCCCATTCACCTTAATATTTGCGAAGACAATTTTAAATGCAAATATAAGGGCGTTCAACTTCTATCAGAATCGCTGAAATTATACAAATCGTATTTTGTAGCTCATAGATGCATACGTATTCTTACCTAAACAGTGGAAACTCTAAATAAAACTAAGCAACCCGTGTTTTACCTCTTGACTTGCGCACATTTGACCAGCGCTTTCTATCTTCAGCTTACTGATAGGTAAGGAAGAACCCAAGGAAAAGGACCTGTGGGTTACCTTATCGTCTCCTTTTCTTCTATGTCATCATTTTCAGTGTAAATGGTTGGCTAATTCAGGGAAATAACACAAGTGAGAAAGGATATGACGGGGCCCCTTGGCAATTGGTGTCTGTTACAACACCACTGCCTTTCTGCATTTGAAGCCTGTTCTGATTCTACTGGGAAGCGTGGCCCCCTCCCCACTTCCCGTACTTACCCCCTCCTTCCCTGGTTCGCTCAGTCGTGAATGTAACACACCTGCCTGTGCTCACTTTGCGCCTCCCTGGGCTCCTGTGGGATTCTGCGCTCACGAGCATCGTGAATGGAGCAGCAGGGAAGGGTGGACACCAGCCAACTCCTCTGCTCCTGTGCGTGCTCCACTGTCCCTTTCACTTCGCTCCCAAAACCCAACTTCAAAGATAAATATTAAGAATTCCCGGATGGCAACAGCCAAGCATTAAACCAAGCTGTAATGCTTTATAAACTCTGAACACAGAGCCCTGGGCAACTTCAAGGTTGCACGCCCGTGAAGCCGGCCCTGGTCACAATACTCAATGGTCACAACCAACTGCACTTCATTTCGAGCAACAACTGGATCGACAACAGCTAAAGGAGAAAGCCTCAACACTTCAAGACCATAGCAGTACAGAACACCACTGTTCTAAGTCAGATGCACTGAGAATATTACAGCGTGACTTTAAAAGCCGTCAGACAGGACTCTGACATTCTGTGAAATTCAACAGACATTTACTGTGCCCAGCACTGTCCCAAAACCCTCCAGGATGGGGTGCAGGGGGTGTGCGGAGTGCTCCTCAAATGAACAGACACAGTCCCTGACCTCAAGAACACTAGTCCAGCTGGGGAGACAGAGAGCTGCAGAACCACACTGCCAGACACAGGTGGCCACTGCTCTGATGGCAAAAGGGAGCACTGTGGAAGCCCAAGTGAGAGAGTAATTGAATCTAACTGGGAGACAGAGGTTTATGAGCTATAGGTGACATTCGAACTGGTCCTTAGAGGTGAGTAAAATATTGATAAAGGATGGGGGAATGACACTGACTTAGTTCGGATTCCTCCAAGAAGTAGAGCCTAAGACAAGGGTCTGTGTGCAGGGAGTTTATTTTGGAAAGTAATCCCAGGAAACAAAAATGAAGAGATTGGGAAGAGGAAAAGCCAACCCGAAGGTGTATTACTGAGCTGATAAGCGCTCTGGACAGATGGGGCTCAGTCCCAGCCGAACCCACTGCGGAGCCACGTAGAATACACCTCCACCCCAAGACCGTGGGAGAGTGATTGATCCCCACCTCCACTGGTCCAGGGCTGCCCCAGGACTCTTCAAGAACTCCTCAGCATCTCCAGGTTTGCACATGCCCAGGGAGAGCCAGGCAGCCTCCCCCAGTCATCCCACACTGAGGTGGAAGAGAAGCCCAGAGGCAGGGGAGATACACGTGGTGCAGCTGACATGGGGTGCGGTCAGGCTACACCTGTGCCCTGCTGGTTGCCACAGCAACGCCTGGAACAAAAAGGTGTGGTGCGAGGAGAGTATCAGGGATGTTCTGCACATCATCCAGCCCCGTGCTTCTCAGACCTGAGCCTGTGTCAGACTCCCCAGAGGGCTTGTTAATGCAGATCGATGGACTCCACCCCAGAGTTTCTGGTTCAGTAGATGGAGAGGAGGGGCTAGGAGTTAACATTTCTAGCCTGGCCTCTGTATGGGCATTAAGGCTTTTAAAGACAGTTGTCCATTCTGTACAGGGACACAAGACTGACCAAGCAGGAGAAAGAGCAGTTGCTAAAACGAAAAAATAAATATGTATGTGTGTGTGTGTGTATACACACACACCCGTATCTCCAGGGAGAGCAGAAACTGATTTCATCATAAGAATAAAATTGGCATATGCATTCTCTGTCGATCTACAGAGAATTGCTCATCTGTTGATAATCTAATGAGAATTTCAATAGCCAAATGTGAAGGAGATGTTGGTGTTAGTCTGTTTGTGTCTTATCCCCACCTCAATCCAGATCTATTCTCTGCCCTTTGCTGTGCCTGGGAAGCTAATCTGTCTTGACTGGATCACCCAGATTGAGTCAGGCTGGAACCTGGGACCCTTTGCTGCAATGCTGCAAATGCAATGCTTGCATGTGGACACACCTCTCCTCCAGCTACAAAATACAAAGAAACTATATGGGACTAAAAAAAACTGGGGATCCGGAGCAAAAGCAGGTTACTGCGCATGCCCCCCTGCACGTAACACTGCCAAGGGGTGGGCAAAATAATTAAGCCACCCCTCCAGCCCCAGCCCTAGCCACATCCCTACCTTCACCCCATATAAGGAACGAGCTCCTCCCCCTTGGGGAGCGAGCGAGGGAACCTGTTACTTGTTGTCGCTCCCCCCTGCACCCGGCACAGGAACACCAACAAAGCCTTGCCTGAATTTCTCGTGTGGCCTCTAGTCAGTTTCTATTGATTGGGGAAGGCCAAGAACCCTGGTGGGTATCAAGATTGGCCCATCAAAGGCACCGTTAAGAAACCAAAAAGATGAGAGAAGAGAGGATGTTTAGCTCCGTGCTTCTCCAGGGCTGCTGTGTTCCCACGTGGCCACCCTCCTCCTGGGGCCTCCTCTTGTACATTTCTCACCAGGCTCACTGCCCCTCGGGCCTCGGGGTGGTCACGGTTCCTCACTGTTCCTGGTCCTGGAGCCTCACCATCCCCGGCTGCTCCCTTAACTCTGCCCAAAGTGCTTCATTAATATTCTTTTCAGCTCAGCCATCTTCTTTCTACCAGCATCTTGACTAATAACGGTGTCTTGGGGAAAAAATACAAATTAGAGCCAGGTAAGGCTTCATAAATAGACCAGTATTTCTGAGCCTTCTGCCACGAAGAATAACCCTAATAACACTCAGGGGATGCTGACATTTTAAGACTCAAGTGCAGGACACAATGAAATACAAAATGAAAAAAAATTAGATGAGCCCCACATAAAGATAAACCAGGCCTTGAAACGACTGCCACGATTAAAGATACACCAAAAAAGCAAGGAGAACTTGAGAAAGACAGATTTTTCTTTCAAACCCTAAGGAATTTGCTAAAGGCAAGGGAGAGGCCCAAAAGTGCTCTGTAAAACTTGTCCCCATCTACATGCGCGCTGGGAACATGGACCCCTGGCAGGAGAAAAGAAAGTGTGATTTAGTCTGTGGACATGAAAGCCTTCCAAAGCATCTTGGGAAACATGAGATAAGATCAGACCAGAAATTAACTAATCTGAGAACACACTGATAACGCAACGTGTTGCAATCAATTTAAAGTTCACGTCTTGCTTGATTTACGCACCCATAATAAAATCAATCAAAAGCTGGTGCTTCTTCGGTGTATTTTAACTCTGTCCCTTGGCATCCCCAGCCCCAGGCTCTGACTGGAGCTCTTGGTTCAGCATCTCAGAAGCCACGGGGTATTTCTACTTCTGTCTTCAGCGACCCTGTGCATGTTGGGGGCGCCTGGAGGAGTCGCCATGCACCCCGGCAAGGATGGCCAATTACTTCAGATCTCAAAGGGACATTCTAAGTGAGGCGCTTAAGTGAGACAGGGGGTGTTGCACAGCGAGGAGGGATCTGGTTCGAGCCTTACAGCTCTTCTCAATGGCCCTCTGTTCTGTTTTTACTCTGTTTACACTGTGCCCTGTTGTTCTCCAGATTTCCAAGGTTAAATCCGGCACCCCCCCCATTAAGGCTATTTGAGTCCTTCAGAATTTCTAGAGCTCCTCTGCTAATCCGATGTGTGTAGCGCTTTTCTTCTGGCTGGGCGTGAATACAGGGCGAAGCATGGCTTTTGTGCACTACTGCAGAATTTTTCCCCATGTGACCATCTAAGACGAGGTCTGTGCCTTTAAACTTCTTATCAGTGAGTCGTTCCCCGTTTATTGGTTACAGTATTTTATCTCAGGTGAGAGGTTGTCGTTATCATCACAAACGTAGTTAATATTTATTGAACACTTACTATGTGCTGGATGACGTATACTTAAGCACTTAATCTTACAGTAATCTTGTGAGGTATCCGCATTTTTACAGATGAAGAAATTGAGCTCAAGGGAGATGAGGAGACTTAACTCCAAGATCGTGGGGCTAGCAGGTGGCAGATCTGGGCTGTGAATCCGGCTAGCCCATTCTTTAGTCTAACCCAGTTGTTCTTGGCCCACAGTGACGTTACCCTCTGCCCCCAAGGGACACGTGGCGATGTCTGGAGGCACTTTTGGTTGTCACAGCCAAGGCAGCGCTCCTGGCATCTAGTTAGCAGCGCCCAAGGCTGCTTCTATACACCCTACAATGCACAGGAGAGCTCCCAACAAAAAATTATCCAGCCCCAGGTGTCAGCAGTGCCGACCTTGAGAGACCGTGCTCTAACCTCTGCACCATACTATATTCTAATCCTTTTCTGTTTTTATGTCTCTGTATTTGGCAGGATGTCTTTGTTGCAATAGGTCCTAATAGGGTCTCTTTCAGATGTATTCTTGATAAATTAGGGTAAGAAAGCTCGCTTATCCCCACCCATTTTCCTTCGTCTGTCTTCTCTCCCCTGAGTTGGGACAAAGGTCCGATTAACTGCTTAGCAGAGCGTTCATTCTGCGGGAACAGCGTGCTGAAGTCGGATGTTCTGAGACAGGCTATCTGGTTCCGGGGTTGACTTGGTATGATACACCCAGGCAGCTTTGCAGGTAATTTTTTTTTTTTAATTGTCTTAGGAAGTTGCAAGTAGATAAGAATTCTCGTAGCACCTCCCTGCCTTTTCCTATACTTTGAAACATCATACCAATTCTACAGTAGCTTGAAAAAGTGCGGGGCAGAGCTAAAAAGTTATGTTTTCAACTTTTATTTTTTTTTAAAAAAAGTCTCTGATGCCCAGAGGATCATTTATCTGGGACAATGCAGTGTTTCGCTCATATGCATTTGCCTTTGGGTACGAGCCAGTGAAAAGCGGCACCCAGTCTCAGGATGTGGCTTCTCCTTCTCCCCAGAGCCACGGTCTTGTTTCTTCGAGGTTAATATATCCTGGAAAAGGAGAAAGGCTTCCTTCTCGTGCTGTTTATGAACTGAAGGGATGCTGGTAGATTAAGTAATTGTTTGAAAGACACCCACCAAAAAATGAGACCCAGAAACAAGTTTGGAAACTTCTAGAAGGGAAGAGCAGAGGAAGGTTTGGAGAATAAAGGGCACAACGGGGCTGTTGATGTGACGCAGGAGAAAGCCTGGTAGGACAGAGAACTGTGGGAACAGCTCATAGCTTCCAACGAGGCCTTAGGCTGGATGCGAAAATCTGATAGTGACCATTTTTAAGCACTTGATGGGCAGAAACATCTTGAAACATGTCTGTGTCCCAGCTGCAAAGCACAAATACCCTGACTGGGAGAAGCCCTTGGAGACAGACACTGACGAGCAGTCCCGACATTCCAGGGACAACAGCCCCTGAGCGAGCGTTTCACCAGCACAAGCTTCAGCCCCAAAGCCCCGAAGCCCTTCCTGTTGAACTCAACTTTCCAGCAACAGAATGAGGGAGGGGACGGCGTTTGAAGGGCAAACACCCTGAGCCTAAAGATGCAGTGTGGTCCACACCTTGACGGTCTCCAGCTTTACTGTGCAAACCAGTCACCTGGGGACCTTGTCGAAAGGCTCATCTCGGTGGGTCTGGGGTGGAGCCTGAGACTCTGCATTCCTGACAGGCTCCCAGGCCAGGCCACAGCCCTGCTGCTCCCCAGATTCACCTTGAGAACCAAAGAGGTAATGGGAAGTGAGAAGGACCCCGAGGTGCTATGACGCCGGACAAGTCCTCTGAGACCCACAACCTGAGCCCATCTCACTCCCTCTCCTCGCAGTCAGAGTGAGGTTCACACACCCAGCCTGGCAGTTCAGGGCTGCGGGCAGCCTGGCGCCGGCCGGCCAGCACCGCTCTGGCTACACTCAGCTTCCCCCAGAACAGAGCCGTGTGCCGTTCACACCTCCACCTGCCACGTCCCAACCTAACCCTAACCCTAACCCTAACCCTAGCCCCAACCCCAACCCTAACCCTAATCCCAACCCTAACCCCAACCCCAACCCTAACCCCAACCCCAACCCTAACCCCAACCCCAACCCCAATCCCAACCCTAACCCTAACCCCAACCCCAACCCTAACCCCAACCCCAACCCCAACCCTAACCCCAACCCCAACCCTAACCCTAATCCCAACCCTAACCCCAACCCCAAACCTAACCCCAACCCCAACACTAACCCCAACTCCAACCCTAACCCTAACCCCAACCCCAACCCTAATCCCAACCCTAACCCCAACCCCAACCCCAATCCCAACCCTAACCCTAACCCCAACCCCAACTCTAACCCCAACCCCAACCCTAACCCCAACCCTAACCCCAACCCCAACCCTAACCCCAACCCCAACCCTAACCCCTACCCCAACCCCAACCCTAACCCCAACCCTAACCCTAACCCCAACCCCAACCTTAACCCTAACCCCAACCCCAACCCCAACCCTAACCCCAACCCCAACCCTAACCCTAACCCTAACCCAGCCTGCTGAATTCCTCCCTCTCTGAAGCCTTCCCCGCGGGCAGTCGCTTCCCCTGGCCGCCTTTAAATACCCCTAATATAGTATGTGGGGCCTCGTATTGGGTTAGTTTACTGAAGTTTGTAAGTCCCCCACTAAGCTGTGAGCTCTCAGAGCAGAAACTGTATCTCCTTTATTTAGGTAACGCTGCTTCTTCACATGGTTACCTGGCACCTGGTATATGTTTTTGTTTTGTTTTGCTTTGTTTGTTTGTTTTAATTTTTATTCGTATAGTTGCTTTACAATGTTGTGTTCGTTTCTGCTGTACAGCAAAGTGAATCAGCTATACGTGTACACAGATCCCCTCTTTTTTGGATTTCCTTCCCATTTAGGTCACCACAGAGCACTGAGTGGAGTTCCCTGTGCTAAACAGTAGGTTCTCATTAGTTATCTGTTTTATACATAGTAGTGTATATATGTCAATCCCAATCTCCCAATTCATCCCATTCCCCTTTCCCCCCTTGGTATTCTCTACATCTGTCTCTATTTCTGCTTTGCAAATAAGTTCATCTGTATCGTTTTTCTAGGCGCCACATATAAGCAATATTATACGATATTTGTTTTTCTCTTCCTGACTTACTTCACTCTGTATGACAGTCTCTAGGTCCATCCATGTCTCTGCAAAGAGCACAATTTGTGAATTTGTAAAAAAAATATTAGTTAAACAAGTGAAGGAATTAAGTGTCACACCCATGCCCATCATTCTCTTTTCTTCCCCTTCTTCAAAGGTCTCAAGGGCCTTAAATGTTTGAGGTTATACATTTTAGGTGGTTTTAGAATAAGAATAAGATCTAACTTTCACAGAGCACTCACTGTATGTTAGACATTGTTCTAAGCACTTCTGTCTCGTTTAATCTTCCTAACAATCTCCATGACCCTTTGAAGTTATCACTGTCATTATTGTTCCCATTTTAAACATGAGGAAACTGCAGCACAGAGAAGTTAAGGAACTTGACCAAAGTCACACAGCTAGGAAGTGCCTGCACCAGGATTTAAACCCAGGCAGTGTGGTGTTAAAAACAAGTAGGAGTCTTTGGAGGACCCCAACATAGGACAAACAAACCACGACTCTGCCTGCTCTCCGGGCCGCTCTTCGACTGTATCCAACTTACAAAACACACACCCTCGGCCATGTTTTGTCTCTATCATGGACTCACACTGGAGCTGGGATACATCCAGTGTCTCCGTGCAGGGCTCACAGCCCTCCAGAAGGGTCATGGGCAAAGCCAAGTACAAAGCCTGTCAAACGGTCAACAGAGGGAGGGAGGGGGAGGGGGCGTCCACCCTGGGGGTGCAGTCAACAGCTACAGTACATCTAGCCGTAAACTGGCTTGTGGATTTCACAAGGTGGATCTCTTGGCCACAGCTGGGTCTTGGTCTAGGTGTAGCACTGTGTTCACCATCACCAAGGGGTCAGTAAGAGCCAGCCCTTCACTGGACGCCACCCGCCCCCTCACCAGGGCCCTCTGGGAACCCTGAGCAGATGGGAGAGCTGAGGGCCGGAGGGGCCGACTTCCCAACGTGCTAGTCTACTTCCCAACCCTTCCAGCGACGCTCAAAGCTGCAAGGTGGACGAGCCTTCGCGCTGGGGTGGCGGAAGTTTTGTGGGCTTTGTGCTGCGATTCAGCTTCTCGCGATTCAGCTTCTCACTCTGCCCATTCCTTCCTCCTCCCCCTTCACCGGCCCTGATCTCTGATAAACATCTTGTTTCCAAAGGCCAACTCAGCATCTGGAGAACCCAGCCTGCCACACACTGGCCTCGGAATAGGATGTGTCCTTCCATTTTCTCCTCTCTAGTTATCCCTACACCTTAGGACCCTTCAACCTCAAACAACTACTGTCGGTGCCTAGAAAAGACCCTGCATTTCTACATGTCCATGCTCTGGCTCATCGCCATCCTCTCTGCATAACACAGTCCTTCCCTCCTCCCCCCACGTCATCCACCTGGCCACCGTCTAACCATCCCTTGCGGCTCAGCTCAAATGGCACGCCTCCCTCGGGCTCTCCTACACAGCCATTCTCCCAGGCAAAAACGTTTTGTCCCCTCCATCTTTCACCCCACGTGCCTTCTGCATACACTATTATGATGCTAATTATACACTTATAGTCTCACTGAGCTGTGAGACACTTGAGAGTAGGTTCTGTTTTGTGTTCATTTTTTTAGCTCTAGCACTTGGGACACAGTAGGAGCACAATAAATGTTTACTCAGTTGAATACACTTGAATGTGTGATGCTTGTCTGATGGAATTTCTTACAAGAATGACTGGTTCATTTAAAGCCCTCGTGACCCCCACTCCCACGACAAGGGGTCCACAACGGCACAGATGTGACCCACACGCAGACAGTGAGCTCAGCCTCTAGAGAGAGCTCCAGTCTTCACACACACACACACACACACACACACTCACAAAGTACACACACTCACAAAGTGGGGTGTCCCCACACCCCAAGACCACGCTTGTGTCAGGGATCAGAGGATCAGCCTCTGTGTGCCTGTGGCATCCCCTGTTCCTCGTCCACTTGTGATGGTGACCAGAGGCCACCCTTTCTCCCCTGTCTCAGATCACTTTCTTTTCCACATCATGGCTTGGCCAGGGGCTACTGCCACATACCTATCTTCCTCTGGAACTTTCTGGAGGGTTAGTACACTGGCTGGGCCACAGAGAATGTACATATGCCTTGACCCCTGACCTAATATCATCATGAGCCCTCCAAGTTCATGGCCACCCCTGTCAAGTCATGAGGAAACAAGGTCAGAAAGCATCAGGACAGACTTGGGAAACCCTAGGAGAGAGGACTTCTAAAGACAGGTGGAGCTGCTTCTGGAATGTGGATGTAGGGGTGGGTATAGGGGAGGGGGAAGGGCAGGAGAAGGTCAAAAGAAAGTTATAATAACTGGCTCATTCCCTGAAAAGGAGATTTACAGGACCTTTGCAATTAAATGTATCCATCTGGAGATCCATGAGGTACATTCCCACAACCAGGATGGTGGTGATTCCTTCAACAGATACTTAAGTGCCTTACACTCAATAATACAAGTGCCTTATCATGCCAGGCACTGTTCTAGGCACAGCTGACAAACCAGGAGCTGGAGGCCCCATCTCGGTCCAGTGTAGCTTTCAATTAAACACTAGCTCAACAGCCACAACTGTATTTCCTTCATTACTGTTGATTCTCATAGAAACACCAAAGAGCGAGTGTCCATTGATCACACACAACACAATTAAATCCCCTGCCCGCCTCCCTGCTCAGCACTCTCACACAGAGCGACCGCCCCAGTCTTCCCTCCGCACTCCAAGCTCCCAACTCCCTCACAAGCAGCTCTCGCCTCCTTTAATGCAGAAGAAAGAGGCTGAGATGAGAGTTTAAGGAAAGAAAGAAAGAAATCATTACCCAAAGTTGTGCCCAAATCAGGAAGGGAGCCACTAGAATAAAGCCAGGGTCCAAAAACAGGAGCCCCATCGGTTACCGTGTTTTTCTTAACTCAAAAAAAAAAGGGGAGGGCTTCCCTGGTGGTGCAGTGGTTGAGAGTCCGCCTGCCGATGCAGGGCACACGGGTTCGTGCCCCGGTCCGGGAAGATCCCACATGCCGCAGAGCGGCTGGGCCCGTGAGCCATGGCTGCTGAGCCTGCGCGTCCGGAGCCTGTGCTCCGCAACGGGAGAGGCCACAACAGTGAGAGGCCCGCGTACCACAAAAGAAAAAAAAAAAAAATCACTCATCAAGTGCCAAAGAAGTGCCTCCGCCTAAGGCATTCTGCAAAGACTTAAAGTTGACAATAAACTCAACCATTATCCCTCACAGACCCATAAGCTGGACCGTCTACACTTGCCAACTGACCCAAGTCTGGCAGGAAATGGAAGGACCTTTGCTCGAACCCTCACCACCAAGAAGTGCTTGCTTTGTATCCACCTCACCACCCGTGATAATAAGGACAAATAATGTCTACTGAAAGACAACTACACACGAGGCACCATGTGTTAGCTCTTTTCCATGGACCTTCTCCGTCAGTATTCACAGATCCCTGAAGTAAGGTCTACAGTCATCCGCCTTTGGAGGTGCGGAAGTCGAGGGTCAGAGGGATTCAGGGGCTTGCCCAAGGCCCCACTGTTGATACCAGGAGCTGCCACAACACCAGCCCTAGAGTTGGTGCCCTCACGTCCTGGGAGCTCATGGTCCAGATCATTCTGCACCTCAGGAAAGAGAGGGGGGCATCCCCGCTTTCTGCGTGAAGCTCGTTCACAGCTAAACAAGGCCATGTCCACACAGCAAACGCTGCTGGTTCAGCCAAACTGCTGGTCGCTTTCACAGGGAAAGAGTCTCACCAGTAATATACCAAAGGCACAAACTGACTGAGTTGATCTGGAAGCTTACCAGACAGCTGCTGGTTCAGCCAAACTGCTGGTCGCTTTCACAGGGAAAGAGTCTCACCAGTAATATACCAAAGGCACAAACTGACTGAGTTGATCTGGAAGCTTCCCAGACAGTGCCCATTAGAAATAGGATTCAAAATCCAAGATGCGCTATTTCTAGGTTATTCGTTGGCACGCTGCCGCTCAGAACCTCTCGTGAAAAGTTCAATCCTTGTGTATTTTACCAAATCCGAAAATGGTTCAACCCCATTTCAAAGGTTCATTTCTCATTTTTCTCCCCAACTTTCTGAATAAGTTAAATTTTAAACAAGTAGAATTTAGCTTTCTTGTTGAACACTTAAGTAAAAGATGAACTGCCTAATGGATGAGAGGTTATCCTAATATTATTGTGACAAAACCCATAAATCATGGCTATTATAATTTTTCTAAAATTGTATTTTGTTTCCAATATGTAACTCTTTCTGTCTTTCAATTATTTGGGACAGTTTTGCCAAGACAGCTTCATATGGAAAATTCAGACAACTAGGTCTCATCCATGACAGGTCAACATTCACTTTGGAAATACAAAACCTTTTTATTTTTTTTTTTAAATAATCTTACAAAGGTCTTTTTTTTTTAATATATATTTATTTATTTGGCTGCACTGGGCCTTAGTTGCAGCATGCAGGATCTACTTCCCTGATCAGGGATTGAACCTGGGCCCCCTGTATTCGGAGGGTGGAGTCTTAAGCACTGGACTGCCAGGGAAGGCCCAAAAAACCTTTTTAAAACACTGAAATCAGGTTGGGTGGGTACTTCTTCTCTTATCTATTTTAAAATAGTTCAAATAATTGAGGCATTAAAAACTCATCCAGAATCACACCAAGCTAGCGAGTAAGTTCTTATTTTCCCCTCCAGATGCACACAGAATCTCACACACGTGCAAACCCATCCTGTACGCTTTCAACCCCGCTCATTAGAAACAGAATTGCCTTTGTACAAACGATCAACCAGGGTCTGTCCCTTCTCCATCCACCCACCCCCAGAGCTGGGTTTTTACTCGATATCCTTTCTCAGCATTAATTGAATTATGAATATTTACGTATGTCTTTTACTTCCTCAAAATGACTTTCCATCCGTTATCTCTTTTCATCCTTATAGTAACTCCGCGAGGCATTACTGTTTCCCTAAATGCAGGAAATAGACTACATGTTGTGCTGTGGCAAACAGCTATGAATACAGCAAGCTGTGTCTGTAAAGGGCCGGACAGGAGGCGTTTAAGGTCTTGTGGGCAGGCGGTCTCTGTTGCAGCTTCTCAGCTCTGCCCCTGCAGTGCAAAGGCGGCCTGCATGTGAATGAGTATTGTTCACGTTCCCACGAGACTGTATTTACAGACTCTGATTGGAAGGCCTGTCATTTTCATAGCTCACAAAACATTATTCTTCTTTTGACTCAACCATTAAAAATGTAAAAACCACTCTTAGCTTGCGGACATACAGGTGGTGGGCCAGAATGACCCACCTGTGGGCCACAGCTGGCCAATCTTGTCCAGAGCAGAGGCGCTTGGAATTAGGAAGGACCTTTAGAGAGCTATGAGCTCATTGCCCCTCCACTCATGGGTGAAGGATCGGATGCGTCTCCAGGTGGTAGCCCATGTGACCTGCCAAGATGAGACCCCAGATATTCTAGCTCTAGTTCAGTGCACTGTCCACCAAAAGGCACTGCTTCAAATAAAAGCAGATGAGGCCAATTAAAGAGATAACTGTAAAAACTGTTAAGCAGCACTCCCGAAGCCGAGACCGCCCAGTGCCGGCTGCGTGGCCTGCCGCTACCTCTGCAGACAGCGCCTGGCACGCTTTCAGAGGGCTTGAGAAACATAACTGGTTGAGCAGAAATCGTCCCAAGAAATAGCACAGTGACTTTTGCTCTGCCGCTGCCGTACCCTGCTACAGTTTAACTCCTCTTCTGCCTGAGTTGTGAAATCTGTAAAGTAAGGAAATCGACACTTGCCATTTTAACTCTTACGACAGCTTCACTTTTTACACCAACTTAACCAGTCCCCAGATAGAATGCCACCACCAGGCAAGGCAGACTTTTCTCCAGGTAATCTCTAACAGAGGGCTCGGTTGCATAACAGCCAGGACAAAGCAGTTTAGCTCTCTCCCTTCTTCTGTTTGCTTGAAATCCATGTTTCGTCACCTCTATTCATTTGTTTTCTACTGTTTCAATAAGAACAAAACCTCACTAGCTGGGGTGGCAGGGCAAGTGCCCCAGAAGCAGCAGGTTGAGATCGGAGTCCGCCATTCCAAAAGCTAGAGCAGAGACCATCGTGCGTGTGCGTGCGTGTGTCTGTGTGTTTGCATGTACAGAAACTAGAGACAGGTTTAAACTCTTCAGGGAAGGGGAGCAGAAAGGGCCAGGAATAAGGGAACAGAAAGCTACCTGAGCCCACGTGGGAAGAGCAAAGGACATTCTGCTTATTTGCTCGTCTCTGAAGCACTTCCTCCATCCGTCTCCTCCTGCTTCCTCCTCTCCCTCTGGCTTGGCTGCTCTGAATCATCCAGTCTGGACAAAGGGCCCTGGGGGCCAAGCCCTGCCGGCCCCAGC
The DNA here is from genome assembly GCF_949774975.1 of Lagenorhynchus albirostris. Lineage (NCBI taxonomy): Eukaryota > Metazoa > Chordata > Mammalia > Artiodactyla > Delphinidae > Lagenorhynchus > Lagenorhynchus albirostris. The sequence continues at coordinate 99,880,499 of NC_083104.1, read as the reverse complement.
CCCCCACTCTGTGGCTCCCTGCACTTTGCCCACTGATCGCCACAAGCAATGGTCAAGTGTGAGCAAGTGCGTGACAGTCTGCCATCCCCACTGCCCCCCACCGCTGGTCTGGGAGCCCCTGACACCAGGGCTATGGTCACTTCATCCATCACTGAATGCCAGCACCCAGCAGAAGGCCTGACACACAGCAGCAGAAACTCCGTTCAGCGTTGCTAAGTGAGTGAATAGCCCTGGTTCCAAAAAAGAAAAAAATCCACAAAAGTGTGAACCAATGCTTTTATTGATTTATTTATTTATTTATTTTTGGCTGCGTTGGGTCTTTGTTGCTGTGCACGGGCTTTCTCTATTTGCGGTGAGCGGGGGCTACTCTTTGTTGCGGTGCACGGGCTTCTCATTGGGGTGGTTTCTCTTGTTGCGGAGCACGGGCTCTAGGCACACGGGCTTTAACGGTTGTGGCTTGCGGGCTCTAGAGCGCAGGCTCAGTAGTTGTGGTGCATGGGCTTAGTTGCTCTACGGCATGTGGGATCTTCCCGGACCAGGGCTCGAACCCGTGTCCCCTGCCTTGGCAGGCGGATTCTTAACCACTGCGCCACCAGGGAAGTCCTGAACCAATGCTTTTAAATGAAGATTTAATGTCGGTCACATAAACACCTATTGCCCTGATGGGAAAGCTGGACTGAACCCAGACTCCACTTTGATCTCCAGTAGGACAGAAACAGCAGGAGCTGTGGACCCAAAAGAGCCCCTGACCTTCTAGGGGGAGGGCGTGTGGGAGGTGCTGGGGGTTATTTACATAGCGATGTGCTCAGCTGGCCAGAGCCCTTGGCTTTCCCAGGGTCCTAAGACTCCTCGAAGAAGGGTCAGCAGGGAATGCTGCGATGTGCAGCCAGTTCTCCAGCATCACCTTCCGTGAGACTTTCAGAAGTGTCCAAGGAGGCAAAGAAGTAGTACAATTAGAAAGTCAAAGAGTTGCGCCACAGGATACCCTCTCTGTTCTGCAGCTTCTTCATCCAAAAAATGGGCAACGTTACCATCTTTCTCCTACCTTACCCCAACTTGAAACGTTACCCAGCAATTTTGGCACGTTGCTTTATGCAGGCTTCTTTTTAGTACATATTACACGTTCAACATTTATTTAGCATCTACTACGTGGCAGGCACTGAGCTGAGTTCAGTGCAGAAAGCAGAGGAAGACCAGAATGACACTTCTGAGAAGCTTGTGGTCAACTGGAGGAAATGGAGGAGGTTAAATGAATTAATTACGCCCATAATTCAGTGGAAAAGGTCAGCAAAGATGTAAATCACTGTCATGTATTATAAGTGGTACAGCAGGTTGGAACAAATGTGTATTAGGCACAAAAGCTTCGCTTTGGGTGGAGGTCAGAGAAGCTGCCACATTATGTTTTTAATTGGACCTTGAAGAATGAATAGAAATCCATGGCAGCAGTGTGGGGAAGAGGGGCAAGGAGGTGGAGGTGGGAACTTATGGACCAAGTGTACAGGTTAGGTAACGACCAGGCCCAAAACACTATGATTTAGAGAACAGCAAGTATGCATGCAGTTAGAGGGAAGCCAGCAGAAAACGGAAGGGGATGTCATGCTAAAAATAAAACTGGTGATGTGCCCCCTGAGCAATGGTGAACCATGGAAGCCCAGGGTCCAAGGAAGGGAACCCACACTTGCGTTTAAAAAAGACGACTAGTGACTGAAAGAAGGAGCATGAAAGGACAGGATCGAGGGAAACCCGAGCTGACAGTCCAATACCATTGCTTTGACTCCCATTCAAGTGTGCTTCCCATCCACACGACCAGCGAGACGATGCCCCAGAGGAGGTCACTGCAGGGTGGTGGGACCTCCCGAGGATGGAGAAGCCAGTTTTCATGATGTAGGAACAGAGCGGAGGCGAGACTGTGAACACAGCAAGGCAGTAAGTGATGCATGTCCCAGACAGTACCTTCTCATGGGAGGAAATAGGTCTTATTGACCCTCTTCTCACCAGGGTCTTGCAGAGGAGGTAGGTGAGCTCGTGGGAAGGATCATACCGGAAGCTTTCAGAAGATGAGCCAACACAGGCTTGAGGAAGAACACGTGCAGTGGGTGTGGGTGGAGATATCGCCCGCAGCACTGGTCCTCTCCGTGGGGTAGCCAAGATCTCCTCCCACAGAGCAACGCTTTGCAATTTTCAAAGCACTGTCTCACTCACACAGCTGGCTTCTGGAACAGATGCTGATGTGGATGTCCCGCTGAAATGACTAATGGCCCGAGAGTGTGCTGGAAAGAGGAGCCGCGCTAGAATAAGGCAAAGTGATGTCACAGCAGCTCAAGAAAGAAAGGGCCATTCAGGGCTGGCAGGTGTGTGACATTTGCAACTCAGAGGTTTATTAACAACCACTTAGCCCCAAAGCATTCCCACTTGCCCGTCAAATAAAAACTAAAAACAAATGAATTCCACAAGCCTTATCAGAGCCACACACATACACACAGATCGTGGTTATTAAGATAATCAGGATTATATTTTACATTTAGTCCTATTTCTAAATTGAGAAAGATTTCCATAGTACTGTTACACACACTATAGGCTCTACTGTTTTTCAAAACTGCTGTACAGGTTGCGAGTGTTAAAATAATAAAATGCAATAATGCAAATGCCAGGTCAGCAGACATTCATCCAGAAGCCAAGCACCAGTGAAGCACTTTGGTCAAAAGATTATAATGTAACTGAAGCCCTGGAATATATTACACTGAATATAAATTATTAATGTAATTTAATTTTAAGTGTTAGCCAAATGCTTACTGGAGTATTTTAAAAGCAAAACAATCTAATGGCATAAACCTGAGACGTGCAAAAGCAAGTTGGTAAACTATTGTAAAATATGGTAGGGAATAATTTGATCTTAGCTCTGGGCACACTAATACTTAATTGAAAATTGGTCTTCTGGGGTTTTGTCAGTTGTTTTATTCAAAACCAAAAAAATAAAAACCCCACAATTCTGCTACGTGTTCAGGAACATTTTCTAGATTATTCATTTCTACTTCTCTTACTACCTCACTGTTTCTACAACCAATATTTTCCCTTCCATAAATACACTGCTGCTTCATTGCAAATACCCTCCTGTAATGGAGAATTCAGTATCATGAATTGGACTTACTCCAAGATTTAGCCATACAATTATAATCAGAATCTTACTGGGTCAACTCATATGAACACTTGTACAATTTTTGATACACACTGACAAGCGACTTTTCTAAAGGTTATCCCCACTTGCCCCCCACCACGCTGCACTCATGCCAGCATGCAATGTTACCAGTTTTGAATCTTCGCTACTTTTAAATGGCGATGAGTACAGCGTTCACGCGCATCTTTCCGATTCCGGGTGATGCTGAACATTTTCTAGGCATCTGTCCCTCTTCTGTGATTTTCCTGTAGATGTCTCTCGTCCGATTTCTTTGGGAAGGCGGGAGGGGATGGCAGTCACTAAGTTCTCTTAACAATACATTTGAACTCCACCAGTGATTCAATCATTCTGGGAGTATTTACTGAACGCCAGTATGTGCTAGAAACTGGGAGGAATAGCACGAAGAGTCCCCCCTCCTGTGGAGCTGACACTCTAGTGGTACTGGAGATATCTATTAAGTTAAGCTATCAAAATCTGGCTATCTGTTTTTCAGCAGCATTGCTTTCACCGTGCAATGTGTCCCAAGCACAGAGCTTAGCTGCACTACAGGGCCCAGCACCGGTCCACGTGGGGCACATCCCCACAATACACACACACTTACTTTCATTTTTTAACCAGCTACCAGTCAGGACCACCCCGCCAGTGCTGCATGAATCAGGTACCGACCTGCAACTACACTCTGCAGATTTTCCACACAGCTCCCACTCTGCTGAAGCAAACCACCAATCAAGATCAGCCCTCACGAAGCTAAGCCTCAGAATCAGAACAGCAGAGAGTCTACGCTTTAGTGATTCGGCAGAAACAAACAAGAAGAAAACCAGAAGCTGCTTCTATTCCAAGGCAGCTGGGGGCGCAGAGCTTGACCATAAGAGGCCTTACGAGTCCAGTCACACCTGAGCACCCAAAGAATCCCAGGCCTTCTTTTTCAGACTTGCCAGGACGTGGGCTCCCTGATAAGGGCTCCCCCTGGCACAAGAACTAGGAATCCTCTTGTTCCACAAGCCCTGAGTGCGCCTCGGACAAAACAAGGGGCATGTGTGCAGCGTGTGGGTGTGGGTGTGGAGGTGTGTGATGTGTGGGGGATGCTTGTGTATGTGGTCCGGGATGTATGTGGTGTGTGTGTGCGTGTATGTGTGATGTCTGTGTGTATGAACGTATGGTTTGTGGTGTGTGTGCTGTGTGTGTGATGTCTGTGTGTGTGCATGTATGGTCTGTGGTGTGTGTGTGTGGTGTGTGTGGTATCTGTGTGCATGTATGATGTGTGTGGTGTGTGATGCCTGTTGTGTACATGTATGTGTGTGGTGTGTGTGTCTCTGTGTGCACATATATGATGTGTGTGTGTGGTGTATGTGTGCTGTCTGTGTGTGTGCGTGTGTGGTATGTGTGTGTGTGTCTCTAACTCTGCTTCCTCCATCAGTGACCAGCTCCTGCTAGCGCCAAGTTCACTCTTCCTGTCTCTAATGGGACTGTGTCCTACCTCCACCCAAGGCTCCTGTGACACCACTCACCTGTGTCCTGTGTAGGGGCGGGGGCGCTTGATCTCCTGCCCCTGCTGCCTGCTCCCAACCCGAACAATCGGCCTACCCCTGTCCACTTCACTGGCGCCCGTGTTCCCGCTGCCTCCTGTTACCTGGGCCAGTGCACCGTGGGCCGTGTCTCTGTGATGCAGACCTCTCCTCTCCCACCTCTTTCTCCCTGGAGAACACCCTCCTCCTCCTGCCTTTTCTCACTCCCTATGATTCACTGCAATGGTGGGTGTGGCTGGCCTTCTCTTTAAATCCCAGCGCTGCTTCGAGGCCAGTAAGTGACCCTCTCCCCCATGTCACCTGTGTTTGCTCAGGCGGCCATCACAAAGGACCCGAGACTGGGGGACTTAAACAACAGAAACGTATCCCCTCACAGTTCTGGAGGCTGGAAGTCCAAGATCAAGGTGTCGGCAGAGCTGGTTTCTCCTGAGGCCTCTCTCCTTGGCTGGGAGATGCCACCTTCTCCCTGTACCTTCACATGGTCGTCCTTCTGTGTGTATCTGTGTCCTGAACTCTTCTTATAAGGACACAGGTCCTATTTGATTAGGGCCCACCTTGTTTAACTTAATTACCTCTTTAAAGACCCCACCTTCAAATACAGATACATTCTGAGGTACTGGGGAGTGGGGCTTCAACATACGAATTTCAGCCCATAACACCATCCATGAATATAACACTTATCAAGCTGTCTCTACATCACACCATACGGCCACAACCCAGACCTCGCCCAAGTCTAACCCAGCACCCACGCGTCACCTCCAGTCCCAGGCTCACTGAGGGCCGGCTCCCTCCAGACTCCGGATCTGCATTCTCCCCAGGACTTTCAACCACTCACCTCGTTTATACCTCTGGCAGCCCTTCAACCCCCCCTGCCTGCACTGCCTCCCCGCCCTCTGTAGAATCCACAGCCAGTTATGTGTTCTGCCCCATTCACAGCCCGTGTTCCCCGTCCCAGCATCAGTGTTCAGCCAGTAAGGACGGACCCAGGCACACTACTGTTCACGGCCAGCATCCACACCAACCCGTTTGGATTTGTCAGTGCCGGAGACAAGCTTTCATTCTGCAAATGCCTGTCACTTCCTCCACCTACTACTTCTTCCCCCAGTTCTACCTCCTTCTCAGAGAACCTTCCCCCACCCACTCAGCCAGAGAGGAGAAGCCACCCTCTGACCTCCGGCCACAGGTGACTGGACCAATGGCAGGTACTGCCTTAAGAATTCCTCGTAGAGTCAGACCTGTTGCCGAGTGCTGGGTACCTGAGCCGTAGGACTACACTGGGTCAGAGCCCTCCTAGGTACCACGGCAACCCCAGTCCACATCAGGCCCATGCGATGGGAGACAGGCCTTGCAAACACTCAGTCAACAAGGAAAGGAGTGAAGCGGACATGCCCCAGAGATGAGAGGGCGGAGGCCAGAGCCGCGGATGACCCCTCAGCTCCCATGACGTCAGCCTCCACTTCCACCGCCGGCTTCCGTGAGAGCGCCCCGACACCATCAAACAAATCCCTTTACTCAAGCTGAGTAGCTTTTGGTTTCCTGCCACCAAACCATCCTTGACTAAGACACCTTTCAACACAGCTGGCGGGTCGTCCCCACTGCCCACTTTTTCATTCTTTTTCTTCTCCCGGAATCTGTTTGCCCGTTTCTATTGAAACAGTCACACCACACACACAGAGCCTGATTTTTCACTTGAACAAATGCTGCCTGGCCTGGTCCCAAGAGAACAAGCGGCAACCCCATGACTTAATCGCACAACAGGTGAGCCGGGCCATGCCAGCATTGACACCAACTTGCCTCTGACCTGCCGGAGTTATCTGCCTGCTAGAGTTTCCTGACCACAATCCCGACTGCTTGGGTTACTTAGCGGAATATCCAGACGTTTGCAGCATCTGCGGCCCCACAGCAGCGGGAAGCGTTCAGCGGCAAGGGCAGAGCTGCGTGTAGGAACAGGGGTTGGGGGTAAAATGTGTTCAAGTGAACATTCTTCATCTCAAACCACTTAGCACTTCAGCAATGAGATTAATGGTTGCCATGGCAACTGATAAACCCAGGAGCCTAGGGAAGACGGCAGCCTTCTCGAAACTCCTCAGAATGAGGGGACTCTCTAAAATGCCAAGATCTGCCACAGGCCAAAGTCCTCCCTTCAGCTTTGGCCAAAAATAAACTTTCTCTTGCACATTTTATGATTTTTGGTAAAACCTTCTCTCCTGAGGAAAATCCACTTTTTTCTCTTGGTGTTTTTTTGATCCTACACTATTCTGCTATTCCTAAAGACAGGAAGTTCCTACAACATTTCTGGCGTTTTTCCGTCAAATGCTACAGTTTGGGGGTATGGATCTGTTTCATTTATTTCTGTTCCTTCGGTGTCTCTCTCCTTCTTGGCCCTCACTCTCCTTCAGCCCTCACTCTCTTCCAGATAACACACTAGGCATCACATGGTTTGCAGATTTGAATGCATCCTTCTGGGAGCACCTCCAAATGAAAGCGACGCGCTCTGGCAAGCATTCAGCTCTAACAAATGGCAGGTCCTTTTCCCCTGTAGACAACACACAGCTCTGAGAACCACGGGTCATGAGACGAGGTGAAGCCACGGCATGTCCTTCCCCACAGCCTGTTCTTCAAGAGACCCCTCTTTGAAATAAAGACTGGTCGCCCACATGAGAAAGGGTACCAACGTGTTCTTTTTGTTCATTAGCTTCTTTTGCTTTGTCTTCCGGTTGATTCAGAGAAGTGGTAGTGACTGTACGTATAGACATAAACTTCTACAGCACTCGTTCCATTAACGTGAATGAGAAATAAAGTGGTAATTATGGGAACATGCTAGAATTACACCTGTCGTGCTTGATTTCAACTTGATCACAACAGGCACCGGCACCAAGGAAGGAAGAGAACAAGCTGAGTGGGGCGTCACAGGCACACTTGGCGTAAGGGGTCCACTGCCTGGGCACCATCTTACTCCTCTCCTTGCCATTGGTGGCCTCGGGCTGGGCTGTGATTCATATTCCTGACATATAAATACATGGATTTTATGTTCCATCTTGTATGCTCTGGAGGCTTTCCTCTATGATATTTAGAATTGATTTTGTCAGTTTTGATTACACAGTTCATAGTTTTAAGTTTTCAGTCACAAAATATGTGTGAAATCCCTTTATTATTGAAAATTCTGCAAGAAAAATAATTTAATTATGGTGAGTGTGAAAGTTTCTGGCTTTTGTTTTAACCATCAAAGCACTTCATTTTTAATTTAGTTTTTGATAACCTGAGGTTTCTTAGAAATGCAACTATGTTCTTATTAGAAAATAGAGTGTACCATGAAATCTTAGTCAACCAGAATGCCATTTTCTGGTAGAGCAAGCATTAGATGTACCATAAGCACATAAGACTGGGCTATGGGTCAGGATACCTGACAGTCAGTCAGGGCACCACTGCCTGATGGAAATACTCCTTGCAGAGACTCTGGTCCTGTTGTTCTAACTCTCTGTACCTCAAGTCACCACCTAGCTTCTCTTTGCTGCAGCACCACGATCAGCCCACCAGGAGGAAGGGCGTTGAGCAAATGACTGGTTCGGATGTTCAAACCATGTTACTTCAGTGAGAAATCATTAATAATTTCACCAACAGAGAAAGATGTTCACCATATACTGTTAACTAAAATATCAGTTTGGGGAATTCTCTTGCGGTCCAGTGGCTAGGATTTGGCGCTCTCACTGCTGAGGCCCTGGTTTTGATCCCTGGTCGGGGAACTAAGATCCCGCAGACCACACGGCACAGCCAAAAAAAAAAAAAAAAAAAAACTGTTTGAAATTATCAGTTTGGAAAACAGTAAAAACACAGTTTTGTAAAGTGTACGCCCCAGGATTGGGTTAGGGAAGAGGGTTGGGTGACAAAGGTAGACGTAAGGAGAAAGTACAAGGAGACAGTTGCAATGATCCAGAGATGAAAGTGGCTTGGTCCAGCACACTGAGGAGAGCGGTAAGTACACAAATTAGTTGAATTTTGATTCGTTGGATTACAGGTCACTGATATTTTAATATAGATTACATTAAAAACGTTATTTGGGCTCAAGTACAGCTCTCATTCACGTGCTTGGAACTGGATTTTAACCACTGTTAAATAGAAGGGACTGGCCAATTTGTTGTATCAGTCAGGAGAGGCTGGGTTATATACGTAACAAACAACCCCGTCACCTCTTTTGATTAAATAGCAAGCTTATTTCCCTCTCGCTCTACTGCCCAACACAGATCGGCTCAGCATAGCCTCTTGAATCCAGGCTGACGGAGGCTCCATGCAACACACGCTTCCACAGTCACTACCATGGCAAGGAGGAAACTTGGTGAATTTTATCACTTCTGCTCACATGTAATTGGCAAAGCAATACTTGTTTCATTAATCAGTTTGGTCAGCAGGAGTCATTCCCCTAGATAACATTTAACTGATACAATCCATTTTCAGAACCTAAGAATTTGATGACTCCATTAAGAGAATGCCCACAGAAAGGTTCAGGCAGCAGATCTGTTCCTTTATTTATTCCACATATGTAGATGATAGATAGATAGATAGATGGATGGATATGTATGTATACATACGCATAGGTGTACCTGTAAAAAGCACAGACGACTGAGTTAAATTTTCATGGATCCTGGATGGACACTGAAGGAGCGTTTTCTGAGTAAATACTTCACAGAGCCAGAGTTGAGCAAAAAGAAGCATAGCTTTGAAACCAGATTGTCTTGCCTGTTACTTTCTCTAGAGACTTGACAAGATGAGTGCTCACCCTCTCGGCCGCAGGGTCCTCATATGTGAAGTGGATACAAAAGCTACCATGTGGCTCTTGCAAAATAAAGTACCTAAGAACATACTAGGTAGTCAGCAAATGGTAGCTGCTTCATCTTGTTTGCTAAAGAAAAGTTTGTGATTATTTGCCTTCTATAAAAGGGCATAGATAAACATCCCTACTGAGACTTCCCTGGTGGTCCAGTGGTTAAGACTTCACTTTCCAATGCAGGGGGTGCAGGTTCGATCCCTGTTCAGTGAGCTAAGAACCCACATGCCTTGGGGCCAGAAAACCAAAATGTAAAACAGAACCAATATTGTAACAAATTCAATAAAGACTTTAAAAATGGTCCACATCAAAAAAATCTTTTAAAAAAAGCCCTACTAATCGACATTTCTGATTAAATAGTGATTAATAAACATTTTGTTTAAAATGTATGTTTGCATTCAAGACACCTCTGATTTTCTTATACTAGGACAACTCTGGCTATGTTCTCCCAGAAAAACTGATTCTGTTGAAATGTTGGAGATAGCAGTTCTACTTTCATCAACGAAGCCTTGGAATCACGAACGAATTTTGACTTCAAGAACTATTTATTTATAAACTGAAATGTTTCACTTTGGAAACTAGTGTTGAATCTTAAGATCAGTCAGCAATGTGCTGATATCCTACTTTAAACTGTCTAAGGTGTTAAAAGATTCTGCAGCACGTTATACCTGCAACTAATATTTTTATTCCACTTCGGTTAGTACTTTTGTACGTGTTAACACCTATTCCTTCTTTCGTGCAAGCTGAGCCTTCCATCCCTTATCACCCCTCCCCCACAATTCGGTAAGCAACGTGTTTCAATTGCTCGTTGCAATTTCAACCAGTCCTCTGCCTTGTGGCTGGTCAGTACTGATATATGATATCCACCTGTAGTAAAACGGATCCCTTGATTCTCCCTTGATGATACACAAGGAGCAGGTCCAAATGAAAATACTTTCTGCTCTAAGTCTCTTATAGCGTTAGAGGTTCTTGCTTCAGATTCTGGAAATGCAAATCTAAATCTAGAATGAGCATCTATCTATCTCAGTCAAGACCCACGGGTATCCGACTGGAGCCATGGATAATAGGCCACTACAATCCCCCTGCCAGCTACAGGCCACCGTAAACAGTCCATGGCTGATTTTCGTCTCTGATGTTTCTGTTGACAAGCAGAACAAGCTTGTCACATTTTTAGTTTATGAAAGAGATAGCAGAAAACATCTCTTTTCTGCCCTCAAGTAGTAGAATGACGACTACGTTTTTATTTCTATCCAAAAATTCTGATTACATTAAACAGGAAATGTAACATAGTCATTGAAACAAACTGGAAATTTCTATGGCCGTAGCATTTGTGAGTTCAAATTTCATCAGAGCACACAGAAATAGCGAAAGTACACTGGCAACATCTAAATGACACCTAATAAAGTGGCCAGAGAGAGAAAGGGAACATAAGATGACTTACTTATCCTACCTAATTCACTGTTTTATTTCAATCCCTAACTATTCCCAGTCAGCCAAATGCAGCCATTCTGTTCACCCTGAGTTTCTGATACCTGCAGCCAGTGTCATCTGGTTGTTAGTAAAGTCTTCTTTGGCCGGTCAGAAGTTTAGCAGGTGTGAAACAGAGTCCTGTTCCCTTTGCATTCTTGTCGGTCATCTGGGCGGAGCTAAGAACAATTCGAAAGATAAAAAGCACTTGCACTCACTTAGCTGAGTAGTGCCCTGTGTCTATACCCTGGATTAAATCTGTGGGCTTGTCAGGGATGGGAGAAGGGTGCTTGGGTAAGCTGCTCTCTTAAAGAATGAAAGAAATGCCCTGGCTCACTGTGGTGTGGGAGGATCCCCTCTAGCAAGGGTGAGGCTCAGGGCCTCTTCGACAGGCCCTCGGCTCCCCCGTCCCCAAGCTGCGTCCACGTGAACCTGGGCTCATCACTGCTCTCTTTCTCTAAAGCTAAATGTTGGAATCTCTGTGCTGGTACATACAGCAAAGGGTCCCCCCAGTTACCCCCTTACCACACAGACATCATATGACGAAAAAGAGTGAACTACCTGGGGGCCAGTGGCACTCTGTAGGGTTCTATCATGAAAAGAGATCTGAGCCTTTAATTCACCATCTCTAAACCAGGGTGAGTAATACCCACCCTGCCCACCACATACAGGTGATGTAAGGATCCAGTCTAATGAGAACACGGCAAATAGGAACACGTTTGGGAAACTGTCAGACCTCGCCCAGATGTTAGTCAGGATTACTTAGGCCTGAGACATGCAGTAAGCTTCAGATGACTTTTTAGCCAAATTTACTACAAACATAGGAAATCTACTTGGGGGTGTGATAATGCTTTTTTTTTTTTAAGATTTTTTTTGATGTGGACCATTTTTAAAGTTTTTATTGAATTTGTTACAATATTGCTTCTGGGTTTTTTTGTGTTTTGGTTTCTTGGCCACAAGGGATGTGGGATCCTAACTCCCCAACCAGGAATCGAACCCGCACCCCCTGCATTAGAAGGCGAACTCTTAACCTCTGCACCGCCAGGGAAGTCCCTGTGATAATGCCTTGATAAAGCAAAGTAGCAGGATTACAGGATGGGGGCCTCAAGTTTCCTCCACTGGGGATCAGCCCGTCCGAAGCTGTGAAAGCTCACGGGGCAGCGCAGCGGGGGCCCCGCCCACTCTTCCCTTCCCCCGCCACCGCACCCCGCCCCCTCGCAACACGCGGAGGGATGCCATCAGGATCACAGCCTCTCCCCATCCTCTGCTTGGTCTGTAACCTCTTTCAACACTGAGACCTAAGTGGGGAGCCTGGGTCTCATCACGCAGGCCTCTGACAGGTGGTCCACAATTGAGGGGGACAGCCAGTAGAGAGAAGAAAGGGACTCATAAGCTCCCCCAAAATCACCAAGGCCGAGCTGGGGAAGATTCCCTGTATCTCCTGCCATCCACAGTCCCCAGATGGCCCTATGGGGACATCCCTGTCCCTAGAACAGTCTAGATTCCTCATGAACCGTCCACCCACGAGTCAAGCATGTCTGCTCCACGGGCAGGTGCAGGGAGCACACGGCACGGACAGCGTCCTCTCTCGCCCGTCCTGTGTTTAACCTCCAGCACGCAGAAGAAACCAAAGCCACAGCCTCTGGGCCATGAGGAAGACCAACTGCTTTCGGCCCCACTGCTTCTCAGTCAAGCGGGGGACCGACTCTCGTTAACACAGACGTTCTCTTCTCCACCGCATTTTGTTGTCTCGGGGCGTGTAAGATAGGATTCAGAACCCCTTGCCCCACTGTAAAGTGCAAATGACTCACCACTAGCCAAGAACTGGTGTTAATTACCGTTGATCCCGGATGAAGTTATAGACCCAAATTTCTGAAACCTAGGCCCTAAGGAGGAATGAAGCTTTGCCCAGAGAAGATGACATATAAAATGGGTCCCTGCCCAGAAGAGCGTACACACTAACATGTATACAGGCAGGAGCAAAACATGTTTTTCCCATACGGCATGTTGTTGAGAGCTTGCTCTTAATGGCATAAATCTTTGTGAATCCTCCAGATTGACAGATGAATTGAGGGAAGCGAGCGTGTATAGCAGGAGGCATTTCAGGCTGCCTGTGGATAATGTGACGAGCCCGGAGCCTCAGACGGGAGTGACCGTGTGGAGGGTCCCCCCAGGAGAGGCAGGTGTTGCTGCTGCTGAAGAAGGCCTGTCCCCTCTGAGAGCCACCAGGCGGCCCGGCCCGCGGTTCACCTCCTGGCGTCTCCCCTTCCCAAGAAGAGCATGCTGGTGCCAAGCAGCACTGTGGCGAGGCCGGGCCTGAGTCAGCATTGTGTCCCCAGCACCTAATGCCAACCCAGGCACACGCATTGCATGAACAGGTAAATTAAGCAATGCACCTGCAGAAAACAGCCCTCCCCAAGGAGCTTCCGTTCCAGGACAAACATGAGATGCATCCTCGGTCACTTTTATAAATGAGTGTCTTAATTGTGTCACGCTCCCAAAACGTGATCACTGAGTTACAGTTTGTTCAAGCTGAAAAGAATCTTAGAGATTAACTAGTGTGACCATTTCCTCTTCCCCATGAGAAATCTGATCGATTCCACCAAGTGGGGAATATCTCAACTACTTGCCAAAATAAAACCTCAGTAACCCAAAGGCAAGTAACTTGCCCAGGGTAGCATAAGGACAACAAAAATCTGGCTAGACCTCGGGGATGGTCTTCATTAAGAGGTTTTCTCCAGGTGTTTACATTGTAAATTCTACAAGGTCAGGGAGTATATTCATTGGTGAGAAAGAGATCAGCTTAGTTTGGGTTTTTGTGTTTGTTTGTTGGTTGGTTGGTTCTTTTATTTTTTAGGTTATAAAGATATATACCTAGCACCAAGCAATTCTTTTAAATTCTTTTAAACTTAACATTTACTGAATAGCTGTTACCTGTAAGGTGCTCCAATAGGTGCCCTAGAGGGATTCAAAGGTGAATTCAGTATCCCTGCCCCCAGAGGCTCTTGATTTCATGAGAGGTCAGACAAATACGTGCAAATGATCCTGATACAGCCCGATGCGGGGTAGACCCTGGCACCCACTATAGTGGAGGAACAAGGTTCAGAGAGAAAAGGAACTGGAGGGACTGGGCCCAGCAGGTGGAGAGGAAGGAGGTGACCAGGCCTTGAATGGTGGATGGAGATTCAACAGGCAGATGGAAGACAGCAGGCGTATTTCTCATGAAGGAATCAGCATGGGCTAAAGCAAGGGATAGAAGGAAATACTTTTTATTTTGCACCAAGGGTGTGCTGGGCACTTTAAAAGTAGAATCATTTGGAACTCACATCAACCCAATGAATTAGGTGCTTCCGTTTTCCAGAGAAGGAAACCGAACCTTGGAAAGATTAATAACGTGGCGAGTGAGAGTCAAGATTATATAACACACGTGGGGCAAAGCCAGGCTATAAGCCCCGAGGGGCACCGCCAGCGTCATGCTTTAGCCACCGCAGGAGGCTGCCTCTCTGGGGGCGGGCACATTTCAGGGACAGCGTGGCTGGTTCACGGGACCGGGGAGGAAAGTGGAACCAGACTGGGGAATGAGGAAGATGAGAGAGGAAGCAGGGGGAGAGGAGGAAGACCGAGTAAGGGCTCTGTTTCTGCTTGTTTTTTAACGTGGGGGAAATCAGAGTGAGGCTCAGGGCTCAGGGGAAGGGGGGTGGAAGGCGAGGAGCAACAACAACAGAGCCCGATCACAGGGCGGGGCAGACGGCAGAGCCTTGGGTAGAAAAGGAACACCTCTTGCCCAAAACAGGATGAAAGGAGAGGAGGATGAGAAAAAGAAGGAAGGAAGGAAGGACGGAAGGACGGAAGGACGGAAGGAAGGACAGAAGAAAGGACGGACGGAAGGAAGGAAGGAAGGAAGGGTGGAAGGAAGGAAGGAAGGAAGGAGGGAAGGACGGAAGGAAGGAAGGAAGGACAGAAGAAAGGACGGAAGGAAGGAAGGGTGGAAGGAAGGAAAGAAGGAAGGGTGGAAGGAAGAAAGGGTGGAAGGAAGGGTGGAAGAGAGGGAGGGAGGAAAGGCGGGAGGCTGGAAGGGTCTCAGCAGTGCCGAGGGCTGGGTTTCTCAACCAGCCTAGTGAAGAGGTCTATTCCGGGACAGGAGGCGAGCAGGGTCAGCTAGGGCTTGGGCAGAGTGGAAAAGATGTAGAGCAGCTGTCGTGGGAATCCGATAGGAGCTAAAAATGGAGTTCAAGGAAGATGGCCACGGGCATGGGGAGAGTCCGACGGCAGGAACGGGCAGTGGGTCCGATTACTTTGGGAGCCCCGAGTCTCTTCAACAGAACTCAGCGGAGTGGGATCAGGAGAAGAAGAGAGGGTCATCCGGGAAGACACAGAGGAAGGTCAAGAGGGAAAGGGAATCGGACACTCTTGAGAACTTTGCCAAAACGGCTTTACCAAGGGGCCCAAACACAGCAGGAAGGGAGGGAACAGATACAACCAGGATGGGTCCAAGATGCCCTAAAATAGGGAGGGCTCCAGGGGCCACAATGAAGGCAAAGAAGAGGTTTCGTGGGAATGCGTGAACGGGACAATGGAAGGACATGTGGCCGGGGCTGTAGAGGCCAATTCAGAGATGAAGATCTCAAAGGTGGCGCCCCCTGAGGGGTGATAAGGTCCAGGGTGTGGCCTAGGAGAGAGATGCAGGAGGTGAAGGAGAAGCCGACGGAGGACGATGGGAGGGGAGGAGGGTGGGGGTGGGGCAGGAGGAGCCACTTGCTGAGGAGAGAGGCTGAGCACAGGCTGGACGGAGACGAGAAAGCAAAGGAGGAGCTGGCTTATTAACAGGGACATTCAGCTGCATTTCTAGTGAAATAGCATCATGACCAGCGCTGTTCCCCACCCACCCCACCCCTAGAAAGAAAAAGCAAGTAAAACAGGCTTCGTAGAGTTCTCCCCAAGAAGCTGAGATCCAGGAAAGTGCGCAGTGAGAAGGGAAGGAGGCTGAGGAAGGGTATAAAGCATCGTAGGTGGCAAACTGCCGAGGCTGAGAGCCTCAGGTTAGAAAGTGTCTACTTCTTTGACCTTCTGCCTTAGACAAAGCCAACCAGCCATGTATCCTGTGTCCAGAGTGCAAGAAAAGGGGCCTCGGGGCATCCCACCCCTACTCACAGCAGGAGCTCCAGACCCACCCCCACGGCTGGCTTCCTCACCAACTGCTCCAGGCCTTCAGGGCCACTCCCCCCAGCCCAAGTTCAGCCTTTTGATCTGGAAACAGGTTTGACTCCACCTGGTTTGACCTTGGTCCTCTCTTGAACACAACTCGAGACTCACTGTGGCAAGCACCTGCAGCCCTGCCGTCCTCGCCTGCTTCAAGAGAACATTTAGTAAAGGCTAACGTTTGCTGGCGCTTAGTTCCTGCATGGCATGGGCTGGAGAAGCCCGTGGAAGTCATTCCATTCCGCTGTGATTCCTCTTGTAACATTTCCACCCAAAAATGCCCCACTGCTGCGTCAACACCCCAGAGCCTGGAAACTTGCTCTGCGTGACACAGGCCACCTCGCTGCTGAACGGCTCTACTGGAAACTTGCCATTCCCAAATCTTTCTTTCCTTCACAGCCATTAAAACAAGCCACATTCTTTTCCCATCGGATAGGAATCTGAAGACAGCCATCACATCTCAACGGAGCCTCTTCCTTCCAGGAGAAATAGCACCAAGTCTTCACACTTCTTCTCATAAGACACCAGCTCAGCTCCCTTCACCACCCTGCCTGTTCCACCTGCCTGTGTGCTCCCCACATAACCAGCGGCAATGCTGCGAGATGTCTGACGGTGGGCCAGCCAGTTCCCAAGCCCTTGCTGCACGTTAACTCGCTGAATCCTCACTTCAGTGCTGTGTGCTATTGTTGGCACCGTTGTTATTCCCGTTGTACACCTGAGAAAACTGAGGCAGGGAGCAGTAAACAACGTGCCCAGTGCCATGACCAAAAGCAGAGCCAGGAGTCAAGTCCAGGCAACTGGATGTGCTCATACCCCCGTGCCAGTGGCTCTCAAACCTGGCAGCCGTTGGAATCACCCTGGGAAGTTCTAAAAACTACCAAGCCCACGATCAACCCCAGAGACAGATTTACTGGGCTGCCCAGTGATCTGGGCATCCCAGCGTTTCAAAGGTGTCTGGTGATGGCAGCATACAGGCAAGGCTGACGCCGACTCGCCGTGAGACGACGGCACCCCTGGCAGTCTGGCCGGTGCCGGCTAGGCTGGATTAGAGGGGAGCGATGGAAATTTCCAAGCTTCCCTGGTGGAGGATAACTCAGGGACAGTCCCAGACGTGGGTGACGAGAGCCAGCCTTGCAGGAAGGCTAAGTAAACAGTCACTCAGCTGCTGTGAGTTTAGACACACCGGGAGGCCCTCATTCTCAAAAAAAAAAAAAGATAAGAGCAAGAAGACACAAAGCCTCTCTGGACCGGACACTGGCCTCAAGGGCTTCCTCTGGGAAGGACTCATGGATGACAAAGCCCACCTTGGGCCCAGAGCCACCGTCTGCTCAAAGGAGCAGCTTCCTCTGCAGTTGCCAACTTCCTGACCTCCCCTCAAAGCCAGAGATGGACGGAGCATTTACCCTCTCTTCACTGACTTGTGAACTCACTCAAGGAAGCACTGGGGCTGCTGGCTCCACAGGCCAAGAAAAGCCTGGATACGTTCTCCAGCCCCGCCTCCAAAGGGCCCTCAGGACACTTCCCATCCATCAGACGTCTGCAGTGGGCTCTCCCACTGTGCCCCTCTTTCCCTCCCCTGGTATTGTCTATGGCCCCTAAACTCAGGTTATTTCTTTTTTGCGGGGGGGGGGGGCATACCACACTGCTTGCAGGATCTCAGTTCCCCGACCAGGGATCAAACCCGCACCCTCGGCAGTGAAAGCACAGAGTCCTAACCACTGGACTGCCAGGAAATTCCCAGGTTATTTCTTTCTAAAGCATGAGCGTGTTTCATCAGTTAAAGATTGGCCATTGGATGTTCCCTGGTTGTTAATGGAAACTTCCACATCCCTCAGTTCCTTGAACTTGCTCCTCCCGGACTGCACCACAGTACCAGGGCATAGGACAGCAGACCCTGAGCTGCCCGCCGGGAAATGGTGGCCCTTTTCCTCCACCTTGCCTCCCCCTCCTCCCTGCACACCCCAGACGGGTAGGGCGACCTGAGGGGGAATAAGAGAGAGACTCCCCTCACCCCCAAGCCCATTCATATTTAATGCAAACATCTGAATGCAAATTAACTCCACTTTTGTTTTACTCCCTTTCCTCCCTGTCCCTCTCTAATGTAAACCGCCTTTCATCCAAGACAGGTGCTTCCTTCAGCTAGCAACATGGAGAGAGGCACAAGGATGGCGCTGCATGCAACTGGAGCAGATCCTATAGCTCCAAACTCCGTATTTTTAGGATATTTCCAAATGGGAATGTGTCTCGGGGGAATTTATTCTCTGTGGAGGTCACAGTGACTCGTGGGAGTCTCAACCTGGGAGAGGAATTTTGCAAACAGGCATAGAATACTAGTGGCCTGGAAGCCCCTAAAAATAACCTGTTCCCAAACCTGTAAATCCTCTTTTTCTACAGCTGAGAAAAACTGGATGGTTTGGCAGACAGCTCTGTTCCCATCCCTCCACAGTCTATGACCCTGTGGCTGTTTCCTGGTCCGTTGTCGCCAAGACTGAGATGCTTTGGGTTTAAAGAAACGGAGGAGTGGGGAAAAAGGAGAGCAAGAAAGGCAAATATTGATATAAATATATCTATTTGTTTGGGATGGCAAAAGAATAGGTAGTTGCTTGAGGAGTAAGAAAATTGGACGGCTGTGGGATATTTATTAATGAGCTATTTACGTTTCTGATAAGAACGTAAGGCTAGTGTAGAGTTCATTCACTGTAAGGGGTATAGCCAATAGAGATACTGGCTAGGGCCATATTTTTGCAGAAAAGAGAGTAATGGCAAAGAAGCAGTCCCAGGCAAGTGTCTGTTTACTGTTGATTGCATTTCATTTTTTGCCTCTGTGTGTGTGTGTGTGTACATGCGCGCACACACAAATTCAAGAGCTGTGAGCATTCTCTTGTGTGAATGGTGTGTTTGTGCATAAACAATGTCAGGAACTGGGGCCAGAGAACAAATCTGTTGACATAGTTCTTCCCAAATCCTCACAAAACATCTGAGAGGACAAAGACACCGTAATTCTTTAAGAAGTGCTTTTGAAACAAAAACACTAATTCAAAAAGATACATGCACCCTTATGTTTGCTGCAGCACTTACAACAGCCAAGATATGGAAACAACCTAAGTGCCCATCAACAGCTGAATCGATAAAGAAGACGTGGCATATATCTACAGTGGAATACTACCCAGCCATTAAAAAGATGAAATCTTGCCATTTGCAGCAACATGGATGGACCTTCAGAGTATTATGCTAAGTGAAACAAGTCAGATGGAGAAAGACAAACACTATATGATTTCACTATATGTGGAATCTAAAAAACTAATAAACAAAAAAAAAACAAGTGAAGAACCAAACAAAAACAAACAAATAGATACATAAAACAGAGTAGTGGTTACAGGAGGAGGAGGAGGGGGGAGGGCAAAATGGGTAAAGCGGATCAACTGTATGGTAATTTTTGGTGGTGAGCGTGCTGTAGTATAGACAGAAGTAGAAATACAAAGTTGTACACGTGAAACTTACCTAATGTTGTAAATCAACATTACCTCAATTTTTAAAAATGCCTTCTAGATTTACGAGGGATAAATATCTTCCAGAACAAAGAGATAAAAACACCCAAACCAGCTAACTGGTATAGCCAAGGTCACACAACAAGTCAGGGGTACAGCCATGGAGAGAAACCCTTCACTGCCGACTCCTCACCCCAGCGTGTATACTCGGTGTGTTCACCCATTCAGAGGAGGGGTGATGACCCACTGAGGTGAGTCTGGGATCACAGTCGGGGATGTTACTCTCCAGCTGTCCATCGGGACACTTCAACAGCAGCATCAGGCAAGGAGAAGAAAACGGTGCAAAGAGGGATAAGGGAAAACGGAGCAAAATAGGGCAGAATGACACGGGTTGTGCTCATTGTTGGATCCAGAGTTAATTTTTAAACTCCCAGCTGGAAAGTAGAATCAGTAACAAAGGCGACTTATGCAAATAGAAACTTAATTTGCACTCTTGACACTTTTTAATGGGAAGTGAGGGAGAGAGAATAAAACCCGAAACACCTTGATCTATAACCACAATAGAAATGTTTTCTTTGCAGACATGTGCAAAATAAGGGCGTTTCAGTGGAAATGAAATGATGCCTGAAAGAAAGTTAAGTAATGGCATCAACGAGCATGGATGACACTTCCTTCCACCGGAGGTTCACTCTACAGCAAGACTTGGCTAAAGTGGTACCCGAATCAGGCTTTGGGAGTCATGGAAACAAACAGCAAATACTAACCTTTTATAAGGGCCTTTTTTTGCTATAGTTTAGTGGAATCAACCAGGTCACTATGTTATTTGGAATCTAAATGAGCAAAGGCTTGTATCACCTCCATAAGGTCATTGTGAAGAATTCATGAAGTTGTAAGGACTCATGGAGAATTTTAGTCTCTTACACGAAGATAATGCGAGAAATACAGGATGATAATCATAAAAATAACTGTGGCTAGGAAGAGAAAGGGTGGCAATTGTACGCAGTGTGAAAAATCCTCAACCTAATCATATTTATGTCAGGAACACTAAATATCATTTTGGGGATATTTACTCTAAAAAGTAAAATTCAGCCAGTTCTTTTTGGCTGATGGAGAGGTCCAGCGCATACTGGGATTCTCAACTGGAGGGCACACACTCTATCAGAGGCCTATCTGAATCTGGAGATGGGGTGGCAAAGGATGTGTAATTTGTATATTTATCAACAGAAAATACACATTTTAGAAGGTTAAAAAGCAAACAAGTGAACAATTCCGCCGACTTAAAGCCTTGCTACCCAGTCAGCGGTCAGGAACAGCGGCAGCAGCGTTTCCTGGGACCTTGCTTGAAATGGGAAATCTCAGTTCCCACCCAGACCGAAAGAATCCGAATCTGCAGTTTTCAAGATCCTCAGGAGATTCACATGCACATGAAAGTCTGAGAAAGTCTGAAGTCCCTTTGCTGTGTGTCAACCAACAAACTCACCGCACACCCACCACGGGGTATTAGAAAAGGAGCTTCAGTGCCAACAAGAATATTGGGGGCTGGATGGACAGTTGACAAAAGCCAAGTGGCTTTTCCATCTAGCCTCCTACAACGAGCTGTCAGCCCCATTTCTTATTTTGTGCATGGTCCTAACTCTTCTTGCTCTTTGCACTAACTTTGGGATAAATTCTATCACAAGTTGGCTATTTTCTCTTAAATTACAGGATAGGACATTTGGCCAGTGTTTCTTAACTATTATGAACATATGTGCCTCTAAGCTCTTCCTATATAGGACACATCTACACTTTTTGAGAAATTTCTACTAGGCAGGCTTTGCTTTTGCCATTTGTTATCTGTGCCCCATTGGCGTGTGTTAACAGAGCCACTGACAATCCTTTCAGAGCTGGGTAACCACACATCCCAGCTGGATGTACTCCTTCCCTATTTGGGGCTTTTCTAACCCTCACTACTATCTACAGGTGTTGTGGATATTTCTGTGCACAGGACTAACTTTCCCCTTTTGGGTTATTTCCTGGGGTTATACTCCCCCAAAATGATAAGGCACAGCTCCTGACTTTGAGAGTCTTTATGAGTTGTGCCGTGCAAGGGTGGCAACATCGAGGGTCCGAAAGGTGGGCAGGTGCCGGGCAGAGGTACCCCAACGTGCTGGATCAGACTCCAGGTACCCCGTCCCCTCCTCTCCGCCCTGCTCTCAGCGCGGTTGCTGGTCCTCATGAACTGTATCCAAGGTTCCCTCGCCTCCTGGCTTCCTAGAGGGCTGACCAGTGCAGGGCTCCAGGAGGAGGTGGGGGAATGGGAGGGGAGGAGGGGGACTCCGTCCCGGGCAGGCCACAGGCTGTCAGTTTATGTGCTCCCCAGCCAAAGCTCCCCTCAGGGGTCCTCTCTGGGCTCCGGGAACCCCTTCTTTGTCTTGGCCCTGCAGGCTTGGAGCTGGCCATGGTTTCCGACGCTAGCCCACATGCTCCACCTTCTCGTGTTGGTTTTCCGTAACCCTGCCTACACCTCTGTAAACAGTATGCCATTAAGTTCTCCTCAATGACCTATTTAGACTACACCTTCTGTTTGCTGCCAGGAGCCTGAGTGATGTGCCAGAGGCTGGGGGACAAGAGCCAGGGGACCCTAACCAATGGGGGACGGGGCACGGGAGTCTTGCCAGAAGGTGTCTGCTAGGCTGCAACCCATTAGGCAAGGACACGTTAGCCAGGCATAGGGGGCAGGGGAAGGAGGAAACATCAGGTACAAAACAGAGAGTGCAGAGACTAGAGCATTCAAGAACCTCCTAGAGGGCTTCCCTGGTGGCGCGGTGATTGAGAGTCCGCCTGCCGATGCAGGGGACACGGGTTCGTGCCCCGGTCCGGGAAAATCCCACATGCCGCGGAACGTCTATGCCCGTGAGCCATGGCCGCTGAGCCTGCGCATCCGGAGCAAACATTCACATAAAAATAAACAAAGAATTCTTACAACTCAACAATAAGAAAACAAACAACCTGATTTTAACAGGGGCCACCTCACCAAGGGAAATATACAGATAAGCATATGAAAAAAGCACATGAGAAAGTGCTCCACATAAAGCCATCAGGGAAATACAAACTAAAACACTGAGATACCGCTACACACCTACTGGAATAGCCAAACTCCAGAACACTGACACCACCAAATGCTAATGAGGACGTGGGGCCACAGGAACTCTCCTGCAGGCTGGCGGGAATGCAAAACGGGACAGTGACTTTGCAGGGCAGTTCAGCAGTTTCTTACAAACGTAAACATACTCTTACCATACGATCCAGCAATCACACTCCTTGGTGTTACCCAAAGGAGATGAAAACTTATGTGCACACAAAAGGCTATACAAGGATGTTTCCATCACCTTTATTCATAACTGCCAAAACTTGGAAGCAACCAAGATGTCCTTTGGTGTGTGAATGGATAAACTGTGACACATTCACACAATGGAATATTATTCAGCACTAAAAAGAAATGAGCTATCAAGCCATGAAAAGATATTGAGGCAACTTAAATGCATATTGCTAAGTGAAAGAAAATCTGAAAAGGCTACGTACTGCATGCTTCTAACTATACGACATTCTGGAAAAGGAAGAACTATGGAGACAATAAAAAGCTTAGTGGTTGCCGAATAAGCGGAGCAAAGATTTTCAGGGCAGTGAGAATACTCTCTGATACCGTAACGACTGACACCTGGCATTATGTCACCAGCAAAGCCCACTAACAATTCCCAGGAAATAAAAACAGACTCTGGGTAATAAAATAAAGTCTAACCTTTTCTTTTCCTTTGGGCTCAGCGTAGCTTCACTTGCTCACAGGGGGCCGTGTGCAGAGCTCTCACACCCGGCTCTTCAGACGACCAGAGTTCCTGACGCACTACGGCGGTACCAGCACCTCAGCTCGGGCTGCACAGGACACCGCCATTCAAGACAGCAGCCGTCGGCTGTCTGCACAGACGCTGCACACAACACGCAACCCAAGATGGCGGCCGCACTGGGATGTGTAGCCTGAGCAGCGGTAGCAGTTGCGCCTGCGCCTGCGCCTACGCCTACGCCTACGTCTACCCGGCAAAACCCGCGGCCCCGCCCCCTGACGGCTCCACGTAAAGCAGCCCCGCCCATGGCTTGGCGGGGGAGTGTGTGCTCTAGAGCCGGAGCTCACACCTCCCCGTCCTCTAATAAGAGGATAACGCTATGCTCTGCTCTGAAGCGAACTCGCTCTTGTCCTGTTGGCGAGAGCACGGTACCAGGCAGGAGGACCCTTGTTGGGGCCCAATTGGAAGGGTAACAGTCGTAAATTTGTCTAAACCCATAGAACGTACAACACCAGGCACAGTGCACCCTAATGTAAAGAATGGGCTTTGGGTGAGTGTGATGTGTCAGTGTTTTATTCATTGACTGCTAAGAAATGTACCACTCGGTTGCAGGGTGTTGACAGTGGAGGACGTCATGCGTGTGTGGGGCAGGGAACATCCGGTAAATGTCTGTACCTTCCACTGACCTTTGCTGTGAACCTAGAACTGCCCTAAAAATATTGTCTTAACAAAAAAAGGAAAAATAGTCTTATTCATAATGGAGGAGAAAACAAAGTATCTTTGAATAAATAGATACAAGAAACATAAAACTTTAAGTAAGGTATAGAATTTTATTAAATGACATAAAACAAAATGATCCTGGATGGGAAAACAATGAAATACTATGTATCCTCCAAAGATAATATAATGATTTATTAAGAGTTCCAATTAGAGGCTTCCCTGGTGGCACAGTGGTTGGGAGTCCGCCTGCCAATGCAGGGAACAGGGGTTCGTGCCCCGGTCCGGGAAGATCCCACATGCCGCGGGGCAGCTGGGCCCGCTGAGCAATGGCTGCTGAGCCTGCGCGTCCGGAGCCTGTGCTCCGCAACGGGAGAGGCTACAACAGTGAGAGGCCCGCGTACCGCAAAAAAAAAACAAAAAAACTAGACGCAATTGGAAAGTCTATCCATAGGACTGAATAAATTATAGCAAAGTTTTGTGTATAATATTATGCAACTGAAATGATTTAGGCCTCGATATATTGATCTGGGAAGATAGCCGTGCTATATTGCTAAGTGAAAAACATTGCAAAATAATGGGTATGATATGACTCCACTTCTTTAATATAAAACAATATGACATATGATTTGCATTTCTGTACAATAGGAAATCAAAAAAATCACATCCAATTCTGCAAAGATGGAGGAGAAACTGGAAGAAAGGAGGGGAGAGGATTAAATGGGTTTTTTTATGCCGTTCTGTATTGTTTAAAATTGTTTCAGTCGGACTTCCCTGGTGGCGCAGTGGTTGAGAGTCCGCCTGCCTATGCAGGGGACACGGGTTCGTGCCCCGGTCCGGGAAGATCCCACATGCCACGGAGCGGCTGGGCCTGTGAGCCATGGCCGCTGAGCCTGCGCGTCCGGAGCCTGTGCTCCGCAACGGGAGAGGCCACAACAGTGAGAGGCCCGCGTACCGCAAAAACAAAAACAGAAACAAAACAAAAAAAATTGTTTCAATCAACATGTGGTACTTTTATAATAAAAAAAAAATCATAAAAGGCCAAGAGACTTGTGTACCAGGTAGAAAAAGTTCTGCCTGTTTTTTTATATCCACGATGAAAGAAGCAGCGCCAGGCAGAGGGAAGATCCAGCCCCAGCTGCCCAGGTGCGGAGGGGGAAATGAAGGCCTGTGGCCTCCTTCCAGGCTTGCAATTTAGAGGACGTCCAAGCTGGCCGTCCTGCAAAGTATCAGAGTCAGTGTCCTATGGCGTCCCATAGCCCCAGGCCACCAGTCCTAACACACCAGGGCAGAGACCTGTGACCAGCACCCAAATCCTGTTCTTCAACCGAGGTCACTGTCTTCACTCACAAGGTCACACTGTGGTCCCCATGCCTTTGGCCTCCAGGTCTACCTTCACCGGGAGAAAAGAAAAATTAAATCTTCAGCTCTTATAAACGACTCCAATAAACTCAAACTCGTGTTATGAAATTCCTTTTAAGAAATAAATAATTGAAACGTTGACACTTGGTGACATTTGCTTACTCAAATCTGCGTGTTGGTGAATGGCCTTGACTTCCGTTTCTGCGGAATCGCAGGTCAACCTGCTACAAACGTGGCTCCTCATAAACTAAGAAGGGAGGTCAGAACTCACAACTGCTCTGGCTTTTTAAAAACCTTTTTTTTGGGGGGGGGTATTGCTATTTACCTCATCCATGTGATTATTCATTTGTTGAATTTAAGTGGAAGGGAAATTTGAGACTCACGCAAAGAGAGGAACCTTTTATGGAGACTTCCATCTGGGGAACAGATTTATGAGGCTTTTTGGGACCCAGAATAACTTTACTGTGATGAAGCACGAGGCAGGGCCACCCCTCCCCCTGCCCCAGCCCCCCAAACTGAGCGCGTGGGGCTCGGAAAACCGAACGCAGAAAGATACCCAGATGGAAGGGTTCAGGGGCCATTCTGGTTGAGACCTGAATAAAGCCAACCTTTTTAGAGTTAAATAGAACTGAGCTATCCTTTAAGTGCTGAGCTTTTTTTTTTTTTTTTTTTTTTTTAATGACCTCAACCATGCGGCTGCTCTGGGCTTTAGAAGCTCAGTTTGAAATCCAGGGAAGGAAGTGACAGAGCGATGTGGCAGGGCAGCTGCCAGTCTCAAGCGAACATGTGCAGGATGTCACAAAAAGGCACGGGAGCTCCAGGAGCCCAGCATCATGCCCAAGTGGATCCTTCCCCTCCAAATCACGCAGTGGCGAGCAAACAGAAACTCAACGGCGTGACGTGGGCTGAAATTGAATTAAAAGTGGGCGATTTCATAGCAAGATTCAAAGTAGGAGGTACAGTAGCTTTGCCACAAGTTTATCGTCAGAAACATCTTTCCAATCATTTTTTGTTTGGTTTCACAATACAATATTGAAAAGGGGACCCCAAAGTGCTCTGCTGGGAGACTGGAAAGCTTTCGAACCCTCAGTGCTAAAGATGACGCAGCACGGGAAAGCAAGCAGACAAAACTGAAAGCAGGGGCTCGAACAGAAACAACAGGAGCCTAGGACTTCCCTGGTGGTCCAGTGGTTAGGGCTCCTCGTTCTCACTGCCGAGGGCCTGGGTTGGGGAACGAGAATCCCAGAGGCCGCGTGGTGTATCCAAAAAACAAAACAAACAAACAAAAAAAGAAAAACAAAGAAATGGCAGGGGCCTGAGCCATAAGCTGGAAGTGATGATAGCCAAACTATTCACGGAAAGCGGAAACAACCTGAGTGTCCATCCACTGATGAATCAGTAGACCAAATGGGATGTATTCATACAGTGGAATATGATTCAGCCTGAAAAAAGGAAGGAAGTTCTGACACACACTATACCATGGATGAACCTTAAGGACATTATGCTCAGTGAAATAAGCCATCACAAAAGGACAAATACTACATTATCCCACCGATATGAGGTCCCTAGAGGTCATCAAATCCACAGAGACAGAAAGTAGAAGGGTGGCTGCCAGGGGCTGGGAGGACAGAGGAATGGGGAGTTAGTGTTTAATGGGGACAGAGGTTCAGTTTGGGAAGACGAAAAGGTTTTAGAGATGGATGATTGCACAACAAAGCGAATGTACTTAGTACCACTGACCTGTATACTTAAAAATGGTTAAAATGATCAATTTTATGTTATATATATTTTAGCAGAATAGAAAATTAAGCAGGCAAGGCTGCATTTTTCATCAATTCAACAAGCACTCTTTGTATATCTATTCCACGCTAAGGACGCGTGCAAACTAAGCCACACATTGAGAATACAGGATTAATAATCCAATTCGGGTTTGGCTCACGTACTGCCAAACGTCTCACTGAAATTGAAAGTAAGTCCACTCAATTCTTTAAATATTTCCGCCCCAAAGTTCAGACTCCTAAACATTACATGTTCCCAAAATCTGACTTGCTTCTGTGCCAGGTGAATTTCCCAACTCTCCTCCTGTTTGCTTGTGGCCAGAAATATGTTTGCAAACTATCGATTCAAACGTTTTCAGGGTAGCGAGCTGACTCTGTGTCAGATATAACCTTGATCCCAAGCTCCTCCCAAAGACCCCGAACTATGGCTCCTTTGAAGCTCCCACTTCAGTCCGAGGGACTGGCCTGGTGAAGACAGCCTTCCTTTGGGTGGGAGACAGGGGACATAAAGACTCCTCAAGAGTGACGCACTAGGCAACAGTAAGTTAAAAATAAATCCAGTTCTCTTTAAGTTTCAGTTCATTAAACAGTATACGGCAGTGAGTGCTGGTGGGGAAATCTAGACAGGCGTGCATTTCAATGCTGACTCTGCCGTGAAATTCATTATGTGATCTTGGGCAACGCAAGTTTCTGAACCTTGTACCCTCAGACTGCCAGTGGGGGAAAGAATTGTAATTTCAGAGGGCAGAGTTCTCAACAGGAGGGGCCTGGAGAGGGAGAGAGAGTCCTGCTGCGGGTGGAAGGACAGATCACAGTTGACACCATGACCAGTAATTAAAACACACTCTGTATTCAAAGAGGGTCATTATAATCACAGCTTTGGGAGGATTTAATAAGGACAGATGCTGAAGGCATCGGGAAGAATACCTAATAAGTAGCCAATATTATTAATATCAGCCCCCTTCAGGCCTCTAAGCAAAATGCTTTTGCAAAAGTCCCTTCTGGTCAGGGTCTGCAATTCTTTTTTGCTTCCCTTCAAATCTTCCCTTCAAAGCGACATACAATGTACATAAAATACGGGGCTTAGCCTTCATCACGCAGGTTTTCACCCGTAGGTGGCATTTCTTGAGCATCTTCTGGGCGCAGGGGACCTGGGTCTGGCTGAGGCAGCGGAAACCACACCAGGAACAGACGACTTGCTTCACAGGAGGTGGGTAGCCCCAGGCGTGCAGATGCAGCCCAGGCAGTGGAAGTCTGCTTACTCGCTAAGGGCAGAAATGACCACAGATCTCGGGGCAGGAAGGCCTTGGGAGCTTGTCTGCTGACTCTCTTGTAGCCATAACTCATATTTCCTTTGCAGTCTCGCGTGGCTCACGAGCAAAGCAGAGTGGCAAAGTTAGCCCAAGTCACTAGGGCAGATCCTAAACATCGTTCTTGCCTCCTTTTAAATCCAGGACTCAGCTCAGGCCCTAAGGAGAGGCAATTTAGCATAATGGCAACAAGCACAATCATTAATGTTAGCGAGACGTGGATTTAAGTATTGCCCGTGTCACTTAACACTGGGGTGACCTCAGTTAAGAACTTAACCTCTCTGGGGCTCCATTTCCTCATCTATAAAATAGAAAGGAAAAAAATATTTACAGTTCGTGAAGACTAGGTCAGAGCACATAACACAAGGCTTAGCACGTAGTAACTGCTCAATAAATAATCATGAATTAGGTCACACAGGAGCAAGACCCAAGACCCAACATTCATTAGCTTTTGCTATGTGACAGGTACTGTACTAAAAGCCTTACATACAGAACTACTATCTCAAGCTCCACCATAATTTTATGAGGTAAATATTATCTTTTCATAGATGAAAAAAACAAGGCTTGGAAAAATAAAACACCCTGAGTAAGACCACAGAGCCAGGATTCAAAGCTCAACTATAGTACTCGAAAACTCTCTTGCATCTCACCTCCCCTCACCAACCAAATGGGTGTGTCATGATAATGTCCACTCACCTCCCTCGAAAAGTATGAGGGTCCACTGGTACCACGGATCTGGAAGACACAATCTGTGTGAAGAGATAGACAACGCAAAGTGAAGCCATTATGAAAAGGCATGGATCCTGCTAAGAGAGCCATAGTCTAACAGGAAAAACAGGCAGGACACACAGAACTAACCCAGTGCAGGAAAATCAGAGCAGGGCCAATGCAGGACAAAAGGACTTTGTTTTTCTTTTTCCTTTCCTTTTCTTTTCTCTGGGGGTGGATTAGGTGTTCATACCCCAGACAGAGGGCCACATCGGTCATCACCCTGAAAGGGACTTTAAAAGAATACACTTGCTCTGACTTTATATTTTTTAATGTGCCATTTCTTTTTTAAAAATATTTATATATTTATTTATTAATTATATGTATATTGGCTGCACCGGGTCTTAGTTGTGGCATGCGGGATCTTCGTTGCGGCATGCAGGATCTTTAGTTGCAGCATGCAGACTCTTAGTTGCAGCATGTGGGATCTAATTCCCCGACCAGAGATCGAACCTGGCCCCCTGCACTGGGAGCACGGAGTCTTACCCGCTGGACCACCAGGGAAGTCCCACATTTGCTCTGACTTTAGTTCACTTTGGCTCGAGAAGCTTTATGAGAAATAGCTATAACATACACATATACCCTATTCACTTTGTATTTGCTTCAAATTATGTTTCCCTCGGACAGTTGTGCATCCTGAATGAGTTGCCATTTACCTGTGGGGCAGCAGGGAAGTCAACAGGACTGGCTTTGAGGGGCCCTCCTGCTCCTGGAAGGAGGAGATGGGGTGGTCCTTTGCACGGCAGACCTGGCAAAGACAGAACCCAGGGCCTCGAAGCCAAATGGCATCAGAGTGAGGAGGGTCCCCAAAGCCCATGGGTCCAACCCCTACCTCCACCCCAAGCCAATGCTTGCAGCCCCTGAGCAGGAGAGGTTCAGCGACCCTTTAGCCTCTGTGGAACGTTCTCAGGGGACTCACCACCCACTGCCGCCCCCTCCTAAGACCACTATCCTGTGCCTCTGACCATGACACCTAGTTTAACCCCTTGGGTAGGAATCTGCTTAGAAATATGTTCACAATATTACTCAGCCATCAAAAAGAATGAAATAATGCCATTTGCAGCAACATGGATGGACCTAGAGATGGTCATGCTAAGCTAAGTCAAAAGGAGAAGACAAATACCATATGATATCGCTTATATGTAGAATCTAAAATATGATACAAATCAACATATCTACGAACCAAAAAGAGACTCACAGACATAGAGAACAGACTTGTGGTTGCCAATGGGGGAGGGTGTTGGGGGAGGGATGGAGTGGGAGTTTGGGATGAGCAGGTGTAAACTATTATACATAGAATGGATAGACAACAAGGTCCTAGTGTGTAGCACGGGGAACTATATTCAATATCCTGTGATAAACCATAATAGGAAAGAATGTATACATATATATATATATGTATAACTGAATCACTTTGCTGTACAGAAGAAATTAACACAACACTGTAAATCAACTACATTTCAATAAAATTTTTTAAAAATAAAAAATAAATGAAATTTAAAAAATATGTTGGGAATTCCCTGGCGATCCAGTGGTTAGAACTCAGTGCTTTCACTGCTGGGGGTCCAGGTGCGAACCCTGGTCAGGGAACTAAGATCCTGCAAGCCTCGTGGTTTGGCCAAAAAAAAGGAAAAAAACTGTTCACAGATTAGGTGCTTTTGCTAGCACTTAGGAGTTTACCAATGAGAACAGAATTCTCTTCATTTGAGAACAGGTCCCAACAGTGTGTGTTATGTAAAGTCTCCCCTTTTCCACGTAGACACGGCGTTTTCGTGGTTTCCTGCATGTGGGCCCATCTGCGCTTGTCCACTGTGGCCTTGGTAAGTCCATCACTGACCCAAGTCCTCCTATTCCCGGTGCCGAAGCTCGTGAGCCCAGTCCGGCTTTAGTGTCCAGAATCAGGACCGACCCCAGGCAGGAGGGGTTTATGGACCGTTAACCCAACCCTCTGGTACTTATCATCATCTTCCTTGACCTCATCCAACTCTGTCCACTATTTCACCCACCTGTGGTCTCGGGGGTTTCTCCAGACACCACACCCCTGCCCAATATTTCAGTTCGAGAAAATGAAATCTTCTCTCATTCCCCTCGTCTGAAAATCCTGGAATTTCTGGAAATCTACCTAGTGTCCCAGTTCTTCTCAAATCCCCCTAGAACAGGGCTCTGCTTTGCTTTTGCAAGGTATGGGGTGTGCTGCTCTGAGGGCCTGCCCCGCCCACGGGCAGCTCTGGCATCTGCTCTGCGTCATCTCGCCCTGCCACCTTGGCCTCGGCTTACCGGACCAGGTGTCAGGCCTTACCCCAAAGTAGCCACCTAGAGACCAGCCTGAGAAGGCACTGTGACCCCATCCCCAGGCCCATCCTCAAACTCGGTCTTTATTGTTAAGGATTTCTGAATATAACACACGTCGAGAGGATCAACAGGGAGTAGATGGTAACAGGAAATAGAGAGCCTGCAGAAAGCAGGAGTCACGAGACAGCAGAGAGAAGAGAGTTTGAAGCAGCAGGAGAGCAGCGGGGAGAGAGCGGAAGTACCACAATGGGGGGAAGTCACCATTTCTGAGGGGAGAACAGCTGGTCGCTAGGGTAACACTCAACCTTGAACAACCTTCCCGTTCCCCAAGAGGCCTAAGGAAGCGTCTCCCACCTCCCCCAAAACCCCATCTCTTGGTGTCCCTCCACCAAACCCCCATCACCTGCAGCAACCGGCCGCAGTCTCCACTCTCCACCACCTGAAATAACCAAACTAACTCAGCAAGCATCCCTCCCAGGGACCGGGGTCCATCCCTGAGCCACGACTGGGCCTCGCTTCCCGCTGTGTCCACTGAGTCACATCCAGGCCTGTGCTCAGAATACAGCAGCCTGTGGCCCTCACCAGCTCCCAGGACCACCACAGGCCCCAGAACAGGAAGACCTGAGTTCTTGCTGTCTTAGCCTCTTCCGGCAAGTGACAGAAACTTCCCTGTGGTTATTTCCTCATCTATGAGCTGTGAGTGACCATACCTGCTCCACACACACTGGCAGGGATGCCAGGGGCATCCAGTGAGGTTGGAAGACCAGCCACACCTGCCAGAGGAGGTAGCATCACCTGGGCAATGAATGACCATCCCCCCGTCAGCGCCCCTGGTCCACCCCCCCAGGCCCAGTTTCTGGGGCTCCCATCCATCCTGCCCCTCAGACCCACAAGGCACGCCATCTGCTGCTCCCTTTGACGGTAACTCCGCTCCATCAGGGCAAACGCCCAAACCTTGTTTCTCAATGCATCCCTCCTTTTCTTCACCTTTGCAGAAGCCGAACTTTCCTCTGAAAAGTCTGACGTCCCCCGGGTCACCACCATTACTCGGAGAGCCAGCAACTTCCTCCATGCCCAATGGACGCCACAGGAGGGCGTGAGGCCATGGCATGAAACTTGGCCAATTTATACCACGTTGAGTGGTATAAATCCAGCAAACCGTCAGCTCTGCCCTCTTTTAAGCTTTCCCAGCCTGGACCTCATCACTAAAAGGCACTTGGATCGACAGCCCACTCTGGCTCTAACTGAGCGCATTGTCCTTCAGGGCGTCTGTGGCCAGTGGCTCTCAAAGTGGGGTCCCCAGACCAGCAGCATCAGCATCACCTGGGAACTGGTTATAGATGCATATTCTCAGGCCCTCCCAGGCCTCCCGAGTCAGAAATTCCCTGGGTGGGGCCCAGCTCTGTGTTTAACAAGCCCTCCAGGTGATTCTGATACAGGTTCAAGTTTAATGACAACTGTCCTAGATTATAAGCCTTCTCATCACCCGGACTGCACGAGTCCACCCATGTGCTTTCTTGGTTTCCATTCAGGACACGGATGGAGACACCCCCTGCTGACTCATAAAGGCCAACAAGTTTGCTCTGACCCCTGCTCAGCCTCTCTGCACTGTCCAATTCCCATCACAGCATCTCCATTTTGGGGGGTGCCGCACCGTGCAGCTTGCGGGACCTTAGTCCTTGACCAGGGATCGAACCCACGCCCTCGGCAGCGAAAGTGCAGAATCCTAACCACTGGACCGCCAGGGAAGTCCCTTGATTCCCACAGCAGTATCTCCAGAGGTTCTCCTTTCTCCCTAAGCTCCCATCCCTACTCACTCTCCCTTTCAATAACAATGTCCTCTCGTGTCCTGGTGAAGGCTGCTGGGGTGCAGAAAAAGGGGCTCCACACCTGTAGTCAGAAGACCTCAGCTCCCCCCTTCCTGTGTGTGAGCTGAGGAGATGGGTTAAGTGGGCAGCGGATGTAAGGTATCTGCTCACCAGACATTGCTGCCCGGGGCCACCCTCTGCTTCTCTTCCTGCCCTTCTCTGATCTCCTTTCCTCACCTGTATAATCAGGATGGTAAGACCTATGTCTTACAGGCCATAGTGTAATTCATACGTAAAACAAAAGGATCAACGCAAAACCCTCTGTCAATTTCAAGCGTTGCTAACCAAAGTGGGGTCCAGCAGCAGTGGTACCCCAAGGGAGTGTGTGGGAAATGCAGAGTCTCAGGACCCACCCAGCCCTACCGAATCAGAATCTGCATTTCAGCAACACCCCCAGGGGATTCGTCTGCACTTAGAGACTGAGAAGTGTGATTGAAAGAACTAGGAAAGTCTATGATAAACGTATTATTATCCTCAAGCCCCCATCGGCCTTCTTCTCCTCCCCACATCCAGGAGAAGGACCACCCCCATTCCAAAGTCTAAAGCAGTCATTCCTAACCAGCTGGCCCATTAGAATCATCTGGGCCAAAACCCCAGGCCAATTACATTAGACTCTTTTGGAGAAGAGCCCAAATCAGTATATTTTAAATTCCCCAGGTGAGTCTAATGGGGGCCCAGGGGAGGCACACCCTACCCGCCAACCAGACTGAGGCTCCGTAACATGGATTCTATCATCTCACGGGGAAATTTGCTGTCACACCATGAGCCTTATCTCTCTCTCCGGAGCTGTGCCTCGTGCCTCTCTGCTTACTCCCTGCCCTCACTTTTATCCACTGAGCCCCCCTTCATGTCCCCACCCCCTAGCTTGCTTTTCCCTTGGGATCCTATCATTGTGCCCTGTGGCTCTCCCTTGACCAGAGTCCAGTAAACATTCACGGACGTGGATTTTTAGCTTTGCCCATGCACAACGCCGTCTTCTGGATGCGAAATCTCCCCTTGATCTGTCCTCCTTCCAACTATCACCCTGCCCTGCTTTCCTCCCGAGCCAGTCACGAACCAGTGGTCCCCACCGCCAGCCTCTGCATCCTCAGCAGGCGGACACCTGCCCACACTAAGCCAGGTAACCTCTCCCACCTCCTCTGCGCTGTCACCACAGCCTTCAGACCCTCGGCTCAACGCCGGAGGACTCTGGAAAATGTGGTTTGTTGTTAAGGGTTCATTGCTAGTAGGTAAACAAGGGAGGATTCTTCAAGGGACCTCCAATTTCCACGAAACAATAGATCAAAGAGGAGCCAAAGAAAGAAGAAAGGTTTGGTTAGGTCCCACCTGGGAAACGCCTGCCCTGGACCGAGGCTCTAAAGGGCTCTTTTCCCTTCTGCGGCAAATGAGCTGCAAGGGAGTTCCGCCTGGACCCAAAGCAGAAGCCAGCCAGGACCAGAAGAGCACACACGCCGGCAGACCTCGGAGATACCACGGGCTGGGTTCCACACCACGTAACAAAGCAAGGATCCCAGCAAAGCAAGTCACACGAGTGTTTTGGTTTCCCAGTGCATGTAAGTTATGTCTGCGCTCTACTGTAGTCTACTAAGTGCCCAATAGCATTAGGTCTAGAAAAACAATGTACATACCTTAATTTAATGTACTTTTTGCCTTAAAAAAAAAAAGCTGGGGCTTCCCTGGTGGCGCAGTGGTTGAGAGTCCGCCTGCCGATGCAGGGGACACGGGTTCGTGACCCGGTCCGGGAGGATCCCAGGTGCTGCGGAGCGGCTGGGCCCGTGAGCCATGGCCGCTGAGCCTGCGCGTCCGGAGCCTGTGCTCCGCAACGGGAGAGGCCACAACAGTGAGAGGCCCGCATACCGCAAAAAAAAAAAAAAAAGCTAACCAACATCTGACAACACAGGGTTGCCACAAACCTTCAGTTTGTTTAAAACGCAATAGCTGTAAAGCGCTGTAAAACTCAGTATGCCTGTACTTCTTAAGGAAACATGGAGAAAAGCCCTGTGGGCTACACCCCGTAGATGAACAAAGGAACCAGAAACTTGTTGTTCTAGGAGTCATTAGGACACTGGTAAAGCTGTGTGACAATCGCCTCCCTGCCCTGTACACTCACACACACACACACACCTGTCGCCTGCAGGTGCTGCTAAGTTCCGGAAGCCAGTCTTGAAGATAAACCATTGCTCACGACTTAACCTTCAGTCACTCACTCACCAAGTACGTGATCTACGCCTTCTCCGTGCGAGGTGAGAGGGACACACAAGGTCATTAGAGAAACACACAAAGTCATGACACAGCCCCTGACCCGAGGACTCCAAAGTCTAGAGGGGAAGAACGAAACATAAACAGATCACGAGGTGACGCCAGTGGTTACAAAAAAAGTAAGTAACCAGTGCTATGGGACACCGGGTAGAGACCCACCCCAGGGGGCCAGGAGATAAGATGAGGTTTATGGTCCTGAGGCGACCAGAGCTCCAAGGATGAAAGCAGGGACTCACAGGGACTCACGCTGACCCCTTTCATCTTTTTTTTTCCACTCCCCCTACGTTAATTTACTGAAATGAGGAAATCAAAGACCACTGTTTTTAAGGTTTTTTGTCAGAACTCTGAAATGGTTGCACTGTTCCCACCAGAGACTGTAAGAACATCTATCTCCACAAACGCCAAAATACCTCGGGTACTCTCATGCAGACACCGAGAACGCCACGCTGATGGGTGAAAACGGAATCTGCTGGCTTTGTTGATCT
Source organism: Lagenorhynchus albirostris (assembly GCF_949774975.1). Classification (NCBI taxonomy): domain Eukaryota; kingdom Metazoa; phylum Chordata; class Mammalia; order Artiodactyla; family Delphinidae; genus Lagenorhynchus; species Lagenorhynchus albirostris. The sequence goes on along the minus strand of NC_083104.1, from coordinate 99,844,165 downwards.
CTTCCATTACTCGTATAATTAAACACATTTCCAAGTTCAATGGCAGGAATCCATCTTTAACTTGCTTCTTCCTTCTTCACCCCCTCCCCCAGCCATGTTGTTTTTCCTTTGATGGTGTCTCTTTGCTTTGTCCCTGTCTCTGCATCTCTGATGTCCCTAGGCCCACGTCACCACTCCCCTATTTCCCTGGCCCCAGTCTTCCCCTCCTCCAGCCCACCCCCTGCATCACGTTTATCTTGCTAAAGCACCACTCTCATCAGATTACACCCCCCATAAGAAGCTCAGAGATTCCCAGTTGCACAACACTTGAGTCCTCTGCTCACTTTCCAGGCTCTCCACGGGGCCCCTGCCTGCCCTCCTCATGTCCATCCACCCCTGGTCTCAGCACGGCCCTCTTCCCGCCCTTGCTGCCCCAGCCAACACTGCGCTCCTCGAAGGCATCACACTTCTGACCCCTCCATGAACCTTTTCCTGGGTGCTGGACAGGAAATCGACAACCTGTCTTTCTAAGTTGCAATGTAGTTCACCATCTGTGACTAAGAATCCAGTTTCCTAGAGAAACACGTGACATGTTGATAGGCTGCCTCACCAAAACAACCGAAACCCAGAACAGAGCTGCACCACAGCGCCAATGGTCCTGCCCCGAATTCAGGGCTCTGGGAGGCGTGCGGTACTTCTAGAAACGGCGCATCCCATCAGAGAGACCGCAGCTCTGTAAAATCCCTCCTGTACCAGCACGGCTCTGTGACCTTGGGAAGGTTAGCTCACTCTCTGAGCTTTGGTTTCCTTGGTGTCACAAGTTGGGGTTTCCAGGATGTAGATGCTGAGATGGAGTTTGGTTTGCAGGGTATTTATTAAGAACGGACACCTGCAGAGAGGGAAATGGAGAAGTCAAGTTTGGACAGAGAGAGATGCTGAACTTCAACAAAGCCTCGGCCCGCCCCGTGGGGACATCGGGAGCATATGTGGTCCATCAGAGCCGTCCCTTGGTGGCCAGACTTTTGTACTCCTGCTGGGATCCATTATTGCTGTGGACGGCCCAGGGTACACATGACATTGAACTAGAAGCTGACGACTGGAGGCTCTCTGCTGACTGCACTCCCCACTGCTGGAGCTACCAGCCTTTCCTTGGAGGACCTGGGCAGTGCATCTTCATGCCCACTGCACTTGGTTGTAGAAGGAGGATGATAATGATAGGACCTACCTTATGTTGTTGTGACATTGAAATAAGCTTCGCATTCAGCACACAGCATACCTGGTACCGAGTGGGCCCTCAGTACACGTTTGCTGTGATTACCATTGGCATCGTGGGTAGAGGAAGACTGGAGGAAGAGTTGTCCCCTTTCTTTAATTCATCTGATGCATACATATGGACCACACCACGTGTCAGGCACTGTTCTCTGACCGGAAGTGCTGGTCTGAGGATACGTGCGGTCAATCGGTGGCCAGGGCAGTGCTCATCAAGAAGAGGACGTTTGAGCCAAGACTCGAAGGAGGCGAGAAGCAGGTGGTGCGGCCATGCCACAGCCCTGTGGAGGGAGAGTGCCTAGAATGTTCAGGCCAAGGGTGGGGGCAGAACAGAATGATCAAGGGGAGAGGGGTAGGTGAGGTCAGAGAGGGAACGAGACCGCTTCCCAGGTGGGGTTTTGTGCCAAAACAAATCACGCTCGGATGTGGTCAGACCTCACCGCCAACCAGAGGTTCAGAAATGTAGGTGACATAGCAAAATGTTAAAAAACACCCTCAGCTTTAGTCAGCAGAATGAAGACTGTGGGAAACTCCACAGGAAAAATGACCTGGTTTCTTCAAAAACAAGCAAAAAGTGAAAAGTGGCAAGGAAAAAAAGGTACAGGGGAACCTATAGATTAAAAAAGACAAGCGCGCTTCCCTGGTGGCGCAGTGGTTGGGAGTCCGCCTGCCGATGCAGGGGACACGGGTTCGTGTCTCGGTCTGGAAGGATCCCACATGCCGCGGAGCGGCTGGGCCCGTGAGCCATGGCCGCTGAGCCTGCGCGTCCGGAGCCTGTGCTCCGCAACGGGAGAGGCCACAACAGTGAGAGGCCCGCGTACCGCAAAAAAAAAAATAGACAAGCATATCGGGACTTCTCTGGCGGCCCAGCGGTTAAGACCACACGTTTCCACTGCAGAGGGTGAAGGTTTGATCCCTGGTCGGGGAGCTAAGATCCCGCATGCCCCACGGCGCGGCCGAAAAGAAAAAGACAAACATGTCCACCGACCCCACAATATAAACCTTATCTGGATCCCAATTCAATCAAGCAAGCTGTCTTGGCAGCAGCAGCAGCCCTATGTTACAACTGAAACAACATAAGCGCTGAGTAGCAATTTACTGATGACAAGGAATTACTCAGGACTGGCTCCAGTGGCCACATGATTTAGGAAAGGGACATGATGCGTCTGGAATCTGCTGCGAATTCAGGGCGACCCCCAATCCCAGAGCTGTAGACGAGTATTCAGATAATAACTGTTTCACGTTCCCAAATTCCTGTCCAATACGAGCAGGGAAGAGTGGCCCCAGGCCATCCCGGTCAAGACAGCCAACAGTCCCGGGAACATTCCTGATCTTGGCCATCTCACCTCCCTTCCTTGTAATGCTGTGTGAGGACAAGAAAACTCATCCACCTCAAATTCCAGCCATGTGCAGGGCATGACGTGTTGCCATCAGTCCCTGCCTTTTCCCCCCCAACTCTGAGGAAACTCTGTCATCCGGCCCGTATCCTGAACTGGGAAGTCCCAGCTTCGGCCTCTAACTTGACTTGAAGGCTGACTCTTTTTCTTTCCTTAACAGAAGATTCACACTCCGCCTCTCCTGCAAGCCAAATATACTGCATGTCAGAAAGCGCACCCCTAGATCACATGCAGTATTTTCTTAAATATGGTAGGAAGGCGGTTTCTGAATTAGATGATTTCTACTGACACTTTACCGTGGATTCTGGAAGGATCGGAAAACGAAAATGCACAGCCACTGGAAACTTCACATATATAACTTCACAATAGCGGGTCTATTAGCACCCCTCCCCCTTTTTAAAAATGAGAATACCTTTTCATCATCAACATACAACGCCCCTTTTTCCCGCAAAACCTACTCATTTCATCCACTTGAAATATCTAAGAAACTGTGCTTTCGTTTTATGCCTGGAAACAGGGATCTTGCGGGCCATTCCCATGTGACTAATAAAGCTTACACTCCCCGCCAACAGACAGATTTGCATGTGCTTCCTGTTAAATTAATGAAGATTTGCTTAGAAGACACGATACCCAGAAAAGAATAACCCATGATAGTCTTCATAAACACTGCTGCATGAACAGAGAGCAAACAGGAAAAAAAGTTACTTGAACGAGAAACAATTTTCAGACTTGCCACTATCCAGCTATGAGACATCTTTTGCCTCTTGAGATACTAATTTTCTCATCTGTAAAATAAGGCATTTGGACAACATAATCTCCACCACCCCTTTCTGCTCCAAAATGCTGTGATCTCTCTAATTGACTACATTCTTTCTCACTCACCTCTCATCATTTATTTCCAGGGCAGTTAACAGGAATTGAGTGTATGTTGAAAACAAAAACATGTAATAAATGATTACAAAGCAATACATAGTAAAGATTAAACAAGTCAATTTTAAAAATATGAAAGATAGGACTTCCCTGATGGCGCAGTGGTTAAGAAGCTTCCTGCCAATGCAGAGGACACGGGTTTGATTCCTGGTCCAGGAAGATCCCACATGCCATGGAGGAACTAAGCCCTTGCACCATAACTACTGAGCCCACGTGCCACAACTACTGAACCCGCGCACCTAGAGCCCGTGCTCTGCAACAAGAGAAGCCACCGCAATGAGAAGCCCGTGCACGACAACGAAGAGTAGTCCCCGCTCGCCACAGCTAGAGAAAGCCCGCACACAGCAATGAAGACCCAAGGCAGCCAAAAATTAATTAATTTTAAAATAAATAAATAATACAAAGGATAAATATATGCATTTCAGAAAAGAAACACAAATAGCTGATAAATACATGAAAAGATGCTCCACCTCACTAGTAATCAGGAACGTTAAAATTGCAATGAGATGCCATTTTTCCTCCATCAAGCTGGTAAAAATATAAAAGATCGATAATAAGTGTTGGCAGGGAGGTAGAGAAATGGCAGTATAATTCAGCACCAACTTTTTGGTGACAATTTCACATTACCTATGAAAATGTGGACGTTGAGTATGCTTTGACCTGGATTTATAAGTGCACACTTCTGATATTCACACACGTTACCTCATTGTGTGTAATAAAAAAAAAAAATAGGGAGCTTCCCTGGTGGCGCAGTGGTTGAGAGTCCGCCTGCCGATGCAGGGGACACGGGTTCGTGCCCCGGTCCGGGAGGATCCCACATGCCGTGGAGCGGCTGGGCCTGTGAGCCATGGCCGCTCAGCCTGCACGTTCGCAGCCTGTGCTCCAGAACAGGAGAGGCCACAACAGTGAGAGGCCCGCGTACCGCAAAAAAAAATTGGACGCAAACCAAGTGTCTTTTACAGGGAAATGGCTAAGTATAGTACAGCCATGCTCTGGAATACCATGCAGCCACTAGAAAGAAAGAGGCAGATTTATATAAATTGATAGTAAATTATATTCAAGATACATCGTCAAGGGAAAAAAGCAAGTGACCGAGCAGCATGTAAAATACGGTGCCATTTCTTTCTTTCTCCTCTCTCTCTCTCTATATATATATTTGAGTTGTGTGTCTACGTGTAAATATGTTTATATGTGCACATGTACATACATGTATGTGAGTACGTGGCTAGATAAAGACCTGGCCACATCGGAAGAGGGGAGTGGGCTGCAGGAGGCCTGCAGAGACAAGGTGGCCACACATGGTTGCATGGACCGAGCACGGGGACATTCATACAGCAGATGTCATGGATTTGCATATTTATTGTTATACAATTTTCTGAGCCAGCAGGAGTGCCTTTTTCTTTCTTTTTTTTTTTTTAAGAAATGTCTTTTATTGTCATCTACAGTACTTTTTCCCCCCTGAGAGACAGCCCTATTGCCTCCTTTAACTTTCATTTATTTATTTATTTATTGCCACTTCGCACTGCTTGCAGGATCTTAGTTCCCCAACCAGGGATCGAACCTGGGCCCCGGCAGTGAAGGCACCGAGTCCTAACCACTGGACCATCAGGGAATTCCCAGGAGTGCCTTTTTCTAAATTCACACAAGTGTACCACCTAGTCTAGTAGCAGTCCTATGAGGGGGCACTCTCATCTTTCTTCTGTATAGCTGTGCGTTATTTTTACCACAAGCATGCATCACTCTTACAATTAAAATAATTGGAAAATCTGAACATTGACCTTGACTTCAACTGGCTAACAATCTAATAGAAAACTGAAAAAGAAAGGGACGAAAATCAAACTCTAGTCTTCTAACCTGATCACTCTCAGATATCCTTTGCTTTCTGAAAATCCTCTCTTCTAATTCTAGCAAAATGTGCGATTTTTAAAATCACAAAAATCTAACAGCTCCATCTTGAAACATCACATATTCCCACAGTTTTCCAAAATCTCCCAACATCTCCAGACACACTTTTCATCATGCCTCAAACTCTGCCACTACCCTCCCCACCCACTCTCCCCACTGAGGGGTCTCCCACCCACAGTCACCCATCTTCCTTGAAAGGACTCTGGTCCAAGAACACACAGGGTCAGGCACCAGCCAACCTGAATAAGTACTCTTCTTAAAGCTTCGGCGGTCCCACCTGAGGGCCCCCCATTCTAATGAGATGCTTTCATATTTCATTCATGAATTCTCCCTCAGCCCATTCCATTCATTGCCTTATTGATTCGACACAAATAGCGACCACCTGCTCTGAGCCAGACCCTCAGCTGGCTGACTCACTCACATCCTCACCCTCAAATCTCCCACAAGGCAGTGATGCTGCAGTTCAGCCCCAGGGCTGCAGAAGCCCAGAGGAGTGACATCCTGTTTGGAAGATGCAGAGGAAAGGCCACTACGACCGAATGCTGAAGGATACAGAGGAAGGCAGGAGAGGGGACTCTTGGCAGGCGTGGTAAAGGTACACCGCAGCCAGAGCGATAGAGACTGGGGAAGAGAGTTGGAAACTGACCGCACGTGAAGGAGTCTGGAAAGGATGTAACAGGGGAGCCATCAAGGCACTGAAGGAGATTAAGAGGAAAAATCACAATCAGCTCCGGTTTTTGGAAATATAGTCACGGTAGTGGTTTGAAGGCTGCCCTAGAGGAAGCAGAATTAACGTCGAGAAGTCCAGCTAGGAGGCTGGTGCTCTAGTCTGGGCCCTTGGCCTTTCAATATTGGCTCAGGCAGGAAATGATTCTCCAAGATGAGCCAACCTCATATAGTCTGAAATAAACTGCATTATATTGAACTTGCAATGCTCTTCCATTTGAAGCCAAGTTTGGATTTTAAGAGAATATAGAAACGTACCAAATGTTACTTTCTACTTGAACTTTGTAACTTACATTTTTCCGTTTTAAATTAATTTCATTTTACTTTATGTTTTTTAAGCCTAAATTCAAACTGAATGAAAAGTATATCCAATAATGTGGATGTTCACTATTATTCCTGGAGTTTACCTGCAAGGAAGTCTTTCTGTCTCAGAAGATGTTGGAATATCACTCTGCTTTCTTTACTTTTTTTTTTTTAAGACCAGATTCTTTTTTATAATTTTTTAAATTAACTTATTAATTTATTTATTTTTGGCTGCATTGGGTCTTTGTTGCTGCGCACAGGCTTTCTTTAGTTACAGTGAGCGAGGGGGGGCTACTCTTCGTTGCCGTGCGTGGGCTTCTCTTTGCGGTGGCTTCTATTGTGGCAGAGCACGGGCTCTAGGCACACGGACTTCAGTAGTTGTGGAGCGCGGGCTCAGTGGGCTCAGTAGTTGTGGCTCATGGGCTCTAGAGCACAGGCACAGTAGTTGTTGTGCACGGGCTTAGTTGCTCCACGGCATGTGGGATCTTCCTGCACCAGGGCTCGAACCCATGTCCCCTGCATTGGCAGGTGGATTCTTAACCACTGCACCACCAGGGAAGCCCTCTTTACATTTTAAGGTAATTAAACTGTAACTATACTTACATTCAACCTAGATTATACCTACCCTTGCTCTCCTGTTGCACAGGTAGTCACAGATGACTGGTGGCAATTGATTACATGAAATACAGATGGTCAAAACTGCGAAGTGCTGTAACTGTGAAATACACACTGGGTCTCTAACATTTCGCATGAAAAAAGAATATAAATTATCTCGTTAATAATTTTATACTTATTACATGTTAAAATGATCATGTTTTATACATACAGTTGGTTAAAAAAATGTCATTAAAACGCAAAAAAACACACCATAGATAACCTATATTGAATAAACTCTAATTTTCATCCATCGGGGGAAAAAAAAAGAGAATACAGAAATTTAACTCTGGTTCCGATTACACTTCCTTAAGACATCTACAGAAAACAGGAGTTGGCGTGAATATGTTTCCTCCGAAGATTGATTAAAGGCACTTAGCTTCCCTTTAGGAATCTGCAGTTTGGACTTCAGGGTTTTTAAAAGAAGAAAAAAAAAAAAAAAGGTGAGTTTATTTTCTCAGCCACAAACTCTAATTTGCATTTGGCATCAGCCTTTTAGAATTAGTAATTTCCCTCTTTCCTGCACCAAGCACATAGCTCACACTTTAACGTGGAAGTTCTTTCCTCCACCTTCCATACCATTCTTCAAAATGGTAGAGAGAAATGGGAAGGAAATCAGGCATGAAAAAAGAGAAACCCCATGAAAAGGATCTCTCATGTCCGGAGTTGAGAGTTTCTTTCATGTCTGCTAAACAAACCTGGGAGCCAGCCTGAGAAATAGAACATCGTGAACAGCTAGAAAATTCTGCGTGCCACCCCTCCAGGTAACACCAGGCTGATCCTCAGTATTTCTTAGGGTCAAAAGAGCCCAAATGAAAGGGAGAAAATCCAGGTCAGCTGCATCAGGAGGAAGCCTGGCCAGAAAACAAGTCCATCAGGACAGAGGGAGTTATTCAATCTTCAAGACCCGAGTTCTTCAAAGGGGGCGCAGCCTGGTGCAGAGAGCGGTGGGGTGCGCCGGGGAATCTCAATCACTACAAGAAGGAGCACTTCTAAAAGGAAAATAAGGGATTCAAAGAGTTTTTGAGATGGTACACATTTCTCACACAAAACACAAACTTTTACCTAAAAATCCGCTGCTTTTCCGAGTACATTGATAATTAACCGGAAAAGTTGTGTTTGACCCATTCTCTTTCTACTGGGGATGTTTTAATAACCTAAAGTTTCTGAACATACTATTCTCTCTATAAATAAAAAGAAAGAAGTCTATATAAAAGCAAGTAGAAAGTATTTTTATAGAAATAAACTAGATACAAATTCTGGGCTGAAGAGTTAACCATTAAGTACACACACAAACACACACACATAACATGTACAGTGACCATTGCCATACCAACTAAACGTCTTTAACAATCCACGTCCTGGACGTTTGAACTTTTCCTCCAGAAGCCCAGTGTTTTCGCAAACACCATCCCATTTCTATACACAGCATCCCCCGGCTTTCACAGAGGCTGAGACTATCCCCATTTTGTAACTATAAAGAAGTCAGGTGCAAAAAGGCTAACTGACCTGCCCAAGTCACAGAGTCATTAGGCGGGACCTACGTGCCCAGCAGGCAGACAGACAGAGCTCACAGGAAACCAGCTGTGCCTCGCCAGGCACTAAAACTATATTTTAATATTTCAACAACCATTTTGGACACGATCTTTCCCCCAAAACCACACTGTAATAGTTGTCACTTGTGTCCCAAGAAGGCTCTTTGATGGTGCAGAGTTCAACAAACCTCTTCCTTCGCCCAAACTGGTTTGCCCAGCCCTCCCTACTCAACAGGTGAGAGGAGATGAAACCTGGGAACCCGGACCTGCAAACAGAGCCAACTCAAAGCAGAGTCCAGTCACCACCGCTGCAAGTTTCCCCAACCTGGGTATTTGACTAATTCCCATTCAGGACATAAGTCAGAGCCTTTACACTTAGGGTAAATAGCAACCAGCCGGGTAGGGCAACCAGCCCTAAGACACTTTCTCAATGTGCCCTAATGCTGACCACTCCCTATAATGCCCTTCAAGGTCGAGTCTCAGTTCTTGACCCCAACTGTCCTGAACTGACGCCAGTCAGGGAATGTGCCTCTTACCTCTGGGCCTACGCAGATGCACACTCCTGCTCTCCATCCCACTCACCCCCATGCTATCTGCCACTTCTTCCAGGAAGCCTTCCTGATCTCCCTAGGCCATATGTTTCCATAGTACCCTGTCCCACTCCTAGCATAGAATTTCAGGCAGCACCCCACAGGGTAACAACCTGTCCATCTGTCCTCATCCCCGACCTACACCATAAACTCCATGAGAGCAAGCGCTCGTCTGACTTTGCCTTTTACACCCCAGCAAACAGCAGAGTGTCTAGTTGTGAATAAATAACTGAATGAAGGTTTGCAGTCGACAAGCAGGCATGGCTTACCTTTAGGGCAGGCATGCTGCTAAGACCCTGAGGATAGAAAGGTGAAGTTCTATCTTCTGCCCTCAGGTCAATTCTGATCTATTAATCTATGATGCTTCCTATCTTTATTTTACAAAAACACAACTACACAATGGGTAACTGGTAGGAAGGGGCCCAGGGAGCCCTAGAGCTGGTTACAAGCAGAACAAGGATCTCCTTCCCTCTGGTATCAGTGATGTTCCTGAAATGTTGAGACTCAGATCTGCTTTCAATTGCTGCCTCGTGAGAACTAACAAAGAGATGAAAATATTCTAGGCCGCAAGGTAGCATCATGCCTTGAGGCCAGCTGGATGGCCAACTCCCCAGAACAATGAGAATCCAAATGCTCAACTGAACAGGGACAAAAGTAGAGGGAGATATGAGAGAGACACTCTGTTTTCCTTTCCTTGCAGCGGTCCATTCCAAAGAGAACTGCAAGTAACATACAGCCTCCACCCCTACCCCCTACCCCCTCTACCCACCCCCCCCACCCCCGGCCAACTGCAAGGGAACAATCCTGACATCCTTGACCCTTCCTGAGCTGTTCTAAACTAGCCCCCGCTCCACCGCTTTATACGGAGACCCTAGCCAGTGGTTCTCAAAGTGCGCTCCAGGGATGAGCAACGTCTGCATCACCTGAGAACGTGTTAGAAAGGCAGATTATCCGGCCCCTCCCTGGACACACTGAGGCAGAAGCAGTGGGGTAGGGCCGGGCCACACGTGAGCCTGGTGCACGCTCAAATGTGAGAACCACGGCCTGCCTAGTTCTCTGTCTTCAGGGCGCTGACGGCTTGCAGAGTTCCCTTGTTTATTTACTTGCGCGCCTCATTTATTTATTGTCCTCTCTCCCTGGAATGAACGCTGCCTGACAACTGGGAACTTGCCCGTCTTGCTCAGGGCTCTGCATCTTCTGTGGTTTAGAACAGGCTGTCACATCATGGTGCTCGGTAAATATTTGTCGAGCAAACAAACAAATCTTCCTCTTTTTGCTTGTTTTCCCCCAATTTCCCTGGAGCTGGCCATGAACAATCCCGAAAGGAGTTAAGCCACCCTCGTGAGTCATCTGGCCAAGCCTGGTTATCTGTCGGTGGGTGATAAGCCTGCAAGGACAGGAGCTGTGACACGACACGGCCGCACTTCATCAACCCTTTTGCCCAAATCCCCAGGACTGCAGTACTCGCTCACAACTGGCAGCATTCACTTTTCCAAATGTCAGAGGCCTGATGATTCCCCATAATCTAGACATCTCAGGCCCACCCGTGTGTGCGGGATCGCTTAGGAAAGCCCCTGCACAGGAGAATCAACGCTTTGCCGCTCCTGCAGCACTTGCGGTGAGCGGGTGCAGCCCAGCACAGCACCCCCTGCGTGGTGCTCCCACCTCTGTATACACAGCCACCCTCCCCTCTCACACCACCCAGGGAAGGGAAACCAGCCACCCATTACCGTGCTTAAAATCCCATCTACAAGATTCATGGCAGAATTGTTGAGAAGTTCCCCTATTAGGTCAGAGTGGCAGGAAAGCCACATCTTGGGGGAAGAGGCAAGGGAAACAGTCATTCATGAAAAGAAAGATGATAGCTGCTACATAACCTGTGCTGTACTATTATACATACTGTGAAGTTGGTTTTCCTCATCGGAGGCTCAGAAAAGAGCCCTTCCAAGGCCTTAGAGCCATCAGCCATGGACCTTGACCTCTAACCCAGCTCTGACCCCAAAGCCCTTCTTAACCTCTGAAAAATCACAAACACACTGTGACCCTCGGGTCCCTCCCTAACATGGGCCAAGCCAGAGGCGGTGTTTCACTTAAATACCTGGGCAGCAGGGAAAGAGAAAATGAATTTCAGGAGGGATGGGCTGGACCATGTGAAGGGCCCTGGTTAAGAGCCCTCCGGGATCCCGGATCTTCCCATCAGCCCACCCTGGGATGCCACGCCCCCTCCCTGGGTTTGCCTTGGGCCTGCCTGGACGGTTAATATTAACCCCAGGGGATGAGCACCCTTGTGGGTTCGCGGGGCCTCCAGGGGAGGGCGGATGCCGACTCACTGCCTCTGGGGCAGCCACGTGTCTCCACAGCTCCCAGCAGGCCGGCGGGCTCCTGCGCTGAGCACGGGCGGCCCCTTCACCGGGGCGAGGAAGGGGAAACGCGGCTGGCTTTGCGTCTCCATCGGAGGGTGAAGGGAGCCAGAAGGAAGTTCCCAGAAGCTCAGCCCAAAGCGCCCCTTGACCGGCTCCCTCCGGCCGGCCCCTCCGCCTTCTGCCTCTCCTAAGGTTTATGCACTTCCCCCAGTCGTGCCAGCTCCCACGCAAGGGAGGGTGCGGCTGTGGAAGGACGATTCGGAAAAAGCTCGCTGGTACAAACAAGAAAGGGTTAGAGGCCCCCAGCCCCTGCGCGGCTCCTGCGGGCTCCGGGAGCCAAGATCCAGCCTCCTCTTCTCTGCCCCGCCCCCATCCCCGGTCCAGGCCCGCCCTGCCCCGAGGACAGGGGCCCGAGGCTGGCTTCGCCCCAAGCGCCTCAGCAAATCTCCGAGCCAGGATGGAGAAGCTGGGCATGGGGCACCTTTCTTTCTGTCCACGTGTGCCTCCCACCAAAAATCGAATTAAGTAAAAGGAAAAAGCTACGTGCACTTGAGGTTATGGAGACTGACAGCTTTATAAACTTGGCACACACATGGAAATAACAGGAGAGTGCGTAGGACCTACCGATTTTAAATTACAGTATTCTGAATGGAAGCGCTCACGCCCAGAGGAAGTTTGCCCTCCTGCTTCTCCAGATGCCTTTAAACCCCAAAATATCATGGCCGGGTTGAGACAGCTTTGGGGATGCTGGGAAGAATACACCCACCCTCTCTGCTCTGATGCCCCTACCCCAAGGAGGTTTGAGACCTCAGTATGTTCCAAGAAAACCACTCTCCCCCCGGGCTGCTGGTAGTGCGGAGTGGCAGGTGGCAGAGGTAAGGGGAGGGAGGCGGGGCCGGCACACAGAGCTAACCCAGCCCCAGTGCAGCCCTGAAACAGAGGCCTGGGCTCGGGAGGCTGGAACTCCCGCTCTTTCTGCTGCGCGCTGAAACACGCCTGGGTGCTGCATGCTTGTGGGGGCTGCGTGCTTGTGGGTGCAGGCTGATCCCGCCTTCTGAGCAGAGAAGCCCCCTTCATCGGGGCGAAGAAGGGGAGACGTGGCTGGCTTTGTGTCTCCATCAGAGGGTGAATGGAGCAAGAAGGAAGTTATTAAACTGGCGACTTGGACAAGAAGCAAAATCAGCCAGGGCCCAGCACTCCGGGAAACACTGAAGAGTGCAGACTCAGAACACACGGACAGACTGGATGGGTAGGTAAAAGGTGTGACCAGCCTAGGCAATGCTGCAGCTCCCTCCGGAGCCCAGGAAAGCCTTGACGGAGGCCTCGCTCCCTCTGGACCACATTCCCCTCTCCAGGGAGTCCCCGCTTCCCAATGCATCTCACCCAGCCCGCGGGGGGCTGACACCCCTCACCAGCCTGCAGGTCGGAGCACGGGGCTGACACCGGTTCCACAGTCGGGTGAGCCGCACGGGGGCCTGGGTCCTGTCCCTCCTGCCGTGACCCCAGTTGCAACAGTGGGTTAAAGTTCAGAAGCAGCCCGGTGGACACATCCACGGTGATAAGCTGCACCTTTGCTGGCAGATAAGCCCAGCAGGAGAGGAAACACTGGACAGCACCTCCGAGCTGTCCCTCCAGCTGGCCTCACTAAGGAAGGCCTCGGACCAGACTTTCTGGTGCTGACAACCAACTACAGCAGGATTAACGGAGTTTTAATATTTTTTCCAAAATAAACAATGAGTTCAGCGCTTTATTTTTCAACAGGCTGCTTAAACATCCAGCTTGGCTTTTTTCATTGACGTATAGTTGATTTAGAATGTTGTGTTAATTACTGCTGAACAGCAAAGTGATTCTGTTATACGTTTATATACATTCTTTTTTCTTATGTTCTTTTCCATTATGGTTTATCACAGGATATTGAATATAGTTCTCAGTGCTAGACAGTAGGACCTTATTGTTTATCCATTTCCAGCTTATTTTTATTTGTTTGGTTTTTATTCAATTTATTTAAACAACAACCCCCCGAAAAAGTGTTCACCCATTCCTTATTTTTAGTAAAATAGACCACAAGTCCGCCAAGCGGTGTTTTCAGAGATAAGGCCACGGAGGTTCTCCTTTCAGGCTGCTCATGGCATCAGGGTTAGGGGTCACCACACAGACCCAAGGAATGTTGGTTCAGTGAGTCAGCCCCGAGCCCCAGGTGCTGACAGGAAGGACATGGGTGTCAGGCTTTTCTGAGGGGACCTGAACTTTGTCCTCTAGTCAAAATGTTCACCTGGGCCCAGAACCTTCAACTCAGCATCCCACAGCCCTCACAGGGGGAGTTGTTACTGGGTTTAACTGATTTAGAGAAAGTGGGGAGAGATACGAAAATGGAGTCCCAGCCTTAACGAGCTTACAGAGGAGTTACACAGGAAAGTTAACAGAAGTACAGAGTGGCCCGATCCAGAAGGTCTGCAGAATTGTCATTGTTTAGGTGGAACACGAGTGGGTTAGACTTTAAAAGAAGGGAATAGTTAGGAGAAAATCCCAGTGGCCTGTGGGTTTGGAAAGGGAGCATGGGAGACAGGACTTGATAGCAGGATTCCATAGTAATGGAAAACAGCTGCTGTTCTCTGATCCATCCACCCCCCCCCTCACTCTTTCTCTTTCCACCCACCCCCCTGGGCAATCTCACCCTCAGCTTCCACTACCGGCACTCACAGATCTTTATCTTCAACCCCGTCCTTTTCCCTCAACCCCGGATTCCAGGCATCTGGGAGGTGATCTCCCCGCTGTCCTGACTAGTGACTCTCTCTCACCATCTTTGTCTTCCCTTCGCACCTGCTCTGGCTCTCCTCCGCCTCCCAGCTCTGTGCACCTGCCCAGGGAGACGTCCAAACCAGACAAACTAGGCTCAGCTGCGACTGTGCCTTCCCCTCCCGGGCCGCCATCCCAGCCTGGCCGATTACACCTTCCGATGGGCCCACAAGCCAGCCCCGCCTCCCCTCCCCAGGGACGTCGTGTATTGTTTCAGGCCCTCATTATTTCTGTTGCCTTCTACCTGGTCTCCCAGACTCTAGTCTTCATGCCTCTGATGTTTCCTAGCGGGTGGTCTTCCACTGGACCCTCCTGGCCGGCTCCCGTGAGGCCACGTGAAGCCCTCTCGAGAGAGCATGGCCAGAAACAAAGAGCCCTGGGCTTTCCCGAAGCACCTAACTTTTCTGTGCAGCTTTTTGAAGTGATGATTTTTAAAGCTTAGCGCGTACTTAGCGAGACTAACTCGTGACAATGGGAAGCTGCCCTGCGGCGCACATTGCTAATGGCGCCCATCAGTAGGCCACACCCAGGACAGCGTAGTTGGTTGTGTGGCTCTGTTCCCCGTTGCCTACCCTGCACCTCGGTGGTTAGTTTGCACCCTTCATGTGGGACGGTCAAGACCTGGCCCATTTACCTTCCAGTCTCCAGATGTACTGAGCTCCACCCAGTTTTGAACCACCTGAGGGTGTCCTACTGGGCGGGGCCCTCTCCCCACCCCACCCGAAGCTTGGGCATGGAAGGCCCTCTTTCTCTCTGATTTCCCTGGGGACTCAGTGATTCTCAACCAGGGACAATTTTGTCCCCCAGCAGACATTTGTCTACATCTGGAAGCATCTTTATTACTATAACCTGGAGAGAAGTGTTGCTACCCTGTCATCGAGTCCAGCGGTCCCCAACCTTTTTGGCACCAGGGACCGGTTTCGTGGAAGACAATTTTTCTACGGACTGGGGGTGAGGGGCATGGTTCAGGCAGTAAGTAATTCGAGCAATGGGGAGCGGCTGATGAAGCTTTGCTCACTTGCCCACCGCTCACCTCCTGCTGTGCGGCCCGGTTCCTAACAGGCCACGGACCAGTACTGGTCCATGGCCCAGGGTCTGGGGACCCCTGATCTAGTGGGCAGAGGCCAAGGATCTGCTCCACATCCTACAAAGCACAGCACAGTCCCCACGACGAAGAATGATCTGGTCCAAAATGCCAACAGTTCCAAGAATGAGAAACCCTGTCTAGCTCCAGCCCAACCCTCACTCACTCTGCTCCCTCAAAGCCCTCCTTTTCTCTATGAAACAGAGAGAAGCAGCCTTTCCACATCAGGTCCAAACATCTACAGTAGCAATTATCACTGTTTACCCCTCCGTGTCTTCCCCAAGCTTCTTGAGGGCAAGGAATTTTTCGTCTTCTTCTCCTTATGCCACTGGAACCAGGTACATAGTAAGGTCTCAGGGACTGACATGCAAAGAGAAAAGAGGAAGTGAGTCTGATCCTAGCCAGAAAACATTATTGCATTGACCATAGTGTCGCCACTCCACCACCTGCCAAGACTCACATCATCTCTTATTTATACTGCCGTTGGTGGCATTTCACATATAAAGAGCACAATGTGCTCAGTATTGCAGAGAACATAGATTTTTACATGGACTGTTTTTTGCTTCAGCTTACACAATAAAAATTGCTGCTGAGCCAGCACATCAAGGTCAAAAGAGTATTTCAAATACCAACAATTGCTCTTAACCAATCACACACACACACACACACACACATACACACACACACACACACACCCCTACCCACTCTCAGAACATGTTCTGCCTTTTGCGAAAAGTGAGGAAATAGAGGAAGGAACGAACATCAGCCGTAAGAGCGAATTCTTGGAGAAATTGTAAAAAAGAAAAGAGCCCTCAGAACCCCGGACGTTATTACCCTCCCTCCTGGCCACAAAAGCAGTGAAAACTTAAGTATAAAACGCGTGGAAAGAAAAAGGTAAACCCCCCCCAAAAGCAAAGCTTCCTCCACGCAGCTAACTTACTCACCCAGATTCCAGAAGGCTAAGGAAAGCCAGTGGTAGAAAAGCAAATATGTGAAAAAGTGAGGAAAACAGTTTTCATCTCTGCTTTGGTCCCACCCAGCTCAACCAAGTGGCTCCCTGACACCTCCCAAAAGATGCTCAAGATGCAGGTACCCGGACACCCTCACGACAGACCTGTCCTGCCGGAACACTCTTTATCCAGGAGCCTGACAACCACCCAGCCATCCGGAGAAATAAGACCCACAACGAGGAAGAAGAGACGTTAAGACCAAAAGAAGAAGTCCATGTAGGAAAAAGAGAAACAGATTCAACGCCATAGAAACTAGTACAGATCATGAACCTTCCCCTTTGCCACGCGTGGATTTCCGTTTTTCTGTCTGCAAAGGGGTCAGGAGGTCCATGCCAAAGGCATGTGTGTTAAGAACCTCAAGGTCACAGCTGACCCCCAGCAGCCCACATAGAAGGGCCACAAGTGGGACCACCTGCTCTCCCCCTCAACCCCCCCCCCAGGAATGCAGCTCTATCGCAGGACTCTGCCCAGGTGCTAAGGCCACAAGTATGTCCCTTGAGTTTATTTATTAGAAGAGAAGGTCACCTTCAGTAGAGCATGAGGCGTTTGGTTTGTCCTTGATCAAATATTTCTATGTGTTAAACCTCCCAACCCAAGGCTATTGCCCTTTCCATCTGATTGGATGGGAAAACATGAAGGAAATACACCTTTATATAGCACATTACGGCCCATGTGCCATTGTGCTTTGCAGAATGTGTTTCTGTCATTTATTTATAGCTTTAATTGATCATCGGAAGGTGCCCCGTAAGTCACTACACCCGTGACAAAGATGCCCGCCATTGCGGGTAAGAGTGTAAAATGCTGCAGCCACTGTGGAAAACAGATTGGCAGTTCCTCAAAAAGTCAAACACGGAATTACCATACGCTCCAGCAATTCCACTTTTGGGTATGTGCCCAAGGCAGTCGGCTGTCAATGAGAGCTATGGGTTTAAAGGTCTGGGCGCGGAGGGTCAGGGCCATTAAGGGTCTGCTGGGTTGGTCTCGATGGGAGGAACACCCTCAGGCAGGCACCACCTTTCCTTTCTTATTTTTCTTATTTTGGCAAAATATACATACGTAACATTTACCATTTTAACCATTTTTAAGCATCTGTTCCAGTGGCTTTAGATACATTCACATTGTTGTGCTACCATCACCACCATTTGTCCCCAGAGCTTTTGCATCTTCCCCAACTGACCCATTAAATATTAACTCTCCGTCCCCTTCCCCTTACTTCCTGGCAACCACCATGCTACTTTCCATCTCTACGAATCTGACTATTCTAGCTACTTCACAGGAGTGCACAAAGGGCAGTATTTGTCCTTTTGTGTCTGTCTTATTTCACAGAGCATAATGTCTTTAAGGTTCATCCATGGTGTAGCGTGTGTCAGAGCTTCCTTCCTTTTTCAGGCCAAATGATTTTCCATTGAATGTATAGACCACATTTTGTGTATCCATTCATCTGCGGATGGACATGGGTTGTTTCCACCTTTTGGCTACTGTGAATAATGCTGCTGTGAATGTTGGTGTACAAATATCTATTAGAATATATTTCATAAAGGAAAGAGAAAAGACCAGAAGAGGCCTTTTTTTTTTTTTTGCGGTACGCGGGCCTCTCACTGCTGTGGCCTCTCCCGTTGCGGAGCACAGGCTCCGGACGCGCAGGCTCGGCGGCCATGGCTCACGGGCCCAGCCGCTCCGCGGCATGTGGGATCTTCCCGGACCGGGGCACGAACCCGCGTCCCCTGCATCGGCAGGCGGACTCGCAACCACTGCGCCGCCAGGGCAGCCCGGAGGCCTTATTTTTCATCAGTGAGTTAGTAACCCCAAGAGTGTCAATATCAGCCGAAGTGCGTGAGTAGCCGGCACACGTTACTGATGGGACGAAGGTGGCGCTTTCCTCCTGCACTCCAAGGCTCTCCTGGGTGAAGGTAGGAGATGGGCCCTCTGACCTCCAACTGTCTACAGTTCTTACTATAATTAAGAGGGAGACGCAGGTGTCGGTGTTGGGTGGGAGAGGATAGGAGTTAGTAGGGAGCAAAGAGGCAGGGAGGAAAGGCACATAAACCCACATACACCACTGGGACCAGCAAACCAGAGTGTAGCAATTGTGTCCGTGACTTACCAGTCCAAGACGTCACGGTTTCAGGCAGGGAGGAGGGAATTCGTGTCTCTGAAAATTCTTTCCACCAAACTGTAGACTCTTATCTTAAACCAGCATTGCACACCATTTATCACAGCTGCAAAAAAAAAAAAAAAAATTATATCAGTCCCAGAAACTCTAATAACATGCAGGAGGATGGCGAAGGGGGGATTTAGGGTAAAAAAGCTTAAGGAGTTTCTTCTAAAGAATAGCAATGGTTCTGCACTTTTAGCTGCTCTGTTTATGGTCAGACATTTCCACCAGCTCCACAGGGGGCAAAGCACCAGGAAGACAAGACGCAAACACACTCTTAACACTTCATGATGCAAAACATGTAGGCACTTGAATAAAACAGATTTCTACTTTATTACCCTTTCAACAAAAAATAAAATTAAAAAGATATACAGGAAAACATTCTGTAAGATTTAAATGGCTGCGTAAGCACTGGTTTTCTTCTGTACCAGCCAGCTTGGACTCTGCCATTACAAAGGGCCACAGACTGGGGGCCTTAGACAACAGGTGTTTATATCCTCACAGTTCCGGAAGGCCAAGTCAAGGTGCTAGCAGGCTTAGTCGCTAGTGAGGCCTCTCTTCCGGGCTTGCAGGCTGCCGCCTTCTCGCTCTGTCCTCACATTGCCCTTCTGTGCTCACGCAGAGGGGAAGAGAGAGCTCTGGGGTCTCTTCCTCTTCTTACAAGGACAGTAGTCCTATCATATTAGGGTCCCACCTTTACAACCTCATTTAACCTTAGTTACTTTCTTAAACGCCCCATCTCCAAATACAGCCCTATTGGGGGTTCGGGCTTCAATATACGCATGGGGGGCGGGGAACACAATTCAGACCATACTGATTTGCTACCCTGTTTGCATAGAAGTCTGCAGTTTTCAAAGCACTTTCACGTACATTCTCATTTTTAATCCTTCCAAAAAATCTGGAGATAGACAAGGTAGGCGTTACGCCATTGTACAGAGGAGGAACCTGAGGATTGGGCATTTCATAACTCACCCGGGGACACGAAACTGGCAAGTGGCAGAGCTAAGATTCAAATCCAGGTCTGTGGGACTCTGGGGTCCTTAACAAAAATAAATAATTTCACTAGTTCAATTAAAAGAATATATATATTTAGTGATTGCTATGACAGTTCATGGGGGAAGTCCAAAAAACGAGAGGCCTCGCATAGGGTAAAAAGCATGTGACCTTGGGAGTCAGATACGTGCCTGTGTGTGCACATGTGTCTAGGGCATGTCTCACTTCCCGGGCACTCATCTTCATCCCTTCTGGACCTGGTTTAGGTAACCCCTTGTCCCCCAGAGCCTTGTAGCCCACAAAGAACTTGCCCTCCTCTGGGATGTTGGTTCTCATCACTCTTTGGAAAACAAATCCCTTTATACCTGGAAAGTAATTCCACACCCTGTTTCCCCAGCCTGAGCCACTCCCACCTGTATACCAGTCCAATTTAGCCCTGCAGCTAACCCTACTACAGCAGTTTCAGATTTGTTTTTTAAAGTTTTCCCTGAAACTCAGTTATCTGCTGAGAAAGAATTATTTCACTGATAATATCTTACGTCTCAGTGACATTTCAATGTCCTTCTCCCAAGGATGAAAAAACAAGAAACAAAATGCTATGAATCTCCTCGTCCGTGAGTCGGATGCCACATTCTCCATCATCCAGGGTGCACATGTCTGCAGGAGAAGTGCTAAGAGAGTTCCTTGTCTTGGTTTTTGATTTCTTCTAAGAGATTTTCCAGAATAGAGAGTTCCTGCTAGCTGGTACTTCCTGAGTATGGGGAGATGGAGAAAATGTCCCTCCTAGAGTGCAGTAGTTTGTGGTATACATTCTAGAAACAAAGGGCTGAAGCCTTAGTTATCTGACAATGTGTTAAATTCCAGATGTGAACCCATGAACACCTGGGCTCTCCAGGGAGGTAAGCCCTGTGTGTTTGGCCTCAATCCAGACGATATCAAATCCTGAAGCATTGAAAAAACAGACACGCAGCTAGCTAATACCAGAGATGAGCATGCTCTATAAAGGCTGGACTCTAAAAGTTATTCTCCTTTGGGTTGATAAACACACGTTGAGATTTATAATATCATTGCTTCATCAGGTAAACTAAATACAAGAGTCACTTCTGATTAAAACAAATTGTGTTTTCAAAGTTGTTTTTCAGTTTTAGGTGAACCGACTACCCTGGCATGCCTGCAGCCATGGGGTCTCCCAGGATGCAGGACTTGCCGTGTTTAAACTGAGACCGTCCTGGGCAAACCACATAATCGATCACCCTATGAGGTTTCGTGGAATGGGAACTCACTGTGGACAGCATGCCCTTTGGGGTGGGAGCCTTCTTTCTGCTTGTTTCATTTTTCTGTACTCGTTCCTGCATTTGTCCTACGCAGGGACACTCTGACTAGTTTCACAGTTCTGCCGTAGGAGGGAGAGTATTCAGCGTTTATGCGCGTGTGCAGCGTCAATACTTGGCTGTGTTACGAGTGGCAGCCCGCAGATGTGATGAACAAGGATGCTGTTGGCTGCCCCCTTGTTCGTGCCCGGCACCTATGTAGTTTCACCTTGAAAGATGTCTATGCTGAGAGGGGTGTCATATGATGAGTCATGGGGGCAAAGCTGAGGTCAGGGTCTGGGACACAAAGTTGGGCTCAGAGACACACAGACAAGTTTCAACACTGCCGTAGGAGATTGGGGTCGGTGCTGAGAATTCTAAGCAAGACGGTCCTAAGCAGTGCATGGGCCGGGGGGAGGGGGGGCATACGGATGGGGCCATAGGCAGAGATGCAAGCCAGGCGGCAGTGGGCACAGAACCCCTGCAGTCAGAGTAGAGAGGAATGCGGAGCTCAGAGACCTGAACTGCACCAGAGGGTACAATCCAGGAGCGATTCCAACCACCCGGAACATCGCTGAGAAACTAGAAACATGAAGGAAAAAGACCTCAGAGGAGCCCAAATCAACGTCACAGTCCCTCATGAAAGAGCCAGTCGCGAGACCATCCTCAGAGCATGATTCTAAGACGTTTGGTTATCTGAGTTCCACTGCAACACAGAAGCCAAAATCCAGCAAGAGGCACCATGTGAGAGGGCAGAAGAACTGGTGGAATTGGACATAGGACAATTGGGTGGCTCAGGGACAAATTTCAGTGCAGAAGGAGTAACTCAGTGTCTGCTTTTATGGGGGCAGCGGGGAGAGAGAGAGAACAGGGAGTGTTGGGGAGAAGGAGGTCGTATAAACCACGTTCGGTATTAGCACAGTCACTGTCGTAGCAAAGGTGCCGTGCTCAGGAAGAGAAGTACCAGCTCTCCCTTGTGAGTTCAGAGAAGCCGGCAGAGTCGGGAAGACCTTATGCGGCAGCTCCTTCCGCCTCCCCCTCCCACCCGGAGACACTCTGCCTCTGGGAGCAAGAAACACCCCTGGTCACATGGCAGAGCTGCCCAGCCTCCCTCTTGAGGTCTAGGAAGCTGGCCGCCCTAGAAAGGGACATGGGCCTTCCATGCGTGCAAGTATTTGTGCTGGAGGACAAGGTCAGCTGCATAGTTTCTAGGATCCACAAAATGAAAAGGCAGGGCCTCCTGTTTAAAAAAATCATTGAGAATTTCAAGACGGTCGTAATAGAGCATCAGACCAAGCACAGGGCTGTTCTCAGCTTGGGGACCAGCACAAAGGCACAGATTGCACGCCCATGAGTCAGGACCGTTTCGTCTCTCTGAATTGTAAAACTCTCCTCTGTAAAGTGAAGATGATGGTACTTACTTTGTGATGTTCCTGGGAGGATGAAATGATAAACATGTGAGTGATGAGCCTGACTCACAGAGGAGCTTGGGGTCTGCTAGGGATTTTCCTGTCATTGTTCACCTCCTTTTGCTCTCAGAATTCACAATGGTCACCACACAGCAAGCCCTACCTCAGTCAACCAACCCGTCCTTAGAAAAAGTCAGGGGTAGGGACTTCCCTGGTGGCCCAGTGGTTAAGAATCCACCTGCCAGGGCTTCCCTGGTGGCGCGGTGGTTGAGAGTCCGCCTGCCGATGCAGGGGACACGGGTTTGTGCCCCGGTCCGGGAAGATCCCACATGCCGCGGAGCGGCTGGGCCCGTGAGCCATGGCCGCTGAGCCTGCGCGTCCGGAGCCTGTGCTCCGCAACGGGAGAGGCCACAACAGTGAGAGGCCCGCGTACCGCAAAAAAGAAAAAAAGAATCCACCTGCCAGTGCAGGGGACACGGGTTCCAGCCCTGGGCCGGGAACATCCCACATGCTGCGGAGCAACCAAGCCCGTGCGCCACACTACTGAGCCTGCGCTCTAGAGCCCATGTGCCACAACTACTGAAGCCCACATGCCTAGAGCCCGTGCTCTGCAACAAGAGAAGCCACCGCAATGAGAATTCTGCACACGGCAAAGAAGAGTAGCCCCCGCTCTCCGCAACTAGAGAAAGCCTGCGAGCAGCAACGATGACCCAACGCAGCCAAAAATAAATAAATAAATAAATAAAAAGTCAGGGATAGTCCTGGTTTGTCTGGGAAAAAAAAGGTTTCAGACTAGGCATTCATTAAATGACATGCTTCAGACACTCTTCGCAAATATAGCAGCAAAAACAGGAAACAAGGCAATGTTAAAGGAAGCTTCCCTCCCCTAGAAGTCAACTTCCATGTGTCATGTTTGCCCACACTCTATTGCTAGCACTCATATGTCGTGCTATAAATAACGTATTCTACCAGGAACCCTTGGCTGGTACAGAAATGAAGAGTCTGAAAAGATTAGACAGATG
The DNA here is from genome assembly GCF_949774975.1 of Lagenorhynchus albirostris. Classification (NCBI taxonomy): domain Eukaryota; kingdom Metazoa; phylum Chordata; class Mammalia; order Artiodactyla; family Delphinidae; genus Lagenorhynchus; species Lagenorhynchus albirostris. The sequence goes on along the minus strand of NC_083104.1, from coordinate 99,820,735 downwards.
TTGTATGTCGCAAATTTGTCGACTTTGTCTGCTGCATGCTTATTTAATCCTTATGCAGCTAGGGCCATTGTGATGAAAGAATTAAAGAAACCTGTGTGCTTTTTTTCCCTTTCTTTAAAAACGAAAAACTGTTTACCACGTAGAAGCTTTACATTTTCTTTTTAACATTTGGGATAATGGGAAGCAATTTTTGCATGTGATGAAGCAGGGGTCTAAATTACTTATTTTCCATATAGATACCCTGCAGACCCAGCACCATTTTTTAAAAAGGCAGTCCTTTTCCCCTGCACTGCAGGAGTCCTATTTTTTTAAATTTGACTATCATTTGAATCGTGGTTTTGATGTGCTAATTACTTTTCTCTTATATTATCTTCTAGGAGTTTTACAGTTTTTTCTTTCACATTTAGATCTATGATCCATTTTGAGTTAATTTGGGGGAAAGGTTAGGATCTGTGTCTAGATTCTCTTTTTTTTTTCTTTTTTTGGTATATGGGTGTCCAATTGTTTCAGCACGCTTTGTTGAAACTAATTTATTTTTTAATATGTGTTACCATTTTTGTAATATAATTTTGTAAAATATTATGAAAATAAGAAATGCTTAATCTGCATCAAACCACCTAAAATCATCTTATATATATTCCATGCTTTAGGAAACCCCACAGTGGGATGTTGAGCTCACAGCAGTGGATAAAGTTGGGTTACCTGTAGAAGTTTTCTCAAAAGTCTTTAAGAATTTATTATGTAAGAAGTTTGTACTTGTTTCAGAAACAATAGAAAATACAGATAAGTATAAAGAAGTAAATAAAAGTCATCTGTAATCCTCCTACCGACAGGTAAACACTACCACCATGTTGGTGTGTTGTTTTCCAGCCGCTTGCCCCATACACATATATATTGCATCTTATAAAAGGGAGGTAATGAAATAATACTGTTTTGTGTTCTTACATTTTACTTCATATGTTCTTAACAGGGACTTCCCTGATGGTCCAGTGGTTAAGAATCCACCTTCCAATGCAAGGGACGCAGAAGGAAGGAAAAAGGAAGGAAGGAAGGAAGGAAGAGAGAAGGAGGGAGGAAGGAAAGAAGAAAAGAAAAAGATAAAGCAAAACCAAATTACCATGGACAACATCAACAACAAAACTAGATGACATTTTCCCCACAAACACCAAAATACAAGGTCACCAACTGTCACACAGTCTGCATGGTCTCAGCATCTATGTAGGAGAAAGCACAGAGAAGCAAAAGGGTGTCTCCTGGACCTGAGAACAGAAGTCCCAGTCAGCCAGGAGGCATGTAAAGGAGAGCTCTGTGGGACCATTTGAGAACAGCAGCTAAAACTACCAGGGCTTTGCCCAACCTAATAGTGGTTGAGAGCAGAGGGAGCTTTGACGAAGGACTAATGGGTCTAGAGAAGTCAAGCTCCCGGGAATTCTTGAAACCGTTAAGGCAGGTTCCACAATGAGGAGAAACTGCTGAGAGTGAAGTCGGACTTGAGGTGGATAGAGACAAAGGATAGAGATGCTCCAGCTAAAAGTGAAAGGGAAGGACAGAGGCAGGAAAGTTACATGAAAACAACAGAAGACAAAAGTTAGAAAGATAAAAATAAAACAGAAGATAAAAATTAGAAAAACTCTCTCAACTGTGCCACCCTCTAAAAGTTTAGGAGAATTAATTTTTTAAATGAGCAACATAAAAATATCAAGATCAAATCCTATATGAAATTATCATAAGAAAAGACAGATTAAGAAGCTGAAAAACATCTCTGTAGATCATGAAAACCCACCAGAAAGACAAGTCTAAAAAACATACCAAAACTGTAACCTCCTATTAAAAATTTTTAAAAACTAAAATAAATTTTAAAGGATACAAGACATAAAAGAACAGCATAAATCAGAACTAAGAAAAACTCAGAAATGAGATGACAGAACTCAGGAAAAATTGTATTTAGAAGAAGACATCATTTCAAAAATGAAGAGAAAATTAGAATGAAGAAACACAATAGATAACGCCTTAAGACAAACAGGAAAAAAAATGTAAGGAAATTTTAAAATAAAAAAGAAACAAAGAAAAATTAAAAAGATCTGAAAGAAAGTAATAAATGTTGACAACAGGCAGAGAAGACTTAACACACAAGATAACAGGAGACACTGAAGAAGAAAACCAAAGCAAGGGAGCAGAATAAGAAAAAAACTAATTGAAACTACATAGTGAAAGAGCACACAGGGTAGCTGAAAATACCAACCCAGAATGACTAACACCAAAATATATTCTAGAAAAAATTACTGGAGATTAAAAAACCCTTTGGGGCATCTAGGCAAAAACAGGTAGTGACATTTAAGACAAGAAAATTAAATTTTCATCAAACTTTTTGACAGCAAGCCTTGATGCCAGAAGAAAATAAAATAATGTATTAAGATTCTCAAGGGAAAGAAATGTGATCCAAGTGTTTTGTATCCAGAAAAACTGACTTTAAAGTATAAAAGGCGTAAACTGTTAGCATGCAAGAAACCAGGGAATATTGTTGCCATTCATAAGCGCTTTCTGAAAAATCTACCAGTGAACAAGCTTCAGACAACCAAAATGGCCAGAGAGACATTGACATAATAAGGACTGGTGATGAGCATTAAACGTACAGTTATTTGTGGTACTAACACTAAGTGAGGTTTAAAGAAGAGAGAGTACAGTACGCAATGACTCTGGTAAATTAGATACAGCACAACAATTTAAAAATGGGGAAAATAAGAAGATATGAAAAAGGTATTGAACCGTTCACAGTGATTCCATTTGAGGTGGTAGAGTATTGTTATTCTGAGACTATTGTGTGTCCAATATGAGATAAAATAAATGAGTCATTGTACGATATTCTAATTATAGCATCTCTTGTATTTTTTAAGATCAGGGTTTTCGGCATGAAAGAAAGGATATATCGATTTAACATAGAAAAGTTTAAGTTGAAAAATACTCATCATAATAGTCATAAATATGAATTAGAAGTACCAGTTATAAACTCATGAAGTAGTTTATCTCATCTTTTATTTTACCTTAAAAATGTATATAATATTGCATATTTTATATATATATATATATCTCCTAGTTCTGTCCACTGAAGAGACCTAGAAACAGTGGCCAACCCAGTAGCAACAAACATTATTAATGGTCAGATCGTGGTCTTGAAATGCCATTTCTCATTAAAAGAAACCAGGGCTTCTTGGAGAAATGACTGATTCTGGTCTGAGGCACAAAATGTAGAAAATTGAAAACATTTTGTCAAACTAGTGAGGAGACAAAGACCACAAGGGTCCTGTCAAAAGGACTCAGGAGGCAAATTGAAGAGTCTTCTACCAGCAAAAGATAAAGGAACTGGAGCTTCAAAAATGATAACTGGGGCTTCCCTCGTGGCACAGTGGTTGAGAACGTGCCTGCCAATGCAGGGGACACGGGTTTGAGCCCTGGTCCGGGAAGATCCCACATGCCACGGAGCAACTAAGCCCATGCGCCACAACTACTGAGCCTGTGCTGTAGAGCCTGGGAGCCACAACTACTGAACCCGCATGCCGCAACTACTGAAGCCCGCGCAGCTAGAGCCCATGCTCCGCAGCAAGAGAAGTCCGCACACCGCAACAAAGAGTAGCCCCCGCTCCACGCAAAAGCCCGTGCGCAGCAACGGAGACCCAACACAGCCCAAACTAAATAAATAAATAAATAAATATTTAAAAAAATGATAACTACAATTGATTGAAACTCATCCAATACATTTTAATTTATGGAGTCATGATGAACTATACATATTTTTAAACTAATTGGTCACCTTCAGAGAAGGATAGGGTGAAAAGGACCCAACTCATGATCTTGAAAACTAATAAATATAGGGGAGACATCAAAAATCAAACATTTATCCTGCCTTTTTATTATGAGCTGAACAACTGGGTAACCCAAAAGTACTAAGGGGAAGAGTATCCCTATTAAATATTTCCAACTAAATATTTTTTAAGAAATAGTAAGATTAGAATATCACCATCTCGCAACCCCCAATGAATTAACGCATTTAGGCAACAATTACCAACAGCTGCAAACATCACATACATAGACAGATACTCCGTGCATCCTGATAAAAGAGCATTTCACAGGTGATGTTGTATGTGTCACAATGCATCTCGTAGGAGACCTGCTATCCCAGCTTTTCTCACGACTGGGCTGCAAAGTCTGATCCCTTGGTTAAGGTGGTGAACACGTGAGATTTTGATTTGGAAAAGATTGTTGTAAAAAGTTAAAGTTGAAGAAAGAGGAGGAAGCCTCCCAGAATCCCTTCTGGCAAAGTGGCAGAGTGCAGAGAAAGGAGGCACCCAGCTTTCAGGGGCAGTTTGACAGAGGTTCCAGGCACAGTGCCTCAGGCCCGACACTGGAGTAGTTAATTCTCCCCGGAACAGTCAGGCACTGCAATCAGCATAACTCAGCCATTGTTTCTAAGGGCCAGGCTCTCCTGGAAATTTTCTGAGCTACCTAATTGCCATTACTCGATTTCCCCTCAAGAATGGATTCTGTTGTTTGTAACTAAAGGACCCTGAGGGATACAGGATCCAAAGAGTTGACCATAGTGTGTGTGTGTGTGTGTGTGTGTGTGTGTGTATGCGTGCGCGCGCGTGCTTAAATTAATGAGTCTCCAAAATGCCATTAATTTCTCCAAATTTATTTTAAAAGCCCAGATTGGCTGACAAAAAGGAGCTATTTGCTTTGATCAGTGTTTGCCCCTGAAAGCCTTCAAGAAGGTAAACAGAAGCTTGGCTTGCATAGAACTCTGGGTATTTGAGAACTGTTGGGAGTGTATGTACAGTAATCTCTGGTTTTATATAAACCTGACAAGAGAGTGACAATGACAAGCCTCTCTCAGAAAATTCTTAAAGAAGCAATTAAGCCTGAAAGCACCCTCCACATTCATGTTTATTCAGCACTTACATGTCTTTTCTGAACCACACTCTCTCGTGCTTCCTAAGGTTGTTTTGCAGATATATTGTGCTAAACTGTAATAGCATTCAAAAACATTCCCTGCCTCTGCCTAGAGGAGAATTCCGTGTCTCCTCCCAATCGCATTGGGCTTGGCCACGTGACTCGATTTGTCCCGCTGAAGGTGAGAGGTAAAGTATGTCACATTCAGCGCTAAGAGTCAGTCACGGTTTTGCCACGCTCTTTTCCCTCTGCCCTGGTGTAACCATGGAAGCTTCACCATCAGCCTGAGTCCGAAAGAAAGAAGGCTTGGATCAGAGCCACAGCTCACCCACAGTGGACGTGGAGCATGCATATGTGGGAAGAAAGGGCTAAGCCGCTGGGATCTGGACCCCTTTTGACCACAGCGTAGCCTTGTTTGTCTATCGCATGTTATTGATCACAGACACTGTCTTCTAAGCACTGTTTCTAAGCCAGGCACTTACATCCTTACATCATCAGGAACTGGATACTCATCTCTCCACCTGACAGATGAGGAGACAGACCTGTAGAGGGTAAGGAACCTGACACCTGCTCGAGCCAGCGCTGAGACCTGGACCGAGTCAGTCTTTTCTTTTTTTTTTTTTTTTTTTTCCGGTACGCTGGCCTCTCACTGTTGTAGCCTCTCCCGTTGCGGAGCACAGGCTCCGGAAGCGGCCATGGCTCACGGGCCCAGCCGCTCCGCAGCATGTGAGATCTTCCCGGACCGGGGCACGAACCCGCGTCCCCTGCATCGGCAGGCGGACTCCCAACCACTGTGCCACCGGGGAAGCCCAGTCTTTTCTTTTTAATTGAGGCATAGTTGATTTACAATGTTGTGTTAATTTCAAGTGTACAGCAAAGTGATTCAGTTATTCTTGTAGGTTAGTAAAGATATTGAATATAGTTAGTCCCCTGTGCTATACAGTAGGTCCTTGTTGGCAATCTATTTTATATATATATTATAGTGTGTACCTGTTAATCCCTACTATCCAGTAGGTCCTTGTTGGTTATCTGTTTTATATATATTGTAATGTGTATCTGTTAATCCCAAACTCCTAATTACTCCCTCCCGCTCCCACTTTGCCCTTTGGTAACCCTAAGTTTGTTTTCTATGTCTGTGAGTCTATTTCTGAAATAAGTTCATTTGTATCTTTTTTTAGATTCCACATGTAAGTGATATCATATGATATTTGTCTTTTTCTGGCTTACTTCACTTAGTATGATAATCTCTAGGTCCATCCATGTTGCTACAAATGGCATTATTTCATTCTTTTTTATGGCTGAGTAATATTCTGTGGTATATATGTACCACATCTTCTTTATCCATCCCTCTGTCGATGGACATTTAGGTTGCTTCCATGTCTCGGCTATGGTAAACAGTGCTGCTATGAACACTGGGGGGCATGGATCTTTTTGAATTAGAGTTTTCTCCAGAAATATGCCTAGGAGTGGATTGCAAGATCATATGGTAACTCTATTTTTAGTTTTCTAAGGAACCTCCATACTGTTCTCCATAGTGGCTGTACCAATTTACATTCCCACCAACAGTGCAGGAGTGTTCCCTTTTCTCCACACCCTCTCCAGCGTCTATTGTTTGTAGACTTTCTGATGATGGCCATTCTGGCTGGTGTGAGGTGATACCTCATTGTAATTTTGATTTGTTTCTCTAATAATTAGCTATGTTGAGCATTTTTTCATGTGTCTGTTGGCCATCTGTATGTCTTTTTAAGAGAAATTAGACCAAGTCAGTTTAATGCCAGAGGCTCCTGCTCTTAAAACTACATTCTGGGGCTTCCCTGGTGGCGCAGTGGTTGAGAGTCCGCCTGCCGATGCAGGGGACACGGGTTCGTGCCCCGGTCCGGGAAGATCCCACGTGCTGCGGAGCGGCTGGGCCCGTGAGCCATGGCCGTTGGGCCTGCACGTCCGGAGCCTGTGCTTTGCAACGGGAGAGACCACAACAGTGAGAGGCTCACGTACCGCAAAAAAGAGAAAAACTACATTCTGCAAAACTGAGAAAGTCCCAGCATCTACGACATTTCTGCTACCACCCCTGCACTCACAGAAGCACTCAGCAAATGCTTACTGACTGGAGAGCAACGCCTAAATGACCCTTCCTGAATGTCTGAATAAATGAATAAATATTTATTGGATGCCAATTGACAAATCACATTGTAATAAGTTGTTTAGGGTCTAACAGAACACGCACTCACAAAAAGATGTAGACTGCAACTTCCAAAACTATGTCCAAGGAGCAGAATGGACCACATACAAGCTTTAGAAGCAGTGTTGGATATAGGCTGTGTAGCAGCCAGAGCCCCAGACCCAGAGGCCAAGGGCCTGCATCCTGGCCTCTCCCACCGCTGTGTGATGCCAGCCATCATTTTAACCTCTCTGAGCCTGTTTCCTCACATAAAAAATTACTAATAAAATTGGTCTTGGGTGTCAGGTGAAATAATCCATGTAAATCATTTTAATTTCTCTGAGTTGATATGTCCAAGCATGGGCAGAGAAGTGACTCAGTCCAGAAGAGGTCTGGAAAGATTCCTCATCCACGGGCAGTAACCCCTGGGCTTCTGTGGCAGGACACTTGAAGATAATGGGATTTTTGATTTACTGAAATGTCTCTTTTACAGAATATATAAAACACATAGATTTTTAAAAATTTATTGAAACTTTCTGATTTAAAAAAAACACTATAAAGTGCTATAAAATATTAAAAGATTAAGGAATTGCTAAATGGAGACATTTCACAATCTAAAATTCAGAACCTCTTTGTAGATGGACACAGTGAGAGGTCATTTTCCCCCTGTTGTCATGGAGACACATGGACCCCACACGTAAACGTAAGAGCTCTGTGCACCCTCATGTACATTTGCAATGAGGGCAAAGGGTGAGCTGAAGGCAGCCTAGAAGGCTTCGGCACAGAACTGGGCTTTGTGCTCTGGGCTGCTGGATTCCAGTTTTGGAAAGATCTTGAAGGGAAAGAAAGGAACTAACACATACTGAGTGTCCTCTGCATGTCGGAAACTTTACATCAGTTATCCCTAATTCTCATAGCAACTCTGCAAGGTCTGAAGTTTCAGAAGATGGTATAACCTGTCTGGGTCACACAGCAAATGACAAAAGCACCTCAAATCCTTATCTGTCTGACCCCAAGGTTCAGTCTCTTTCCACTAGAACAAAGGTTGGCAAACTATACTGTCCGTGGGCCAAATCTGGCCGACCACCTTTATTTTTGTACTACCTGTGAGTCAAGAATAACTTTTTAACAGTTATAAATAAATAAATAAAAAGAGACTATTTTGTGACATATAAAAACAATGTGAAATTCACATTTCAGTGTCCACAAATAAAATTTTACTGGAACACAGCCATACCTATTTATTTATATATTGTCTGTGGTTACTTTTATGCTACAAGGGCCGAGATGAGTAGCTGTGCCGGCAATCGTATGGCCCCCAAAGTCTAGAATATTTGTTACCTGTTCGTTTACAGAAAAAAGTTCTCCCACCCCTGCTCTAGACCAGATAGCTTTTGTAGATGATCCGGGCCTCTCCTTTCACAGAGGAGGAAACACGAGTCTGTAAAGATTGAATAAATGTGCCCCAAATTAATAATATTAGGGGAGACCCGGGTCTAGCAAATGAGAGGCGTTATGTGGCTGGCGCGGCAGGTTGAGAAGGGGATCGAGCCTGGTCAGTCCACTCGTCTGGCCGTGGTGGAGAGGATGGGCAGCTGGGCCAGGGGCTGGGAGGCAGGGAAGCTGGCCGCTCAGAGAGTCCTGGAGTTTCCACCTGAAATGTAGACCCACCTGGGGAAAATGGAAGGACAAGGTGGCCGAGGATTCAGAGAACCGGAGGCTGGGCTCAAGGAGAGGGTTAAAGGTGGAGGGACTTGCCAAGGAGGGCCGAGGAAGTCAGTCTCAGAACCTTGTCTTTCACTCAGTGAAACAAGATACATGAAGGCGTGGTACAGATGAAGAGCGATGTTTATAACATATTAGTGAGAAAAAAATGTTTACCAAGTGTGATTTTTTAAAAGAAGCTACATAAAAAAAAAAAAAAAAAAAAAAAAAAAAGGGCTTCCCTGGTGGCGCAGTGGTTGAGAGTCCGCCTGCTGATGCAGGGGACGCAGGTTCGTGCCCCAGTCCAGGAGAATCCCACATGCCGCGGAGCGGCTGGGCCCGTGAGCCGTGGTCGCTGAGCCTGCACGTCCGGAGCCTGTGCTCCGCAACAGGAGAGGCCACAACAGTGAGAGGCCCGCGTACCGCAAAAAAAAAAAAAAAAAAGCTACATAGGTATATGGGTTTATATAAATCTGATGTAAATAGATAGATAGAGAGATATAGATATAAACAGACAGAGGTATAGCTATAGATCCATACAAGAAACATAAAGAGAGATTCACACCAAACTTGTAACCATAGCTATTTCTATTGAGTGAGAGAGAAAAGAGGAAGCTTTCACACGTACACAATTACACACATTATATTGCTTGACTTTTTATTTTGAAAATGTAATATTTGCAAAAACATAAGAATAAAAGCCCTATCATCTCTAAAATACACAGAGTCTAGAAGATTCCTCAGTGTGTCACCATGGAAGTAACTAGGAATAGCCCCCAGAAGCTATTAGGTGGGTGAAATCCAAGTATGGCCTGACACTAGTTGATGGGCGGTGCCGGTATCAATTTCCCGGTTTTGACAGTGAGCCATGTTATGTAAGATGCCGCCAGTGGGGGAAGCTGGGTGATGGGCACATGGCCTCTATTTCTGTAACGTCTTGCTCATCTATAATTAAATTAAAATTAAAAGTTTTTAAATCTTTTAGGTTGACTTCTATGAACATGTCCATTCTTGGCTGATTTTGACCCACAAAACTGGCAATTTCATATAGCTAACTCTATAATTAACCTAAAGGAAAAAGTTAACCTAATCAATTGTACTTAAAACCGTCTGAAGCGCTACCCGTCTGAACAGATGTGGGTTTGTCTGCACAGAGTATGAGGACTCAATGGCTCTCTGGGGCAGGAGTGGTCCTGAGGTGTCCTCGGGGTACCAGCCCACTTTGTTCTGACCAACACTCACAAGGCAGCACCTGTACTACGAACAGGGGTATCCCGGTGCCCAGGAAGATACGTACCTCTTGATGTGCCGGCTTACATATGGTTCCCCTGACAGCTTCCATCCCCTGAAGCCGTCGGAACAGTTCTGGGTGAGTGGACAAATTAACTTACAAAGCCCAAGTGGCCCTTGAGCATGTGATGGTCACATGCCAGTCCAGCCTTGTGAGAACCTGACTGCAGGGCGGGCAGCACTACTCCCCCTGAGACATGGCTTCTGAGTGGTCAGCTCAGGCCAAAGGCATAGCCAGGAGAGTGGACCTCAGAGGGACCCACCATGAGAAGAGGGAACTTATAGCAACTCCTCCACAGAACGAAGGACCCCGGGGCTCTGGTAGCCCTTCTGACACGGCTCAGAAGTGTGGGCCCTGTCAAGGCCAAAGAAAAGGAGCATATGCTCTGGTAGGTAGGTTGACACAAATCAAACAGGCAGATAAACTCTGGGACTGGAGTAAGGGATAAATGACCCTAGGTTAGTAGCCTAAACAGTATAATGCCAGTAACATCCCTGAGAAAAATTGTCAAATAAATTGCTTGAGATGTCGTTTTTTCATTTTGTGTTTAAAAAACAAAACAAAACAAAAGCCTAACTAAAAAGTCTTACAATTAAAGGGGGTACTTTTCCTTAGCTACCAAGCTCTTTTCAGTACTAAAATAAATATCTGAGATCATTAAGCGCGTGGGTGAGGAGAGCCCTGAGTAAGGGGAATGCATTTGTGTGCTAGGGCTGCATAAGAAAACGCCACACACTGGGTGGCTTAAACAACCATCTCAAAGTTCTGGTGGCCAGAAGTCCAAAACTGAGGTATTGGCAGGGTAGCTTCCTTCTGGGGACCAAGAGGGAAAATCGGTTCCAGGCCGCTCTCCTAGCTTCCCGTGGTTTGCTGGCAGCCTTCGGTGTGTAGAAATATCACCCTGACCTCCGCCGTCACCTTCACGTGACATTCTCCCTGCGTGTGTGTCTGTGTCCCAATTTCTCTTTTTATAAGGCCACAGTCATACTGGATTAGGGGCCCATCCTCCTCCAGTATGACTTCATCTTAACTAATCACATCTGCAGTGACCTTTTTTCCAAATAAGGTCACATTCTGAGGTGCTGGGGGTTAAGACTTCAACATATGAAATTGGGGGGGGGGGACACGATTCCGTCTATAGCAAGGGGCAAAGGTCAATATCCACACTGAACCCTCTCAAACGCCTGCTCTGGTATTCCCTCTTTTTGCGGCTGTCCCTAGCTGTACCTCTTTCATTAAATACGAAATGTATTAAGACTAGAATATTGGAAGCACCAAGAAAACTGCCACGAGAGTAGAGAAAACTTGACAAAGCATCACTGAAATTAAATGGTTTTGAGTGACAGAAGGCATCCTGGCCTGGACATCAAAATATGTGGTCTGTACTCCTGGTCTCCTGGACTCCAATCAGCTGGAGAAATGTGGGCTGTCGCTTGCTGAGCTGCAGTTTTGTGCTCTGTGAGGTGGAGGGGCGCCCCAGGATGGACAGAGGGCCCACCCACCGGCTGTATCAGAACCAGGACTACAGCCCCCATCTCTCTTTGCCTGGAGCTCTCTCCACTCTGCCTGTATCTCTCTGAGCTTCTAGGCTCCGTCACTCGAACTCTGAGATTTCAAACCCAGTCTTTTCCACGCTAACTACATGCTTGGAAATCTAACCTTCCCTCAAAACCCCTGACCCCACTAAAGATCAGTGAGTTGCCCCAAAATCTTTTCCAAAACCCTGGTGGCTGAGCAGCCTATAACCTCCTTGACTCGCATCACTGGCCTCACAGAGCACGGAACTGTTCTCGGCGGCACAATTGCTGGTATTTAGCAGACTCTGGACTTGCTCGTCTCAGCAGATGGTTTTCTATGGCCGCAGTCCACTGAGGGCTGTCTGGACATCTCATGCTGAAACGAAGTTTGGGCAGTAATCCAGGTTTGCAAAAACTCAGAACCAAAGTTTCCACCCCAAAACCCAGCAAGGATCTCCACGGGGGCACCACGCAGCTGAAAATGGAAGAAGCACTCAAACCTTAACCATTCACCGCTCCCCCGACTGGCTCCCCTGTTCCACTCACAAAGAGCAAAAGAAACCCTTTTCTTGCCTCCGCATGAGGACAGTCTGAAAACTGTGAACACAGATGGCTAGTGAGCGCTAACCACAGTGAGGGAAAATGTCAGATATTCATGTCGCTTTTTTTATGTGTCAGTGTGAACATTGGAGGATAATAATAAACTCTTATTTACAGGGCCAAACGCCACAATATGGACATATCACGAAAGTGTGTTTGCAAACTGGGTAATAATGGCTCTAAATAGACTGTCTTGGAATGACTAATAAGCAATTAGCGTCTTGCCTTCAAAATTAACAGCAGAGAAGAAGCGTACTATTTGGGGCACTGCAGTAAGAGGTAGCTTTCACCGGAGGCGTGGGGCTGCAGCAGGAGGGCCCCAGACTCGGTTCTTGTCCTCGTGTTACTTCGGACACAATGGGAAGCAGGGTCATGTGAAGTGGTGACGAGAGCAAAGCTGCCTGAAGAGGTGACGTCGGAGAACCTCAGCATCTAGATCTGGAACGAACTTTCGTGTTCCTTGAACTCCAGCCTGCCTGGTCTTACATTTGCAGTCATTGGCCCAGGTTCACACCTGGTAAAGCAGGAAGTACCCACGGAATCATCCTAAGGACATTCAGATTCTGGGGAGGGGTTGGAGTGGATGTGCCTGCCTTGAATGGAAGAGTCCGGCAATTCAGCCCCTCTTCTCTGTGACCAGGGATGACACTAGACCTCACGGGACAGCACGTGCCTGTCTTAGACATGGTAGCACCTCTTCACGGTGTCGCCTCAGGGATTAAATGAGATAAGTAACACACCTGGGTGAATGTCAAATGATACCCCATGAAACGCATGAAGCGATAATGCGAGCAAGAAAGGCTATATTCTTTTCGAAGTGATACCGTTACGATGCTAATAAAATCTTCAAGAAACAGTTACTTTCAAAGTTAATAAACGCTGCCACCTTTGCAGCACTGAATAGTTGCCCCTGGACTGATGTCAACACCAGATATTTATTTAGACCTCGTCTGGTTTCCAAGTCCTTTTAATACAGCTGTCTGAATCGATGCTCACTGAGGAAACCAATGGGGAAACCGAAACTCCAAGAAGCCAGAAACTTCCCCAAGGTCCCAGAGTTAATGGATGCTAAGGCTGGACTTCCAGTGCTACATGGGGTGGGTGCTCTGTTGACAAAACCATGGTGCCTCTGGAAAGAAACCGGCTCGTCTGGGCAGCCCAGTATCGCTAAGTGATTGCCCACTGCGGAGAAAGATTCATCAGGACCAGGACCGTTGCTGGGCTTGCTTGTAACATCACTCAAAGAGTTCCCGAGGGTGAGCGCTGAGTGCCCAGGCTTCCCCCCACGCAGCACAGACCTCACACCAATCATTCGAGCGCGAGACGCTCCATCTCAGCTTAACTCTCAGGGCAGCAGGAAGTGAGGCGGGACGCAGCTCGCGTGATGTCCCAGAGCTCATGTCCTCCCTCTGGCTGTCATCACCTCATGTAAATCAGTACAAATCCCCCAGCCCTTTCCAGCTTCTGATCCCAGATCCCATGCAGACTGGCATATAGCTGCAATAACTCCACCCCTCAAGGCACCAAATCTCTGATAGACTCTGGGGGAAAGAAATCAATCAAGTATCCAGATATTTTATTTGTGTGGTACCAACAGTAGGCACATGAGAAATTGCTCAGTTGAATGTGTAAATTTGGTTTTTAATCAGAATATTTATTCACTGTAAAGAGAGCCACATCGGTGTTTTGCGACAGCCTGGAGGGGTGGGATAGGGAGGGTGGGAGGGAGGGAGACGCAAGAGGGAAGACATATGGGAACATACGTTTATGTATGACTGATTCACTTTGTTATAAAGCAGAAACTAACACACCATTGTAAAGCAATTATACCCCAATAAAGATGTTAAAAAAAAATAAAAAATAAATAAAAAAAAAAGAGAGAGAGACACAAAGGAAGCCTTTCTGCTCCTGTTTCCTCGTGTTAAAATTACAAAGTTATGTCTGGAAGGCATTTTGGCATTATCCATCAAATGGTCTAAAAATGTTTACACCCATTGGCCAAGTGGGCCTTTTTTTTAATTTATTAATTTATTTTTTTAAATTAATGTATTAATTTTTGGCTGCGTTGGGTCTTTGTTGCTGCGCGTGGGCTTTCTCTAGTTGCAGCGAGCGGGGGCTACTCTTCGTTGCAGTGCGTGAGCTTCTCATTGCAGTGGCTTCTCTTGTTGTGGATCACAGGCTCTAGGTGCGCAGGCTTCAGTAGTTGCAGCATGTGGGCTCAGTAGTTGTGGCACTCAGGCTCAGTAGTTGTGGCTCACGGGCTCTAGAGTGCAGGCTTAGTAGTTGTGGCGCAGGGGCTTAGTTGCTCCATGGCATCTGGGATCTTCCCAGACCAGGGCTCAAACCCGTGTCCACTGCATTGGGAGGCGGATTCTTAACCACTGAGCCACCAGGGAAGTCCCAGTGATTCCCTTTCTAAGAAACGTTACCAGAAATTCAGACAAAGAGACGTGTATGAAGATACCATCCCTTACGACTGGGAAGAGTTAGCCGTAAATGTCACTGTTCACCACTAAAAGGAAACGTGCCAAAGTGTTAGCAATGATTGCTTCTGGGCAACTGGATTATGATAGAACTTTTTTTTTTCTTTTTATTTGTCTCTATATTTTCCAAAATTCTCTACAATGGGAAACAACCCAAATATCCATTGACACATGAATGGATAAACAAAATGCAGTCTATACATACAGCAAAATATGATTCAGCCTTAAAAACAAATGAAATTCTGACACAGGCTACGAGGATGAACCTTAGAGATATTAGGCTAAGTGAACTAAGCCAGTCACGAAAGGACAAATACTGTGTGATTCCACTTGCACGAGGTCCCTTGAGTAATCAAGTTCAAAGAGACAGAAAGTAGAGCAGTGGGTGCCCCAGGTTTGGGGGAGGGGATGGGGAGTTAATGTTTAATCTGCACAGAGTTTCAGTTTGGGGAGATGAAAAAGTTCTGGGGATGGATGGTGGTGATGGTTACACAACAGTGTGAATGTACTTAATGCCACTGGACTGTACACTTAAAAATGGTTAAAATGGTACATTCGTGTTATATATATTCTACCAGACTAAAATATTTTAAAGAAAAAAAAATCTGGGACTTCCCTGGAAGTCCAGTGGTTAGGACTCAGCACTTTCACTGCCGAGGGCCCAGGTTTGATCCCTAGTCGGGGAACTAAGTTCCCACAAGCCTCGCGGTGTGGCGAATAAAAAAAAAAAAAAAAAGAAAATCTATACTAAGTATGTGTTTTACTCTGATACTAAAGGGGAAAAAAATAAATAGAAAATTAGATCTGGTTTTGGCTAGATGGTCTGCTTTCCAGCTATAGCCTTTCACGTCTTAATACCATGTTCAACATTCAACTTCAGCACGAACATGATGAGTGCTCCAAGGTGACCTGAAGAGAGAGCTCCAGACTCAGAACTCAGGCGCAGGGAGAGGCTGTTATTTAGGCAAATTTTTTATTGTGGTGACATACAGACAACATGAAAGTTACCTTTTTTTTTTGCGGTACGAAGGCCTCTCACTGTTGTGGCCTCTCCCGTTGCGGAGCACAGGCTCCAGACGCACAGGCTCAGCGGCCATGGCTCACGGGCCCAGGCGCTCCGCGGCATGTGGGATCTTCCCGGACCGGGCACGAACCCGCGTCCCCTGCATCGGCAGGCGGACTCTCAACCACTGCGCCACCAGGGAAGCCCGAAAGTTACCTTTTTAACCATGTTTAAGTGTACGGTTCAGTGGCATTCAGTACATTCATATTGTTGTGTGACCATCACTGCCATCCTTCCCCAGAACTTTCTCATCTTCCCCGTTAGACACTAACTCCTAGGACTTCCCTGGCGGTCCAGTGGTTAAAACTCCGCAATCCCAATGCAGGGGGCACGAGTTCGATCCCTGGTAGGGGAACTAAGATCCCGAATGCCATCTGGCATGGCCAAAAACAAAAAGCACTAACTCCCCATTCCTCCCACACCCTGCTCCGTCTCTACGAATTTCACTCACCTGGAAACCTCATATCAGTAGAATCTCACAGTATTTGTCCATTTATGACTGGCTTATTTGCTAAGCATAATGTCCTCAACGGTCATCCATGTGGCAGAGCCTGTGTCTGAATTTCCTTCCTTTTTAAGGCTGAATCATATTCTATTGCACGTATGTACCACTTTTTTTTATCCATTTATCCACTGATGGATACTTGGATCACTTCCACCTCTTGGCTATTGTGAATAATGCTGCTGTGAACACGGGTGTACAAACGTTCAATGCAAGTTTTAAGAATTGCTGTGCTGTATGTGTTCAGGAAAATTAAATAAGTGACCTCTGTCTCGCTGGTACCAGGAAATCACTCATTTCATGGAATCAGAAAATGGTAGAGCAGGAAACTCTTATAAAATTATCATCGATATTTATCTATAGATGAGGAAAGGGACATGAAGTGACTTAACTAGGATGATTTGGAAAACGTTCCTACATTTAGGGAGGAGGGGAACCCCTCTCCCAGGCAAAAATATTCACCCAACTTGTCATGCCACATACCTCAAATTCCCGACACCGAGATTTATTTACTTAGATGAGGGCACTGGTCCTTTTACCAGGAATCTCCTAGTAAAATAAAAATAGCTCTGAGGGAAAGTCATTCTTGAGCCATAACCCTTGTCTTGAAAGACTGGTTTTCCACAGAACAGTAGGCTTAGATTGGGATTCTCGGGGAAGAGAGTCCATACGGGAGAATTCCATGCAGAGGGCAGAGTCACGAGGAATGTTAGGCATAGACACTGCACAAGGAGACAGACATCTCCTGAGGAGCTCCAGCCACCCACAAGTAGTCAGCACCAGTGCTGAGAGTCTGAAGACCCAGCAGAGGGAGGTGAGAAAAGACCAGCTCAGGCCAACATGACAGTTTTCTCTCTGGCTAGCTTGTTGCTGTGTGTTATGCTTCAAACCAAAGTACAAGTCTTCTGTAGATGACCTGGGGGCCATGACTAAGTTCTGGTTGTCAACAAAACATCTTGCTAGGTTTCCTCAGCTATATAAAAATCTTTTTTTTTTTTTTTGCTTTTAGGAAGAATGGAAAATACCCACGTGGATCACCAACCGAGGAAGTCATTATTCTTCAACAGGTTTCAGTATCTCCAGCGGCCGGATGTGTTTCATGATGGAGCTGAGGTAGCTGTGTCAGTAAAAGGAGGTGTTTGAAGACCGGGAGAACCCAGCATAACACAGCCTATGAGAATAAGCATCTGAACAACACTCCTCAAGTCAGAAGATGCTTTCCATAAACACAGTAACCGTATTCGTTCCATAATAACCAGGTTGAGTCATAAGGGGAGTGTTATCTCTACATCCAGTTCCAAAGCTGTGAGATGGCTCCACGGGGCCTGTGGAAGAACAAGGGGTTAAAAAAGAGGCCTATGGGATCCCAAGGAAAGGTAACACCTACCGATGTACTTGACAAGAGACACAAATGAGGTATAGAGCCTTTTGCAATCCTCACGTCAAGGCCAAGGACACCAGAAACGCTTCTGTTTGTGAGACTGACAAAAACAACTAATTGGGCAATAGGACATGAGATGTACGGCTTTACCTGTAGATAATTCGAGAGGATATGGAAATTGAATCATTAAAACAGAGCCAGATACTAGTAATTAGTGACATGTATACACATTAGGCATAGAGTTTATGAAACTAGGCATTTATCGTGCTCCAGGGAAAGTCCAGAAAATAGCATCTTCAGGTTCCTGCCATGGTGATGTGTCTAGCATCTGGTAAGTAAAGTCCACACGAACAAAACAAGTTCACACCAAGTTAGCCTAAACAATAAAAATAAAATAGTAACATTAATCTGTTTCCCATGGTGGTGATGTTTGGTTTGCTTCATTGGCAAGTTAATTGAGTCCACATCTGTTTTGCTCCCTCCCATTTCCCAGTAGGCCAAGCTCACACTACATCTTAAAATGCTTCCCAGAGGTCTCCTTACCCTCCATGTCATACAGCCTGAGAGGCACACTGGGCAGTTTTCAGCTAACCCCACACTGACAGAGCCAGCGAACGACTCTCCCTGCGGGTCCTATCGCGGTGTCGATAGCCACCGAGAACCAGGGTAGGATTGCCAGAGATTCCGGTCTAAGCAAAGGTAAGCTGGGCTTTATTTTTCCATTAAAAAATGGTATACATACAGCACTCTTCTATGTGCTTTCTTGTTATAAAAGACTATATAAAAGGGAGCACAGAATACTTCTTTTATCAATTTAGTATAGATTCTTCTAGCAGCTTTTCTAAGCATTTACACACATCTCATGCACTGTTCTACAACAAGTGTGTTTTGTTTAACAAATATGGCTTAGGGAATTCCCTGGTGGGCCAGTGGTTAAGACCCTGCGCTTCCGCTGCCGGGGGCGAGGTTCAGTCCCTGGTTGGGGAATTAAGATCCCACAAGTGGCCAAAAAGAAGAATTAAATTAAATTTGTAAATTCCCTGTAAGCTTTTGAGCAAACGTGTGACACGGTGGAGTCAGTCCCCGGTGTCCCTCCTCTCAGCCTAGCCCCGCTCATTTGAGTAAAAGTCACATCAAAGTGAAGGACCTGCTTATCTCTGCAAAACATCGTGCCCAGCCTGGAGACCAGGGGTCCAAAGAAAGGGAGCAGATGAGAGAAGGTGCATCCAGGAGGCTGGAGGGGGGGCGGAAACCATGCTGAGGAAGAGCAAGGGCTCGGAACCAACAGGGGAGGCGCGCGCGAGGGCGTGCCGTGCCGGCCAGACTCAGAGTTAGAGCGTCTAGGCTGGGACGCACTAGAGCGAGGCCACCGGAAGCTGGGGACATGAGTGGGTAAGCAGGAAAGTGAGGAAAGAAGAGGGCAGCCACGAGGGAGGATCTACTGGGCTCGCTCTGGGGGCGTGAGAGTGGCAAGGGGGCCCACGTGACCCACGATGGGCAGAAGGTGGCGCAGTTCCAGAGGCGTGGGAGCCAGGGCCCAGAGATAGGCTGCGGGGCATGGATGGGACAAACATGCTGGATGGGGATGACAGCGGTCGACTTTTCCTTCCGATTCCTTTTTCCTCCCTGCCGTCATTTCCGCTAGTGCGTCCGTGAAGGAGAGGGGTATCTAGGTGAGGAAGTAAGTGACTAGCACCTCCCTAAATAGCCCTCATCCCACCTTGCTTTGGGTCACCAACTTTGTTTAACTTCTCTTAGGCCCTACTGGGCTCTGTGCTCCCTAAGGGAGGCCCATCTGTCTTCGTCACCCTGTAACACTTTACAGCGTACTCAAAGGCTACCAGCTGGGGTCATATCAGCAGAGGCTCTGTGGTCAACCCAAGCTTCCCAAGGGCCACCCGCTCAGGGAAGGCAAGTTGCAGGCTGCTGGGAGAAGCATCTAGCAATGATCAGTGGTGGGGTCTGTCCAAGATGCCCTGATAACCGCTGAGACCCAGGAAGGAGGAGGGGAAAAAAAGAGGAAAGATGGGGGCAAAGCTATGTACCCGAGACAGAAATCGGCAATTCCGGGCCATCTTCTTGGAGAGCCGATACAAAAATATAGGCGGAGCTTAGGCCTCTGGGAGGAAAGAAATGGGGAACAAAATCCCCATAACTTAGCAGCATTAAAAGCTGCATAAAAACGTTTGCAGGCACCGTGACTCCTTTTTCGCTTGGGAGCAGATATGAAAGTTGATGGATTCAGTTAGGATCTCGCACGGCCTGACGCAGACTCTACTCTGGAAGAAGCTTTCAAGAGTGTCCCTGGAAGTATCTGGGCTCAGGGTCGATCAGGTGGCCCGTCTGACCAGCCGGGCTCATTTACTGGCAGAGAGCAGGGAGGACATCCATTCCAGCCAAGGTCAGGGACAACGAAAGTCCAGAGCAAAGGTGGAGCAAAAGCGTTTGTCCAGGAAAAGCAAACTCTGCCCGGGGTGGGGATTAGGGCCTCTGAGAACCCTCCTCTCACCCCAGTCTGTCCAAAAGGCAATAATAACACAAGTTTCTCAAAACACAAATACACAGAATGGACGGGGAGGGGCAAAGACGTAAGTGCTTTGCAACGTAAAAGCAACAATAATAAAGCCCCTTGTGCTGCCAGCGGCTTTTGGAAACGCCTTGAGTCCACCAGGCAAGGGCCTTCTGCGGAGTGACAGCACACGGAAACCAGGGGACAGAGCTCGGGACACCCTGTCCCTCCTGGCACTACCGCAGGAACCGCGTGGGAGGGCCTTGTCGGTTTTGGGGTCTGTTTGTCTCTGGGCGGTTGTAGCCTGTATACAACACTAGATACCTAATAAACCTGTCTTATTTCATTATTTTCTCTCTCACAGCTCCAATCTGCTACCCACTTTTTTTCCCCGGCTGTTGTCACAGTGAAATTCATAACCTGAATTCCTTCCAGCTTTCTGAGGCAAGGCCTGTGGCTCTCACTTTGAACAAGGAAGTGTGACTTGGCATCAGTCATTTTTGGGGGAGCTGGAGCTAAGAAGTGGTGGAGGAGGGGTGAGGAGAAGGGATCAAAAAGTTCAGAAGGGAGAGGAGAAGGACGGTGGAAGGAGAAATACAAAAGGACATTCATTTAACTGGACTTCCTTTTCTTAATTTCCTGTTTCCATGTGCTCTGTTTTATTGTATTTCCTCTTAGCAATAAGGACCAAATCATCTCCCAGCTCACATTGTTTAATTAATTTCACCAATCCAGTCTTAGCACCACACTTAATAAAAAGGTAATAGGGTAATGCCTAAGGGTGACGTTTTTCTTTAAAGCTAAATGTTGGTGATATTCATTCTGAAACAACGTTTGGCACTTAAACCCAGGCATTTGATTTTTCAAGTTTTTGTGATTGCTTCACCAAAATCAGGTTGAGTGCAAGCTGCTTTTGTCTAAAATGGTTTTGCAGACAGTGATTGTTAAGCAGCTGTATTGTTACATTTTGCACCATACGATTTCACTGAAAGGCAGATTGATAAAACCAGCCAGGCCAGTTTCTGGACGTTACCCTCTCCTCTGCAGGACAGGCCTCCAGAGCCATCTGTACCTTTTGGCCCATCCCCCCAGGGCACTCTACCACCTGGCCTCCCAGGAAAATTCACTGGCATTTGTCTAGGACAGACACGTGGGGAAATGACATGCCCGGGGGAGGGGTGCACTCAGGGCCTTTGTTTTGGAAGAACAGCTGAGGAGCCATAGGGACCAGCACGATGTCCTGGAGTCACAACGAGAGAGGACTCTTCCTTCATTCGACATCTAACAAATACTGGTTGTCGGACGGACCATGCCTGGCAGGAAGCTTTGCCGCCACCAAGATGAGCCGTGCTGGGCCTCCAGGTTCCCTGGGTAGGGAGACATCAAGCAGGAAGGCAGTTAGAGCCCAGTGTAGAAGGTCCGTAACCGAAAAGAAGCCCAGGCACCATGTGAGCACATGGGAGCAGAGCCTACACCAGGCTGGTGTGGAGCAGGAATCAGGGAAGACTGCCTGGGGGAGGTGCACTCTAGCACCTCCATCCATTCAACTGCAATTGAGCACTTATCATGGGCCCCCACTGCTCTGAGTGCCGAGATAGAGCAGTGGACCCAACACTCAAGGTCCTCCTCACTAGAAACTCACGTTCCACCAGTGGGCAGAGGATTCTGCCAGAGTTACCTCGTGGCCAGAGAGGCCTGAGGAAGTGATGTGCAAGCTGAGACCTAACGATAAGGTGGAGGGAAGAGCTTCTCAAGCAGAGGAAATGGCCCGCAGCCACAAGCATCAGGTGCTACTGGAGAGGCAGGGGAAAGCTCAGAATGTAGTGGGCAAGGGGCAGCATGAAGGGACCGGGGTCAGAGACAGAGGCCAGGGCCAGATCACACAAGGCTCCATAGATCATGGTCACACGTTTGGATTTTATTGTATGCATCATGGGAAGGTAAGGGTTTTAAGCCAGCAGCTGACATGATCAGATTTGTCTTTTAAAGTGATCATCCCGGCTGCTTGGTCAGGCAAGGGCGTGGGCAGGAGAGAGTGCTTGGGGGAAGCAGCCCATGCAGAGGCCCTGGGAGAAGTGGCTGCTGCCGGGGGGTGAGGCCTTGTGCGTGGCCCGGGGCAGAGCTCCAGGCTGGGGCCACACCACCAAGGCTCTCACGTGCCACCGGAGGCCTCCAAGCTGGGCTGAAGCAACCCTGATTTACTCAGCTCACTCTGGCTTTTGGATTGGTGGGTGGGATCGACGTCATGGATTCCCCAAACAGCAAGGACCCAGCGTGTGGAATAAATTCTGTCTTCAAAGACACAGAATGGGCAGGTTTTCAGTTACTAAAATGTATGAAGTTTGCACTTTCTTACACATGAAACAAGAATTTTCTCATTCTCAAGAGTTCAGTGGGTAAAGTAGGGGAGTAACGAGCCACTATGTGATTAACGCCATTATTTTATTGTTGCTGTTATTTATTTTATTTGCATCGCACACTGATCCCTGGCTTCCTTCTTCAGACTCCAGGCTACTCTCATTTTCCTACTTCTTCCTTGGCAGTTTACTTTCGGATTGTTTTCTTACCGCCTCTTCATCCTCTCACTCTGAGTCTCCAGCTAGTACTTCTCTAAGGACAAGTGCAGAGCCCTGCTCAGTGGCTCCACCCTCCCCGCCGAGGGCCACGCCCACCCGCCTGCTCCATTTGCTGTCACATCGGCATCTTGGACCTGTGGGGTGAGACTGCTCACCATCTTACCCAAACCATTTCCTTCTTCTGCAGTTCTCTGCAGTTCTCTATGATAGAGTGGCCCACATTCACCCAGACTAAAGCCCCCATCATTCTCGACTCTTCCCTCTCCCTAGGCCTCCACGCCCACGTGATCAATTAAACCCCTCCTGTGTTATTTCCTCAATGCCCTTGCCCACCTGCCCTTCTCCACGACCACCACGCTAATTACAGCCCTCCCTCACAGCGGTCTCCTCGGCTGCTGTATTTCTTTATTCCTTCTTTATACTGCCCTCAAGTTCTCTAAACTGACCCCATGCTGCTCAGAGTAAAAAGCCACTCGGTTTGAATTTTCTCAACTTCCCATCCCAAAATATGAAGTCAGTGAAAATGTGGAATAGAAGAAACGGCAGCAGGCAAAACTGTAGTCTTTACTGTCATAAACCTTAGGGCAAAATCTGAATACGCACTGTCCACATGGTAGACGATTCCCACCTGACCTACTGAGCACTTGAGGTGGGACTGTTCTAAATTGAGGTGTGCTACAAATGTAACATATACCCTCAAAAGACTTTATACAAGAGAAAAGAATGTGAATGATTTTTGTGTAGAGTACACACTGAAATAATACTACTCTGATATTTGGGGTTAAAGAATACATATTCTTAAATAAAACATATTATTAAAATTAATTTCATTTGTTTCCTCCTGCCTGTTTTTTTAATGTGGCAACTAGAAAATCTAAATTACATATTTAGCTTGCATTTTGACTACCACTGTATTTCAACTAAACAGTGCTGGTCTACATAATTAGAGATCTGGGGCAATAAAACTTAATGCCATTGTTAAGAAATTACTTCCAAGAAAGCGATGGAAGGCAACAGTGAAATGACAAATAGCCCACCGGAAAAAAATGGGCAAAGGATTTGGACATGCATTTCTCCAAAGAAGATATACAACAGCCAACACACAATATCGTTACTTATTGGGAAAAATGCAAATCAAAAAGTCACAGTAATGTACACCATTCATACCCACCAGGGTGGCCATAATTTTTTTTTTTTTTCTTTTTGCGGTACGCGGGCCTCTCACTGTTGTGGCCCCTCCCGTTGCAGAGCACAGGCTCCGGACGCGCAGGCTCAGCGGCCATGGCTCACAGGCCCAGCCGCTCCGCGGCATGTGGGATCTTCCCGGACCGGGGCACGAACCCGTGTCTCCTGCATCGGCAGGCGGACTCTCAACCACTGCGCCACCAGGGAAGCCCCATAATTTTTTTTTTTTAAGGAAAATTATAAGCGCTGGGGAGGTGAAAAAATTGGAGCCCTTGTGCATTGTTGGTAGGAATGTACAGTGGTGCAACCACCCTGGGAAACAGTTTGGCCATTCCTCAGAATGTTAAACGGAGTTATCATGTGACCCAGCAATTCTCCTAGAGAGATGAAAACATATTCACACAAAAAGTTGTACAAGGTGGAATTCCCTGTTGGTCTAGTGGTTAGGACTCCGTGCTTCTGCTGCAGGGGTTCCATCCCTGGTCACGGAACTAAGATCCTGCCTGCCGCGCAGAGCAGCCAAAAAACAAAAAATTAAAAAGTTGTACAAGAATGTTCACAGCAGCATCATTCATTATAGCCAATAAGTGGAAACAACGAAATATCAATCAATTCCCATCATTGTGAAGCCCCAATGATGATATTTATAACTAACATTTATCAAGCACTTAGCACGTACCAGGCTCTTTTTATACTTTTTTTTTTTTACCACAGAAGAAAAAGACAACAGAATAAAAAGCAAAGGATAACAGTAGGCAAGGATAGATATCCAAAGAGACTCACCTTCCGTAATAATGAGGGAAGTAAAAATTCAAACAAAAAGGGGATGCCACGTTTACCCATAAGATTGGCAAAACCTAAAAAACCAATAATAGTGAGTAAGACTACGGGGAAATATTTTTATTCTCCACTAGAGGGAATGTTAAATTGGTGTGACCTTTGAGGGAACAATTTGAAAATACTTACTAAAAATGTAAATGCTGGGGCTTCTCTTCCAGCATCTCCTAAGACTGAAGGCAAGATGGGGACCCCCGTGCGTTTTCACCTGGAGGCCCAAGTTCCCTGGGGTAGTCGGCAAAATGCACTTCCTTGCAGTTGTAGGAGGGAAGGTCCTGTTCTGCTGGCTGTCACTCTCAGCAACTAGAGGTCACTCTCAGTCCCTCCAGCCCCTCACTCTTCAAATCGCTCCTTTAAGGGATCCCTGTTTACACAGGCACGCCCAGGATAGTCCAAGTTCCTTAAGCCAATCGCAGGAGTTCCATCTCATTTTATGCATGGGTTATGCCCACCCTCGAGGGGAGGGGATTACACAGGTGAGAGAAGCAGGAGTGGATATCTTGGGGCAATGTTGGAAGGCCACCTGCCACACCTGTGGTCAAGGATGTTCCTGCCAGTAGAGTTTGTAAAAATAAAATATTAGAAGCAACTGAGAAATAGTTAAGTAAACTACGAATGGTTACAAAGGCTGTATGTCGACACTACAGAAAATTGGGCAGCGTTGTTAGTTGAATGAGGTAGATCAATATGACAAAATAACTTAAAAGAAGGCTAGTTACAGAACAATACATACAATAGGATCCCATTATGCATAAATAAATACTGACTTCCTGCCTCTACTCTTGTTCTCTGTAATTCTCTATTCTGCTTCCAGAAGCCTTTTCAAAATTCAAATCTGATCCTGTCACCAGCCCTGCACCCACCCTGCCCCCCAGCCAAAAACCCAACCTTGGATTCCCATTATTCTTAGGAAAAAGCCTAAGCAAATCCTTATACTGCTCCAGTCACAGCTCCCTGCGTGGAGGGCTCTCCCTCCACCACTGAGCCCTCACCAGCACCATCCCTCTGTCTGAAAGGCTCCCAGGGGCCCTCTTTCACCTGGCTAACTTCAGGTTCATTCTTCAAATCTCAGTTCAAAATGACACTCTGCTTTCCCTAATCCGTCCCCATCCCCCAGACCAGCCAGGGCCCCTCTCACAAAATCTCCCCACTTTTCCTCACCCTTCCCACCACTTGTAAGTATCCATTTATCTTTGTCCTTATTGATCGATATTTGTCTCTCCCAAATAGACACTAAGTTCCACAAAGGCAGGACCTAATCCAGTTTTGCTTATCATTGCGTCCTCTGGTGCCGGGTCCACTGCCTGGCACAAAGTAGGGGCCAAATCAACACTTGCTACATGAAATAACAAACAAATTCTCTTCCCCATGTCCTCCAGATTCCCCTTCTCATGGAAGCTTCGCCCTTCTGTATCTGTCCATCAGGCATCCCCTCATCCATGGGTACCTGTCTCCCAGCTCTCAGCGTCCTGTACCAGAGCCTTTGCCCACAGACCAAGCTTCCCTCCCAGACTGTGAGGCTTCCCCATGGCAACTGGCCTGCACTGAGCGCAGAGAAGAGCTCAGGGACTGGGCGATGGGTGAACAAATGGACTACAAATCTGTCTCTCCTCTATCTCCATTACCTCCGCAGGTGTCCTGTTTGGGGGTGGCCTTGGGCCCATGAGGCTCACTGCAGCTTGCGGGCACTCTTCCTGCGGGGCTCTGTGAGAGCCAGACCCCTGAGAGGCAGGGAGGAAGGGAGTCCCTTTCCCTCTAGTCCCTCTAGAGGAAGAAGATGGTCAGTGGCAAGTATGGCAACAGGCAATGGGAAGTCCAGCATTGAGGAGGCCCAATGCCAAGGGCAGGGCATCTCACCTAGAGGAAACCCTGTTCTGAGTAAGAGATCAGGGAGGGGTCCCATGGGACTTGTCCCAAGACAGGACACTGCACTGCTGCCCGCCTGGATCACAGGCCATATTCCAATCCCCTCCCCACCTTGGCAAATATCGTCTCTGCAGCTAAGATGGCACTCCACATACCCAGACGGGTGACTCGAGGAAGGCATTCTGTGGCCAAGTCCAACCGAGGAGTCTTAGTTTCCCGAGACGGTGCAGAGAGAGCGGGAGCCTGAGCCAGCTGGAGGGAGGACCAAGGTCAGTGCCCACATCTGAGTGACCCGTCCCAAAGGCCAGGCTGGAATGCTGAGAGCTGAGAGCAAGAAATCAGTGGGAGCAGGTAGCTCAGAAGGAAGCGTGTGGACACAGCCAGCATGCTGGAGTGCTCCCATTACGTGAACCTGATGCTCAGAGGGGTGGCCGCTTGAGGGCCTGGTGCCGTGCTGGGCTCAGTTAAGCCTTCCCCGATCCTCAGCTGGAAACATCCCCCTTCTCTTTCCAACCATCAGGTCGAACCGTGTGAAACCGCTCACGTTCCGCTGTGTTTGTCCTACAAGATTTCATATGGTTCAGTCAGATAAACCAAGAGCTTTTGATGGCAGAGACATCTGTTATTGTCATTTGTTTCTCTGCAAGCCTTACTGTGTAGTAGATGAAATACTTACAAACCAAAGAAGTTGTTGGTTTTATGAATTTAATTTCGCCTTGCCAAGTAATTCAGTAAGTCGTTTCTTAGAGAGCAATTCAAAGGCCCCAAAATAAAGCTCATGGTGCGTTGTTGGGGGCGGTGGTACAGGGAGGGTTAGAGGGGACACCTGCCATCCAGGTGCAATAAATACAAAGAGAAAGGGAACTGAGATCAGCTAAGAATTACTGGGGCCACTGACGACTTTTATTCACTCTTTAGTTGACTCACAATGACTATCTGGAAAGGAAGATATTGTTGGTCCCTTTTCAAAAACTAGGGAAGGTGCCTTATAGGACAATCTTAAATATAATACACCACACTTCCCATTTTTTAAGAAATTAGGGAACTGAAGTGCCCAGATGTCAAGAAATATATTGAGCATCACACAGCTAGCAAAAATGCCAATTCTGATTCAGGCCTATATGGTTCTAAGGCCAGTGATCTTTCGATCCCGCCAGTAAGGAGATTCTCTTATAAAGCATTTCATTCATACCCAGTGAATGAACACACTCTGCAAAAGATGTTTGCCCAGAGGAAAATAAACACCCAAACACAAAGCTTTCAAACAAGAAATCACTGAAAAGTAACAAAATGCCTCTTTAAAGATTCTGATAGTGTTACGTAGTTATTTTTGCTTTTGTAAAAATGGTCCATTCCGGTATAAAATGTGCACGACTCCTGTAACGCTAGGTTGGGGTGTCATTGCTCCGTATCTGTTCTGTGTGTTCCAATTCCATTTTGTGTGGTTTTCCTCCTCATTTTCTGGTACTTGGGAATTACAGGCTCGGCATGTGTTTCTGGAAAGGAGGCATCGGGAGATATACTCTAAGCTGCCATGCACATGGAGGTACTTTGAACAATATTGATGAGTTTATACACCAGGGCCTTGCTTCTGAGGCAGTCCACATTCTGGAACATATTAATGTTGAAAAAATACCCCCCTTGAAGCAAGCAGCTCTCTTAAGCTCAGTATCGCCTGTCTGTGAAGGACAAGAAGTGAAACCTTGACCCTGAATTCGAAGCCCTCTCGGCCAGTGTTTTCTGAGCAGTTTCCCCTGCCCCCTCCTGGCTCTGTATCTTCTTCCTCCTTGGCTGCAGGAATCTGAGAAATGAAGAGCTGCAGGATGGGGCAGGGTATAAAGGAAATGATCAAGTTCAGAGAGGAAAACCAAGAAATGAAAAGGTGCCCTGAGAACTGGAGAGATCGGCCCCCTCCGGTAAGGAGAGGCGGTCAGAGGCACACGGGCAGGAGTTCAGGATCATCACTATACCCACACGATTACCGGGTGCCACGCATGTGCGTGTGAGGGCCCCCAGCCCAAATCGTGGGCCCTGGCTTGCGCTGTTCCTCTCCACTGTGATGTGATGTGATGAACTCAGGTCCATCTGACGTCTGGAATCTAGACCCAGAACTTACAAAGCGAAATCAAGGCAAAAACTAGGAAAACACAACAGAAGTTATTCAGCAGAAGTCTCGACATAAAGACTCCTCCCGAACAAGTGCGTTAGAGTTTTCAAGAACGTCAGTCCTTGTGTTTACTGCCTTTGTGGCTCAGAAGGGAGCGCACAGCACCCACCCGGAGGCATCGGCATCGCAAGCAGCAAAGGAAAAGTCACTGCCCAGTGATAAAGGGGAAGGAGAGGGGAAAAGAGCCTTTCAGCACTTTAAAAGCAGACAAATAAATCACTGTCCCCGCCCTCCTTGCCACCATCTCTACATTTCCTTAGTAAAATAAAGTTGGAATTAGGGTTAAATAAAGCCATCTGAGTTCCTTCCCTTGGTCGGTCTATGGCACAAATAATCCATTTGTTGCCTGGGACCATATCTGAAGTTTCTGTCTTAAGTTATCTGCGTGGGGATAAGAGAATGGAAGGAAATTTGAGGTCTATGTGGAAGTTACTGGAGTTATGTAGGAAGCTGGACTTCATTCCTGCAAAATGAAGTAGCTGTTTTATTTTCTAATGAAAAGACAAATTCCTTTTGGAGGAATTAAAAGAAAAAAAAAACACCAATGCTTGGGAAAACAATGAAGCATGAGAAAGAGCTTCGGGAGGGCAACGCAGCAGGTGAGTGGCTATGGGAGTGAACTTCAGTCACACCTGGTACAACACCTGGGGGAGAAGGTACCCAAGATTCCTGGCCCTCATCTGAATAAATCTAATGATTTCCATCATCATCTTTGGGACTTGTAATGTAGTTCTATCCTCGAATAAAATTTTCCTTAATTGGCTTCAATTATAGAAAAATATTGGTGGAGGTGGAGTCATTAATAAAACAGAAAACAACATGACAGCACACTTCCCCGAAATTGGGGATTGTTGCCTTATTTTGTGACTTCTTCCTCAGGTGCTAATACCCACCAAAGAAAATTCCCTTCTGTCTTTCCTTATCCAAATAGTTCAGGAGAACATGCCCCATCCTTTCACCTTTCACTCTGCATGACTCATGCAATACATATCCAATCTCAGCCCAAGCCTAAGTTTTTGCCAGGCAAAATCTAAGACTCTCTCTCTCTCTCCCTCTCTCTCTCCCTCTCTCTTTCTCTCTCTCTCTCTCAGAGAGACTCCAATCAGTTGATCTAACAGATGTAGTCCCACCAATACAGTGTCACAACCAAAAGCTGAACATAAGAAGCTTTCTGCAAAATATCAAGAAAATAGAGTGCGAGCGCGCCCATGCACACACACACACACACACACACACACACACACACACACACACTACCTCAATCAAACTGTCAGACTGCTCCTAGCAAACTTTCTACTTCAGAGAAACAAATATATATGTATATCTATGTGTTTTATATCTTCTTATATTTATATATTATATCATTATTAAATATGCATACACATATATATGTATTTAATCATTTGGGGCTGCTGATTTAGGATATACAAATGAGGAAATGTAGATCTTCAGCCAACGTGGGTAATAAGGAATCTTTTCAATTTGCCTAAAGTAAAATCTAGGCCAGGATGGGATAATAACAGCTAATATGTACTGAGCACTCGTCATGTGCCAAGTTCCCCATGGATTATCTCATTTAGGCCTCACGACAATCCCACGAGGTAGGTGCCATTATTATTCCCATTTTACAGATGACCCACTGAGACCTAAAACATCTAGGTGGGGGGCGGGGGTGGCGCTTCCCTGGTGGCGCAGTGGTTAGGAATCCGCCTGCCAATGCAGGGGACATGGGTTCGATCCCTGGTCTGGGAAGATCCCACATGCTGCAGAGCAACTAAGCCCATGCACCACAACTACTGAGCCTGTGCTCTAGAGCCCACGTGCCACAACTGCTGAAGCCCGAGTGCCTGGAGCCTGTGCTCCGCAACAAGAGAAGCCACTGCAACGAGAAGCCCGCGCACCGCAACGAAGAGTAGCCCCCGCTCGCTGCAACTAGAGAAAGCCTGTGCGCAGCAACGAAGACCCAATGCAGCTGTAAATAAATAATTTAAAATAAAATAAAATAAAACATCTAGGCAGTAGCAGCACCGAGCTGTGCACCCAGACTGTCCTCCTGCAGAGCCCATGTCCCTAAGCTCCCAGCCTCCCTGTTCAGTAGAGGGACAGAGCCCAGGGTAGAAGTCAGGAGCCTGCCTGGCCCCAAGTCCCGTTCTGTTACCCGTCACCACCTCGTTCTAAGACACTGAGTAAAATGGAGGACGACGTGAAGATGTTTGACCAAATAATGTGCTCTTCCATTCTGATTTTCCAGAAACCTCTGGCTTCCCTGAGGCTTCGGGACTGCTGGCGAAGGAAACAAGGCAATCTGTGCAGAGGGACATTACAAAATGCAAAGGGCTGTGCTAGAGGCTGGAAACCTATCGAAAGTGAAGTCAAGGTTGTGACATTTGACACGGGCCTGAGGGACAGGACCAGGGGCAGGAGGAGGGCCACGGTGGTTCTCCAACTCCCCCAGCCGTGACAGCAGCACCAGCTCCTGTGCTGTGTAAACTGAAGCGACTATTAAGTGCACAGGCTCATACATGGCACATTGACCTACACAGTCTCTTAACATTTATTCAGCGCCCAGTGTGTACGAGGCTCTGTGCTAAACATGATCCGTCTCAGCTCTGTCTTCCAGGAGCCGATGTTCTGAGGAGATATGGGACAGATCATCGTGAAAAGGATTCCAGCTTCCCTGGTGGTGCAGTGGTTGAGAGTCCGCCTGCCGATGCAGGGGACACGGGTTCGTGCCCCGGTCCGGGAGGATCCCACATGCCGCGGAGCGGCTGGGCCCGTGAGCCATGGCCGCTGAGCCTGCGCGTCCGGAGCCTGTGCTCCGCAGCCGGAGAGGCCGCAACGGTGAGAGGCCCGCGTACCGCAAAAAAAAAAAAAAAAAAAATAGGTCCACAAATTCTTTGATATTTTTCGCTTCAAAGAGTGGAGGCTAACTTTCCTCCCGTCACATGTGACTGTATTTAGTCACTTTTAATGTATGCAGTGTGGCCAGCGTGGCTGAAATCATGGTCCATCTGAGATTAGGACACACATGGCATCCAGTTTCCTTGCTCTTTCTCTCGAAACACTCCCTCTGGGGGAAATCACTGCCATGTCATGAGGGCCTTCAGACAGGCACTTGGAGAAGCTCATGTGGGCGGGTGAGCACTGGAGGCCCCCTGCCAGCAGCCACAGGACGGAGCCCTCCTGGAGGAAGAGCTCCAGTCTTGTCAAGTCTTCAGATGACTGGTGACATCATGACTGCAGCCTCCAGAGGGAACCAGCCAGCAAAGCTGCTCCCGAATTCCCAACCTGCAAAAACCTAACATAATAAATGTTCATTGTCTTAAGGCAGTAAGTTGTGGGGTCATTTGTTATGAAGCAGTAAATACCTGATACAGGCCTCTCCCCTATCATTTGCAAAGATCTGGAGACATAATGGTATGTAAGATAGTTCTCTGCTGGCCCTCTCAGGGCTCAGGCTAATTAGCAGCACAGACAAAAAAAAACAACTAATTGAGAGTGGCCTGTGCTCTAATAGAAAGAATGAGGCACCAGTGAGGGGCAGGTGCAAGGGAGCACAGAAGAGGCTGACCTAGCCATTCTAGGAGGGCAAAGCCAAGTGATACCTAGGTTCACATCTAAAAGATAAGCAGGAGTTAATTATCCAGGTGTGTTAGTGTGCTGGGGCTTCTGTAACAAAGGACTACAGACTGAGGGGCTTAAAAAACAGAAATTTACTATTTCTCAGTTCTGGAGGCTGGAAGTCTAAGATCAAGGTGTCCACAGGGCTGGTTCCATCTGAGCTGGTGATGGAAGGATCTGGTCCAGACTTCTTTCCTTGGCTTACAGACAGCCCTCTTCTCCCTGTGTGTCTTCACATGGTCTTCTCTCTATGCGTATCTCTGTATCCAAATTTCCCCATTTTATAAGGACACAAGTCATATTGGATTAGGGCCCGCCCAACTGACCTCACTTTAATTTGATTACCTCTGTAAAGATCCTATCTCCAATAAGGTCACA
The DNA here is from genome assembly GCF_949774975.1 of Lagenorhynchus albirostris. NCBI lineage: Eukaryota > Metazoa > Chordata > Mammalia > Artiodactyla > Delphinidae > Lagenorhynchus > Lagenorhynchus albirostris. The sequence goes on along the minus strand of NC_083104.1, from coordinate 99,787,953 downwards.
CTCTGAGTTAGTGAGGGTTAGGACTTCAACATAGGAATTTGGGATGGGGGGAGATGCAGGACACAATTCAGCCCATAAGACCAGGTGAAGCCGTATGAGGAGAGGGGAGAATAGTCCAGGCAGACAGATTAGCACATACGAAAGACAATACAGGCAAGATGGAGCTTGTTAAATTGGAGAATTATGAGTGTGAAGTGAGGGAATACAGCAAAAGCTGGGGCCAGCTCATATAGGGTCTTATCAGCCCTGTTAAAGCATTGACATTTGACCCAAAGAGCAGTAGCAACCACTGGAGAGCTTTAAGTAGGGAAGTCACATCATGAGATTTGCATTTTGGAAATTTCAAAATGCGGGGAAGGGGGCTTCCCTGGTGGCGCAGTGGTTGAGAGTCCGCCTGCCGATGCAGGGGACGCGGGTTCGTGCCCCGGTCCGGGAAGATCCCACATGCCGTGGAGCAACTAGGTCCGTGAGCCACAACTACTGAGCCTGCGCGTCTGGAGCCTGTGCTCCGCAACAACAGAGGTCGCGACAGTGAGAGGCCTGCGCACCGCGATGAAGAGTGGCCCCTGCTTGCCACAACTAGAGAAAGCCCTCGCACAGAAACGAAGACCCAACACAGCCATAAATAAATAAATAAATACATTTTTAAAAAAAGAAGACGGTTTGGGGTAAAGAGGACAAGTTTGGTGTTGGGCCTTTTGAGTTGGAAGTTACTGTGAGACGCATAAACTTGGTGGGTATACGTTCCACACCTTAGAAAAAGATCCAATCTGGAGATGAGAGGCCTGGAAGCCATTCCCGTAAGCTGGTTGCCGAGGCTCTGTTAATAAATGAGCTGTGAAAACCCCAGTGCCCTGGACCGGAGAGCGTGTCTTGGGACAGCACCGACACTGAGGAGGCAAACGATCTGCCCTGAGAGAGAGGAAGAGGACCAGAAAATCAAGAGAACAGACTCATTCAAAAGACTGGCAGTCAGCAGCAAATTACGCTGCAGGTCAAATAAGAACCGTGTTGTGCCCTTGAATACAGTGACGAGGACAGGGTTGATGACCTTGGCAAGCACATCAATGTCAGGGATGCTCATCTGGGGTGTATGTACCCAGTAATCTTAATAGTCTTGAGTATATTAGAAAGACTTTTTTTTTCTTTTTTTTTTTTTCGTGGTACGCGGGCCTCTCACTGCTGTGGCCTCTCCTGTTGCGGAGCACAGGCTCCGGACGCGCAGGCTCAGCGGCCATGGCTCACGGGCCCAGCCGCTCCGTGGCACGTGGGATCTTCCCGGACCGGGGCACGAACCTGTGTCCCCTGCATCGGCAGGCGGACTGTCAACCACTGTGCCACCAGGGAAACCCAGAAAGAGTTTTTTTTTAATAAATAGATAAAGGGGGAGTACTCAGCCGCTGGTATCACCCCAAAAGTCCCTTGGTAAGCAGGTACCCCTTATTGGATTGGCAGAACTGCCCAAAGTTTTCCCTAAGCCCGACAAGAGCTCTCTGAGGCGTTCCTGAGTTAGCAGGGTCTCAGAGGGGCCTAGTACCGAAGGCGTCGATGTGCTTCAAAACACAGAATCTCCACCCAACATCCTCCCAGAACACGAGAAACAGGTTCTTTCCAGGGAGACACAGGGGAGACGACTTCATCTCCAGTGCTGTCCCAGGTACAGGCAGGGCCCGGACCAAAAGGGCCCCTAGCAAGCTTTACTTTCTCTGCACAGCCCAGCCTCACTGCCTAAATTTGAAATTAGTTAGCAACCCTGCACTCAGGACTTAGCCTCCCAGGTCTCTACTCCCTCATCTGGAAAATTAGGATGAGGATACAACTTAGCACGAAGGGCTGAGTGAGGATTAAATGAGATGACCTAGCACAGAGCTCGGCACATGGTAAGCGCCCAGGGAAATATTTTTGTTATAATAAATAATGCTATCATGCTATTGATATGACAGATATTATAAGTACTAATTCCCAGGCCCCTTCAGAAATGTTTCTCCTCGTGCTGTCACTTAAGGAGTCTGTGGGTTCTTCTCAACCCTCCCCATCACCACCTGCACCTCCACCCCCCTGCCATGCCCCCAACCCTGCTCTCAGAGAGCCGAGCTCAGTCTTAATTCCTATCACACACCCAGCGTCTAGGTCGCCTGGCACATGGTAAGTAAATAAAGCTTGGGGAATGAGTTAATAAATTCCAAGTGTATCTACCAACATGTACTTATGAGAGCAGAGAAACTATGACAAACCACAGAAAGGTTGATACATCTGAAGAGGAGAAAAACCTGAGGTTTGCACCCTGTTCTTGATGGGAGGCATGGAGAGCGGCTCTTCAATGAAGTTCAGAAAACGAGCAAAGCAGCAGAGCAGCCTGACCTCACAGCAGGAAGAAAAGATAACAGCTGTGTGGGGTTTTGTTGGTCTTTTGCCCTTGCAGGGGAACTCCCTTTATAGGCACCAGATCCAGGGGAGCAGTAACGACAAAGGCATATCTCTTGGTAAACGCTGAAGGCTGCAAATTTCTCTCCCATCATTCGTCAGGAGGGAGAATTGGCAAGGCTGCTGGGGACCGGTGACAATTTGGGAACACCAACCAACGAACAAACCCCCAACCTAATCCAGCAAAACCCAACAAATTACATGACATTTCAGACCCAGCAGGAGACAAAACACAGACCCCCAAAGAGGAAGTGATGTATTCACCCTAGCCAAACAATGAAGTCAACTGCTTTGAAAGGGGAAAAGAAAATCAAGTACAAAGGGACAACCAAAACTCCTTCAAAGAACATGGAGGGTTGTGTCTGAATGAAGTGCCCTTAGCAGCAGCCCAGCCCTTTCCTCCAAAACCTCTCTCTCTCGGTCTCTCATCTGCACTTATGGGCTACGAGGTTCTGGAACAAGCCAAGAGAAATTAAAGTCTCCTTCCTTTTAGAAACAACTCTTCCTGCAAATGACATAACTTGAGGTCAGTGTGGAAAACAAGGGGGAGGGGATGTCATGAAGTAGATAGGTGGAGAGTCAGGAAGATGACCCCTAGGACTGAATGCCATTTATTCGGTGTATGCCTAGAGTTGACCATAAAGATGTAATCTTCCACGTAATGATGCTCTGCAGTCCTAGGACCTCTCAATCCCAGTTATCTCTAAGAAACATAAACATGAATTAGGTGTTCCCAGTGCCTCTAGGGGAATTCCACCTCCAGCCTTCATTTAACTGAGAAACTGAGGTACAGAGAAATGAAGGAAATGGCCTCAAAGATGACAGTGTGAGTCAGCAGCCGGACCAGGAAGCCAGGGCTGTGACTCCCCACTTCCTGGTTTCCTCTATAAATATTAGAGTACATTCTCACCAAGAGGCCGCTTTCCAGGAGAGCAGGCGTGGAGATTCAGGTCTTTCTGGGAAGAGGCGCGATACCTGACATCGGGCCCCTGGGGTCAGCAGACGCTGAAGTTTCTTTTGAGACGGACCTTTCCCCTTCCTGCACCAGCGTCACTCAGCCTGGAAAATCAATGCGCTGAGATGCCCTGACTTCCTGGCTCCTTAAATGAGTGTCCTGCCCCATCACTATGCTAAAGCAGCGTCTGCACAAATTAGCCACATTCTTTGTCGCTCGAGCTCAGGAACCCGATTGTGCCCCAGTGTGTGCCAACGGCTTCCTCTGTGCGCCGTGCATCGTAAAATGCTAGCACGCGCTTCGGCAAAGAACTGTGTCCTTCTTAACGGCCACCGGAAAGTTTGTTTGGCGATCTGTCCCTCTAAAGCAAAAAAGGAAAAGAAAGAAAAGCAAAGGCTGTGAACTGCTTATTATCAGCTTCCAAGGCTGAGTGGAAGTTTAACCAACTTCAAGGAAAGTACACACACACTAAGCCCCGAGCTGTTTGAGGACTTTCCACTTTTTAAGGCGCTGGAGCTGGATTCTGGAGCAAAGGGCAGCAGTGATTATTCTAGGAGTTATGTCATAGATGGTGTAACGTTACCTCTGCCCACTGGGATCTTATCAGCCATGTGTGTCTGCTCTATTTTGAGACCCATCAGAGCCTGCTACCTCGGACACGGGTAGTGTTAACAAGTCAACATAAGGCCTACAAGGGTTTAACCTGCTTCCTCTGGGCAAGAGCCACAGCCAGAGCAAACTGCCTCTCAGCAGCTGAATCCGTGCTTCGAAATACTGCTTTTTCTTCAACATGAAATGTACAGGCACAGTGTAAAATGCAACTGTAAACCAACCGACAAGCGGGAAGCACACACACGCACAGACACACCTTTTGACTTGGGTCCATCTCTTTGTTATTCGGGCAACAGGACAAACAGTATTAAAAAGTTGCACTCGTTCCCAAGGCAGGGCTGAGAGCTGGAATCCCAGGCAGGTAGGCAGGCAGGCATGTCAGGCCCCAGGCATGCAGAAACCCAGTTTGCTGTCTTGGTGTCCTGTATGGGAGACCCTGGCTTCTCTCTCTGCCGCTGGCGGACGGCCAGTTCTCAGGGCCTAACCTCACGCTGGATTTTCAGCTGTTTCCATAAAGCAGGCAGCCTTTGGGCTCACTGAGGGATGTTAGCTGCTTTGAGAGGCAGGGTTCTGCTCTTGCCATTGTTCAGCCTGCCCCACCACACACTGCCCCCCCAGGACCGGCGCAGGGCTTAGCTATCTGACACCTAGCACTTGCTCTCCGCAGGGCTGCTCCCTCAGACCCAGAAACCGCTGTTTCTGGCCTTGCTGAGACACGCCCCTTCCTTCCAACTCCCAAACGTTAAGTGGCTTCCTCTTATTTCTGTACCAAGGGAGTGCCGATGATGTATGCCGTGCACGGGAAACATTATAAGATGCCAGCCCGTCCTCCTGCCTACATTTGGTTTTTGTCTTCCTAGTAAGAGAAGGGGAAGAGTTTATTTCTGGTAGACAATCCTATTGGATTTAAAGTAGGGGTGGTGGGACTTCCCTGGTGGTCCAGTGGCTAAGACTCCGCACTCCCAATGCAGGGGGCCTAGGTTCGATCCCTGGTCAGGGAACTAGATCCCTCATGCCGCAACTAAAGTTCCCACAGCCGCAACGAAGATCCCAAGAGTTGCAACTAAGGCGCGGCACAGCCAAATAAATATTAAAAGAAAAAAAATAAAGTAGGAGTGTTTAGAAAGGCTTCATCTCCATCTATCTCAAAATAAGAGATACACTGAAAAAGACGATCAGGGGCGTCCCTGGTGGCGCAGTGGTTGAGAGTCCGCCTGCCGATGCAGGGGACACGGGTTCGTGCCCCGGTCCAGGAAGATTCCACGTGCCGCGGAGCGGCTGGGCCTGTGAGCCATGGCCGCTGAGCCTGCGCGTCCGGAGCCTGTGCTCCGCAACGGGAGAGGCCACAACAGTGAGAGGCCCGCGTACCGCAAAAAAAAAAAAAAAAAAAAAAGACGATCAGATACAGTCCTCAGCCAATGGTAAAACGACCTGAGGTCCTGAGAAGAGTTTAGAAGGCGAGAGAGTTGAGTTCCACGTCCAGACACACAAGAGAGGCTAGGGATGAATTACAATCGAGAAGATGGCCCATTTTTTTTTAGCCACCATATGTGTCGAAAAGTGGGACCATTCAGCTTCCACAGGCCATTCCTGACTTAATAGCTTTTGTGTGCAAATCCTCTTAATTAACTTCTACTTAGACAAATAATAAATAATCTCCCCTCCTGTAGGAAATCGAGGACTCATTTGCCTCGAAAATAATTTCCCTCTCCTTTAACGTAGTAAGACCTAAATAAGTCTTTCAAAATCTCCCCCCTTTTTAATGACTATTTCTAGAAGTGAAAAGTTAGAAAGGCCAGAATAATTAGGTTAAGTCATAACTAGCCCAGGGCCATCTGTGCATAGAATGTGCAGATGATCTTGGTAACACTTAAGCCACTTACTAACCTACTATTAGGGAAGGGATGAAGGAAGAAGTGACTAATGATGGATGGTCCAAGGAAACAGCTGTCATTATTTTGGTTCAGTTTACAGCAATTCTTGCCTTTCTAAAGATAAGAAGAGGCAGGTGCTTAAGGCTTTAGACCCAAGAGCTGGTAAGGAGGCCCCACGAGAGTTTAACTCCTCTCTGAGGAAGGAAGTGAGTAGTCTGTGCTGGTTAAGGGTTTGGAGTCCTAGACCTAGGTTCAATTCTTAATTCCGTCACTAACCTCTTTAAGTGTCAATTTCCTCGTCTTCAAAATGAAAGAATAGGAGTATTCGCTGGGTAGGGTTGTTGTGAAGATTAGCGTAACAGGCCAGGTGCAGAGTAAGGGCTTAGTAAGTGGCAAATAATTATGGGAGAATAAATGAAATGAGGAGGATTTGTTAATAAATAAGACTCTTCCAACTAATCCCACCTCCAATTATGATTTGGGAGCTCAGTGTATCATCCTTCACCCTGGAACCCCACTCAGCAACGATGCCATCTGCTTGCTTGCTATAATAATCCGAGACTAAAGTCCAAGAAAGAAAGAAAGGGAGGGAAAGTGCTAAAGAGCAAGTAGAGAAATGTAGAACATAAAAATTTACTCTGTATTAAGAGCCTTCCAAGACATTCTGAGCAACATGTGTGTTTCTGACAAGAACCACCCAATTTGCAGTTCCTGTTACTGTAAAAATTTCCTGCAGAGAGCTATATCTCAGGTAATTCAGGTCCGGTGGTGTGCAGAGAGCTATATCCCGGGTAATTCAGGTCCGGTGGTGTGCAGATTGTGAAAACTTTTCTTGGCTTTGGACACAAAAGTGAGTTTATTAGGTAAGTATAAAAAAGTGGCAAAGAAGGTATGCCTAGAACTTCCAGTTCTGATACCAAATGATAAATCGGATGAGTGCCTTGAATCATCCCGGGTGCCATTTCCTCTCTTGTGTCATGTACTATATAATCACACAACAACAAAAGAGTATTATGTGTTACATAGAGAAAGGCTAGAGGGAGAATTTGCTTTACCAAACTGACAAAGAGCCTCTCGCCTAGAGAGCTGGTTCTCCTTTTTAGCCCCCTTCCAAATATAAGACAGTAGCTGTCCTTTTACTACTCATTCATTTAAAAGATACAGAAGAACGAAGTGATACTGTAAATTTAGAAAAGCTTTGAAAATAAATTTGTAGTTTATTAATGACAAGCACGTACATTTGGACAGAGTACTTTTCTGTGCCAATCATTTTCTTATTCAGTCTATGGAAAACACCTAACGCACATAAAGCACCCATTGCAATAATTCAGTATCCCCGAGGGCATATCCAGCCACCAACTGGTAACCACTGACTTAGAGCCGAGAGCAGGATGGGATGCTCAGTACCTCCTCAGAGTGTTTTTGGAGTTTAAGCAAGATGAGATGAAACTACTTTCCCCTAAGCATCTGAACACGTGAAGTTTGTCTCATCCTGAAATTAGTTTCATTTCGATGTGCTTGGAAATCCCACCCATGTTAGTTTTTCAGCTCTCTACAAAACAAGAAGTATTGCCAATAAAATATTTATTGAATGATAGTGATCTTGCTTATAACCTCCATGGCGTCCACCCCCTTTAATTAACCACATGTGTTGTGTTGTCTTCGTGATATTTTGATAGTTTTCAGATACAGATATACCTTATTGAATAGAACGGGGAAAGAACCCAAAGCCACTCAAAATAGAACCAAAACTGCAGTTACCACATATGTTTTAAATATATTACCCATACAATTAAGAATAGAGTATTATAAACCAGCTCTATAAATCTTATAATAAAAACAGTAACACACTCTTAGCCACAGAGAGGCCCTTCATAATACTATAGATTCCACGGTGATGTGGTTTTGGGATTGACTTAATATTCCCTGGGAAGAACGTTAACTGGCTGAAATACATCGGAGCACATCCCCTTCTGTGTACCTAAAATGAAAAGGAAAAGAGTCTTCTTGCAAGGCAGAAGCAGCTCAGCATGTGCCTGGCTTCAGCGTTCCTGGAAATCCTTCGAATTTTTACTACCATTTACAAATGTTAAGAAAATTTCATTTTCAGACAGGGCTTCAGGCATTGTTCTGAAGAGAATAGAGTTGAGATCTTTTGCCTTTCAACTTCAGGCCTAAACTAATCATGAATGTGAGGGAAGATCTGTGTAGATGTAAATAATTTGTAAACTACAAGGTGCTAGCCTATGCAAATGTCAGCAATTAAAATTACTGATCATGTTTCTCCCTAACCTTGACTCAATTGTTAGGAAAAATAACTGTGAAACTTACAACAAGAAGGTATTTCAACCTTAGGAGGAGATTTTTTTCTTGGGGGTGGAGGTTGGGGGAGGAGGACACTGACAAATTTTTCTTTTGTAGAGACCAAAAAATCTTATTTTGGAAAATTTTGAAGATACACAAAAGTGGAGATAATAGTAATATAAACTCTCACATATATACTTCCTAGTTTCAGCTTACAGATTTAGAGTTTTCATTTACTCTCCGCCCCTACCCCCCAAAAATTGGATTATTTTAATCCCAGACGTCATATAATTTCAGTGCAAATATTTCACAATATACACCTAAAACACGAGAACTCCTTTTTTGAAACAGCACAATCACAAATCCACTCATGGTTAAACCAGTGACAATAATCCCTTGAGATTCTCTAGTACGTAGTCAGCCAGTGTTCAAATTTCCCCAAATGTCCCATATTTACTTTTTATCAAATACATCTTCAACTTTTAAGGATCATGGCTGTTTTTAAGGAACTCACATAGCTGAAATCCCCTTGCAGCTCCTCCGAGAAATATTTCTTTAAATAAGTGCTTAGCCATGGAGTATTTTATCACAGATTCAACAATCAGTCACCCTGGGCCTTTATTGAGATGGGCCCACACACTGTTCAACAGTATAGACAGGCTCTACTAAGACTTGTCTTGCCACCTCTTACTGGAGAGCAGCACCTTAAAGTGCAAAGACCTGGGAGTCAGAAAACCTTGATTGTGGCCTTAATTCGGTCATTACATAACTATACGACCTTGAGCAAATCCATTTTCTTCTCTGTCTCAGTTGCTGAGTCTGTGGAATGAGTGCGTTAGCCTACGTAATCCCTACATTTCTTTGTGGCTCTTAAGGTTGAACATATTTGATTTGATGTTTCATTCATTTCAAATACTCTAACTTCATGACGTTGTTTGCAAGGATGAGAGCATGTCTATTACAGGAGAGAGCATGAAATCATAAAACCACTCAAATCCTGACCTTAGTTTCCTTGGGTAAGTCATTAACCTAGTTTCTAAGCCTCAATGCTATACTGTATTACAATTATTTATTTTACTTATTCATCTCTTCTACCAGACGTAAACTTCCACAGGGTGGGAATTTCTCATATTCATCTTTCTATAATCAAAGCCTAGTGTCTAGAACCTGGTAGGAACTTGATAGACACTTGTTACATAAATGAATATTTGGGTTTGCAATCTGAGGGTAAGTGACTGCTCCATCTACCCTGTAGGCTTATTGTAGGGCGAATGCGTTGGTATATGAACATGTTCCTTTTATATTACATACTGAAAAATATTCATTGTTATTATTTGTATTTGAAACATTCCAAGTAGAATATTTTATTCACTGATGGAAGTCCAACCTTGCCTCTAACCTTTGTTAAGGGATGAACGATAGGCATTTTTTTTCTTTCCTATGTTAAATTTCCTCTCTTTGGAAATTTTTATATGCCTTTCTTTCCTTCTTCTTCTTTTTTTTTAAATTAAAATTACACTTCTAGGTACCCATCACCATTCTTTATTTTTTCAGTAATGATATTTGAGGGGAATTTTTTGGAGTAATTGGTTAGTAGCTTAGGGCCAGTCTAATTTAAATAAGGCATCTTTATTAACTTCCACAAATCAAAATATTGCAGGAGGTAGTGTAACAGCAGCTGTATGTATCAGCTACATGCATTTTCTGATGAACTAAATGTCCCCTGAATTAGATGAAAAGATGCTCCCGATTCAGTTTCTACTACAGCTGAATGAGACCAGTTCTGCCTATGATTTCCTTAAATGGGCTCTTTCTTTTTTTTTTTTTTTGGCTCTTTCCTTTTTGTTAGGTCACTAAGTTTAGTTTATCACTTAAAGATTCCAGATTACCCGCAGGTACAGTTTTGAAATGTGAACGTTTCCCTTCACTGTGTTCCAATCTGGGACAACCCCTAGAGCAGCATTTCCTGAAAGGAAAATGAGTCCTCAGCAACGATGCTCACAAAACCAGTGACTGGACAGATACATTTAGGAAAGTCTGCATAACCTCTTCTTGGTGATTCCCAAACACCTTAGCACACGGAAGACTCTGAAAGGCCTTGCTGTAAAGCTATTTGTTGCACTTCTTGGTTGTATAACAAATATAGTTGTTTAACTCAGCATTTCTCAAACTTCCTAATTTCATGTCCCACTAAAAAAACAGTTCCAGTTAAACTAGGACTCAGTGATGCTACCAAATAGGACATTAGGGATGTCAAAATTTGAAAATATGTGCATCTTGGAATAGATGAAACGTGAACCTTTTTTCAAACATCACCTATGGACATACTGAGGATCTGGTGTTCTCTGGAACACTCTGGAAGCTACGCTTTAGCCTAGAGCTTTTACAATTATTCCAGAGGAAGACAGTAAAAGGGTATTTTTTTCCCATTAAGAAGTAAAAGAACTAAAAATTTTGAAGTTAAAAAAAAGATAATTGGTCCTCCCTGTAACCTTTGGAGTCAACCAAACCCGAATAGAAAATGCTTGAAAAAAAAAATTCCAGAAAGTTCCAAAAAGCAAAATTTGAATTTGCTGAAGGCCAACAACTATCTACAGAACATTTATTTTATTTATAATTATATTACATTAGGTATTATAAGTAATCCAGAGGTGATCTGAAGTACAGGGGAGGATGTGCATCCGTTATATGCAAATATCACACCATTTTACATGAGTCTTGAGGACCCCTGGATTTTGGTATTGGCGGGGGTTCCTGGAGCCAATACCCCTGATACCAAGGGACCAGTGTACTGCTCACTCGTTTTGGGTGCAAAATAGACCTTGTTCAGTTAAAAAGTAACTTCCAGGTTCACATCAGAATCTAACTGTCCAGCTGTCCTCAATGAGCTTGTAAAGTTCTTTAAATTAAGAAGTAATTAAATCATCCTGCGGGGTGACAGGTAGCTGACTTTCACCCGAAGCCACCCCTTTGCCTCTCAAGAGCCCCACACCCTGGGGCTTCCCCAGCGGTCCAGTGGCTAAGATTCCGTGCTCCCAATGCAGGGGACCCGGGTTGCATCCCTGGTCAGGGAACAAATCCCACATGCTGCAACTAAGACCCGGCACAGCCAAATAAATAAATTTTTAAAAGAAGAGCCCCACACCCTGAAGTGACTCAATTTCCTAACCCACGATTAAAATCCCTAGCACTGGGCTTCCCTGGCGGCGCAGTGGTTGAGAGTCCGCCTGCCGATGCAGGGGACGCGGGTTCGTGCCCCGGTCTGGGAGGATCCCACATGCCGCGGAGCGGCTGGGCCCGTGAGCCATGGCCGCTGAGCCTGCGCGACCGGAGCCTGTGCTCCGCAGCCGGAGAGGCCACAACAGTGAGAGGCCCGAGTACCGCAAAAAAAAAAAAAAAAAATCCCTAGCACTTCCCAAGAAATAGGTTTGGGCGTAAAGCATCAGTAACTCCACAGTGAGTCAGATGAAGTTTGTGAGTGCTGGGGGGAGGTTGGAGGATTCGTAAATCGGCTTCCAGAGGAAGGGGGCGGCGCCGGGCCGGGCTGTGCAGGCTCCCCGTACAGGAGTGCAAGGGCCCGACACAAGTCAGCCCGTTTCCATCCTTCCCCATCTTGCCAATCCGCCTCCGGAGGGTGTGCGGGCAGGGCTTCGGGGCCGGGGTGTCCCACCCCAGGCTGGCCCAGGCTTTCCATCTTCCCTTGATGCCCAAGTTCAGCCCCTCCGAATGCCTGAACCGGACGAGTCCATCTTTCTGGACGCGAAGTTGGGGCTTTCCCCAGGCCTCCGGGCTGGCAGGACCAGCAGGGGCCTCGCGCCGTCCTTCGGGACCGGAACAAACAGCCGCTGACCCCGGGAGGCCCGGGTCACCTTCACCCTCGCCTTGCCCTCCACCTCGCAGCCCTCTCCCCTCCGGGGGCCGGTCTCCCCCGCTGGCCTCCCTCCGGGCAGGAGGGACACTTGTGCGAGCTCGGCCGCGCTTCCCGGGGCGCCGCATCCGCCGCCGAGATGCTGGCAGCTCGGGACGGCCCCGCGCGGCCCTCTACTTATTTATCCACCCGGCAGTTTCCATGGCTCCGCAGCCATCCTCCGCCCCCTTCCCGGCGCACAGTCCGGCGGCGGGCGCGACGGGCCCGGTGGGGGCGGCGGGGGGCGTGCGCGGCGCCGGGACCGGGCGGCGCTCCCCAGTCTTACCCCCGGGGCGGCCGGGCCACTTCTGCAGCCCGGGCCCGGCCCCCGGCCCGCTCGCCTGCACCCCGATCTGCTCCCCGCCGGGCCTGTCGCCGGGGCCCCAGGCACAGTGCAGCCCCCGGCCCGGCCGGCGGCGCGGGGGAGGGGCGCGGCGCAGGCAAAGTTGCTGAGTTGCTTTGCACGCTCAGAAGTTGCAGCTGAGACGGCAGCTTCCCGCCCCCTTCCTGGACTCGGCGACTCGAAACACACACCCCACCCGTCGCCACCCGCTGCCTGCCCTCGCCCCCGCCGCCCCGGCCCGGACTCGGCAGCATCCCCGCCCGGCGCCCGCCAGGAGCCCAGGTTTCCAGCGGAGTCGGGTTGGGGGCGGGCGCACCCCACCTCCCCGCTCCGTCCGAGGGAGGGGGAAGCGGCGGCGGGCGCACCGCCGCGCGACCAGGGCGCTTTCGCACTTTGTAAAGCTGAGCAGTTGGGTAGGGGTCGCCCCCCGACCCCCGCGCCCTCCCCGGGCGAAGCGGGGTTTGCAGAGCGAGAACCGGGCAGTGTTCCCATCGCCTCTCGCGGGGGTTTTCGCCAGGCAGGCGGGAGGGGCTCCGCTAAGGGGCTGAGGTCGCCAACAGGTGCTCGCGAGCCCATGTGACGGGGGAGGGGCCGCGCAGGGGAAGCCGGGGTGGAGGTGGGGTGGGGGTGGCGGCGGGCTCCCTCCCTCCTCCCTTCTCCCCCTCCCTCCCGGTCCCCCGCGGAGCCCGACGCCGCGCGCACCCCGCCCGCGGCGGCCTAGGGAGAGCTCGCGGGTGGCTCTCCGGGGCGCTGGTGCCCTCGCGGCCTGCCCGGGAGGAGGAGGAAGAGGAGGGGGAGGGAGGGGATGCGAAAGTGGGTCAGGAATGTAACTGGACGCTGCGCACCCGCACGCACCTCCTCCCCCGCCCCCATACCGGCAGCGGCGGCCCGCGCAAGCCTTGGAAAGCGAGTCTTTTGCCGTTGTGGTTCCCCAGCCTTATCGGTGGACGGTTACCAGGGGATCCCGAGGGATGTGTTTCCCTGTGACCCTTTGGGAAGAAAAACTTAGTTGCCTCAGTAACCGAGCTTGGCTTGGATGGGAGGATGCAGTGAATGTTCTAGGTGAGCCTGAGGGTGAAGAGGCGGCAGTTGCACTAGGGAGCGGATTAACTTTTCTTGTTACTGAACCAAGACGTGAAAGAAAAGCTGGAGAGGAGGTGGGTTTTTGCCCTGCTTCTTGTGTGTGTGTGTGTTTGTTTATTTTCCTGCCGTCTCAGAGAACATAAATTCAACATCTTTGCGTTAGAGTTTGAGTCTCCCAAATGCAGGCCCGGGCTGCCATAAGTTTACCAACGTTCTTAGCAAACGCTCCCTTTGAAGTTGGTACCTTCGAGTCGGAAGAAGCAGGGGACGGGGACAGTGACAGTTTTGTATTTGAGGAAGGCCTGAGAAACAAACATGGAAAGGCCTTTATTAAAAGGAGAAGAAAAAAATCAGCAAAAAACCCCCCAAACTCAACCCTCCTCAAAGCAGGAGAAATGAGAGCAGTCCAGTTAGTTCCCTCCGGAGCCCAGCGGCACCTCACACCCCGAGCATGTGATTAGGAGGGGGAGGGTCCAGCTTTTAAAGAGATGGGCTTTGGGTTTGGGTGCTGGTGACGCAAGCAGAGTCAAGAAATAACAGTAAGCAATGAGATTGCGAAGCACTGCAGCCCGAACCCTTCTTGAGCACCTTTCCAGAGAGCTGTCGCATTCTTCCTTCTGCTGGTTTGGTCCAGGAGACCTCAGTTACAGAGTGCAGGCTAGGGCTGCGGAACCAAGGCCCAGAAAGCCGCGAAGCTTCAGGCTCCGAAGAAACTGCTGGAGTTTTACTCAAGAAGCCAGGAGGGGTGTGTTATCCTCTAGAGAGGTCCTAAGAGTTAGGCGAAGAAGAGCTAGCTGACTTAGCACTTAATGTAAATTTCTGTTTCCAAAGCAACCCTAGAGAAAGAAAACTAAATTGAGATGCATTTTGCATGAAAGAGTCTATGTTCATAGGAAGCAAAAATTGGTCAGTTGAATTTCGGTAAACTGAATCATAGTCTACGTTTATATGTAAAAGAGGAGGTTATTTTGTGATGAAAACTTTTGTGGAGATCTAACCATCCCTAGTCTATTTTTATTTTATTTTTTAACTTTGTTGTGTTTTCTCAGTAAAATGGGAGTAAGAATAATAATGCTTGATCTGCTTTGGGGTAGTAGACTGGACTTTTTCTATTACTTTCTAGATAGAGGATCTTCAGTTCAACTGGCAAAAGTCTTTATTTTCGCTTATGGTGTTTTCCTGAACTGTACAACAGCTGAAGCTGGAAACGGACCAATTCCATACCCTGGATAGTCTTGCATTTGAATGAAAATGGCAGAGTTATGCAGAACTTTTCTGGAAACTTGAAAAAAAATGAAGACGTTCATGATCTTAGATTTGGTCACCCTGTTAGGGAGCGTGATTTCCTTCTGTGTGAGATAATGAGACTGTCAAATCTTGGTTCAAACCAGCATTGTTGTTATAGAAATGAATTGAAAATTTAAGTAGAAAATGAAGTGGCAGACTTCCTTTTTCCCCCCATCCCTTCTCCCCACGCCTCAATTTCTTCTACATTCATGAAACATTTCTATGTAGGGTGATCTTCATTTTAGTTATAAATCAGATCTATAAAGCAAGTTAAATTAAGGAATAAATATCTGTTAAGAAAGGATTGACAATAGAGTCCTTAATATTGTGTGTTCTTGTATATTTAAAACGTGTTACATAATTTGGGGGGCACTTTTCAAGGAATCGCCTATGTGTAGCAGGTTTCCACATAGATTATTTTGGACAATGCATTTGTAACTGTTTACTCACTGCTACCCCCAAAATATTTTTTTCAGTGAACATGTGCTTTAAACATTTTAGCCACCTATTTTGTCTAGCACTGTGTTAACTTAAGCACTGTGGAGATTACACAGTGGAGAGAGGCATGTTCATGTTCCTAAAAAGACTGAAGTCTAATATGTTTTAGTTGGGGGTGGTTACAGCTAGATGATAAATATAAGAAGTTTAACAGTTCAGGAGTTAAAACACCAGGAAAAAATATGTGCCTATATGCATAAGAAGAGATGATGGATTCATAGATGAAAGTTAAAATGAGTTGAGAAGTAGAATGAGAGATTAAAAACATTCTTTTCCTTCTATTTATTCTCTGAAATAGTAGCAGTGAACCTGTATTGTTTCTGTGTAAGAATGAGGGTTTGCTCTTTTTTAGGGAGATGTTGCCAGACAGCTAGTGTACAATTGACTGTCAATGAAGTCAGTCGCAAAGTGCTCAGGAACTTCCAGGGAGGGGCAGAGGGCAGAGGGTGAAAGGGAAGGTAAAAGGGAGAGGGCAAACCCTTACTTAGCAAGGGCTCAGATGTGGCAGTGCTGGGCGTGTCCTGGGTAGCCGTGAGGTGGCAGCCATCAGGAAGTGCTCCCGAGGGAGTTGGTAGAACTTGAACTTAGGCCGTCCAGGGTGGACATGATTTTAATAGCTTGAGAAAGACAGACCTTCCTAGTGGTAGAAGGAAGATAAGCCGCGAGGCAGGAAGTCGCAGGGAACATTGGGGGCATTTGAATGGATCGTCTTTGCTCCTGGAGATGGATCAAGTATGAACTTTGTCATTTGAATGATAGGTTTAGGGACAGACCAGTTAGGGACCTTGAATGCCTGGGCCACTGTTGGTGTTAGGACTTCATCTGCAGGTAATGGGGAATTGTGACAGGATTTTGAGCAAGGAAAATACATGGTCACTGTTGGATTTGGGGAAGGTTAATCTTGTGCGTTTTGTTGGGAATGGGAGGTCAGGGACCATGAGTGGCTATTGCCACTGGGACCCAAGGGCCTGGACAAGGGTTGTATCAGTGGGACTTTGGTTGGAAGGCGATGCTTGGAGAGTTATTTATTTTCTTTTATTTATCTTATTTATTTATTTTTGGCTGCATGGGGTCTTCGTTGCTGTGCGCGGGCTTTCTCTAGTTGCGGTGAGCGGGGTCTACTCTTCATTGCGGTGCCTGGGCTTCTCATTGCAGTGACTTGTCTTGTTGCGGAGCACGGGCTCTAGGCACGTGGGCTTCAGTAGTTGTGACGCGTGGGCTCAGTAGTTGTGGCGCCCGGGCTTAGTTACTCTGAGGCATGTGGGATCTTCCCAGACCAGGGCTGGAACCCGTGTCCCCTGCATTGGCGGGCGGATTCTTAACCACTGCGCCACCAGGGAAGTCCCGTGAGTTGTTATAAATGGAAAATTGACAGTACTTTATAGTGTTTGGATGTGGACCTGAAGCATCCAAGATGACTGCGGATTTAAATCTAGATGCCTTGGCAGGTGGTACTATGACAGAAATTGGAACAGGAAGGCAGTGTTTAAGGTAAATTGAAGGGTTGATTTCAGAAGTGGAATTGGAAGCCGTGATTGGCAGCTGGGTTTAGGTGATTTAGGGAGGACGGATGGGTCTTGGCTGAAAGTAGAGAGTGAGTCATCTACAGAGAAGTAAGTGATGATTGGTCCTAAATTTGAACTTGGTGGCAAAGGACGAATTTTAGGGTACATTCATGATTAGAATTTATATATATACCTATATACATATGTATACATTCCAAAATTCTCCTGGGAATTCCCTGGTGGTCCAGTGGTCAGGACGCTGTGCTTCCACTACAGGGGGTACAAGTTCGATCCCTGGTGGGGGAACTAAGATCCCTCAAACCGTGCAGCAAAAAAAAGATTCTCCTCCTTCCTTGTAAAGCACTAGAAGGTAGTCATTCCTGAGGCTTTAGTTAGAGCCAATCTACTGAATCAGCATTGTGGTAACCCAAGTACTTTACCCAGTAGCTCCCAAACCCGGCTCAACAGATTAAGGGGTACAACCCCATAGGCACTGAATCAGAATCTCCCGGGCTGGCAGGCTGTGTGTTATATAAGCGTTACAGGCCACTCTGATACAGATTCCTCTTGGGGAACCAGTGCCTCTGTCCGTGTGTTCTACAACCTGAGACCTCCCGGGAGCCTCCCGTCTCTCCCCAGGAGAGCAAGAGTTCTTCCTTTTCACGTGTTAGTTTCAACCTGTTCTTGTGCTTTTGTATCTGATGGACAGCCATTGATAGGCAATGCTGGAAGTTGTATTTATATCCAGAGGACCTGCTGCTTTACAAACTTAGCACGGGTTTGCAAGCCTGGATGGATGTGTCAGAAGAGCTCTGCCCTGCTAGGTAGGAAGGAGGTTTGGGGCTGAAGCGCTGTGTTCGGGGCTGACTCACACTCTGTCCATCGAAGTATGTCGAGATGATGCAATAGACCGGGCCCTGGGCAGACTACTTCCTGTACCTTTGGATACGTAGACCCCGGGCATGGTATTTGGCAATATTCTCGGGAGGAGACAGACTGTTTGGCTTATCCTCTTCAAGGGAGCTGAGTAGTCAGAGGTAAGGCGGGGCAAGCTGTGAGCTCTCAACAGCAGTCTAGAGTTTAGAGAGAACCAGCCCAGTTTAGAGAGAATGGATAGTCAGGAATTCAGGGCTGGATTTCTAAAGGGTGATGACCGTTCACACCTTTTTCAAGGAATACTTGTCTATCTGTGTATCTCATTGCTTTATTGTCACAAAAAACAAATGTCTGTCCTTTTGAGCGGCAGCAAACATTTTGTCACTTCCAGTTAACCAGGTGCCGATTATCCGGCTGCAAGGTGTCATTTGCTCTTTTTTATCCTTTCCTGTTTATAAGCTATAAAGAGACAAATTCTCATGTCCGTATTATTACATGTCTGGTGCACTAGCAGGCAGACACTAATGATTAAAATTCATGGTGGAGGTCGGAGGGGCAGCATCCTCTCCCTGCAGAAGCCAATGGTGGGGTTTTTTTCTCGTTGACCTTTTACTTTACCCCTACCAAACAACAGTAGAAAATGATGGAATCAGGGTTGTTGTTTTTTTTTTAATTGTGGTAAAGTACATATAACATAAAATGGACCATCTTCGACAACTTTAAGTGGGCAGTTCAGTACTGTTAAGCACATTCACGTTGTTATGCAATGGAATCTAGGCCTTGGACTTCATTTAGAATATAAGGGAGCATTCTAAACATATCAGAAAATGAAACCCGAGGTACTCAAGAAACTGTGAGTGAGAGAGGATGGTATAAGATGCAGACCCTTAGAGCACTCATGTGAGAGGTGAGAGATGGCAGGTAGATGGATGGCCCGTCTGCGGGATGGGCTTGTCCGAGAACATCCTTTTCAGCAGCTATTTGTGAAGTTAGACTACAGGGGGGAAAAGGCGATTTTGTGCTTGAGATTTCTTTAAGAAGCCAGAAATTGGGCTAGCATCATTTTCTTTTTAATTTTTAAAAATTTTATTGAAATATAGTTGATGTACAACGTTGTATTAATTTCTTCTGTATAGCAAAGTGACTCAGTTATACATCTATGTATATATTTGTTTCATATCCTTTTCCATTATGGCTAGCATCTTGATACACAGATTTTAAAGTCTTCTTGAAGCTCTGAGTGTAAAATGAAAGAGCTCAAATGAGAATTTACAGCATCTAATTTACACAGTTTTCTAGCGTCTCCAGAGTTTGTGTATTCTGCGGCGTGTATAGAGTTTTGTACACGTTTTGCATTCTCTTGATCACCCTGAGGGGTAAGTAGTATTTACTGCTGTTGTCCTAGTTCTCCTAGTGACATGTATCTTATTATTATTTATGAAAATATGGGTATTAACAGCCAAAAAACTTCTAAATGAGCAAGAACCTCTAAATTTATGAGCATGTCAATGATCACATGGTAAATAGAACGATTTTTAAGGTTAAATAGGTAAGATTCACAAGAAAGATTGGAGACATGATTGCTGTTCACTGTTTTCCCCCCATTAGAAAATTTATTTTCACAACCCCTTACTGTTTGCACTCATTCCTAATACCCACAAAACAGGTTTCGAGCTGCTCAGTCCAACAGGATGTCAGCCGCAGTTCCAAAGAAGCTGTGGGTTCGTGTTTTACCAAAGGAGAGATGCTTCTTTTCTCTCTCACAGCTTTGGGAATTGATGGCTTGTTTAACAACCCTCCGTTTAAAAAGTGCTGCTGAATTTGAGAAAACTTAACAGAACGGCTCTGAGTTTATCTTATTCCAAACTGCTTTAGTAAACTTTTGCTTATCAGCCCTGTGAAGATGTGTTAAAAACCAGCTTGGCAACGTTTTTTTCATATAGCATGCTAGAGGGCCTTGAGGAAAGAGTTTCGAAGCAATATCAGCATTGGGACTAAAACGGAACACTTTTCAACAAGAATCCTCATATGTTTCTCTGCATTTGGAGAACTCATCTTTTAAAAGCCAAGATTTCATAGTAGGACTGAATTACCAGTGGAAGGTTTTCCTACGGTAGCAATAACAGGCAAAGGCAATTAGAATTTCACGAAGAACTTGGAAGATGGTTTCTTTTGTATGGATACCTACATATTCACAATCCCGCGCCCACGCATGACACCAATATAATTTACTGAATTCTGTTTAGAAGTAGTCTTTTAAAAAAATATATTTATTTTTGGCTGCGTTGGGTTTTCATTGCTGCGCGCAGGCTTTTCTCTAGCTGCGGCGAGCGGGGGCTGCTCTTCGTTGCGGTGCGCGGGCTTCTCATTGCGGTGGCTTCTCTTGTTGCGGAGCACGGGCTCCAGGCGCGCGGGCTTTAGTAGTTGTGGCTCGCGGGCTCTACAGCGCAGGCTCGGTAGTTGTGGCGCGCGGGCAGAGTTGCTCCGCGGCATGTGGGATCTTCCCGGACCAGAGGTCGAACCTGTGTCCCCTGCCAATGCAGGCGGATTCTTAACCACTGCGCCACCAGGGAGATCCTAGAAGCAATCTTTATGTAGATTTTTGAATACTTTGCACTCTGATGGTATTGAAATACAGATTTCAGACGAGAGCTCTCTCTAAAGGATTACTTTGAGAGTCACGGAGTTATTTTTTATAAGGTACAGTCACTCGAGAGATTTGAAGGATATGAATCAACAGTTTTGTACTGCAGTTTTAGAACATGTCTGTCCTTGAAGCCATGAGCTTCAGCTGATTTGCCAAAGGAAAGCAGCAGTTAATTCATGTTGCTCCGTCATTAATCTACAGAAAATGAAAGTTCAGATGGTCCTGGGAGTCTAACATATCTCAATTTTGTTTTCTTTTAAAGCTGAGTTCTTACATTTTACTAGAAAAATAGTCCAGCTTTTAAACAGTCCAGCAGTCGACAGGTGCCCGTCTTACGGTGAAACCCTGTGATGCTGAATGTGGGACATTTCTGTGCTGTGTGTTAGTACAGAACCTTCCTGCTCCATCACCGTGCCCTTCGCTTTGTCATTTCTGTGTTGAACAGGGCCTTCACCCTCCTGAAATGTCAGCCGAGGCCTCAAACTCGTGTGTGTTTTCCCTTTGATTACCTTGGTTCTGGGCCAGCCTCGTATTCGACACATCCAGCATAGGCAGTAGAGCTGCTTCTTGATGTTGAGCTGTTAATCTTTTTATTGTTTCCTGTCACTTTTCCCCATAATTGATCCTCTTGAGCCCAAGGGGGGGAAAATGATGAAAATGACTTTGAAAACAGCTTTGAAAAGGAGTATTTTATGTTGGACTTGGGTCTTACCTGAGACGGTAAGACAATGGAAAAAGCACAGTCTGCTTCGTAAGGCAGAACCTCAGCCCTCACACCGAGTGAGCTAGATTCGAATGGACGCTTTGCAGGAGAAGTGAAGAGGGTTTTCCTGGTGTTTTTGCAGTGACTCAGACATGAGGGAGTGAGGGATGGCGAGAACTCGCAGGTGGTTTGCATTTAGTTCTATGCAAAGGCTACAGAATGAGGTCCTCTTTCCTTTGGAATTAAAAATACAATTCTTTTTGAGCTGTAGGCTTTCTCGTATATTCTCTCCCCAATATTCCCTCTGTCCCACATTCAATTCACTAATTCTTGCTTTGGCTTTGGAAGCTCTGCCTCTACCCAGCCCTGGAGTGTGCCCACTGGAATTTGAGAAGAAAATATTAGAACCTCAATTGTATTTTTAGCTTGTCCTTTTTTTTTTTTTCAGTTTGTTAAAATTGTGGTAAAAAAGATATAACATAAGATTTGCTATCATGATCATTTTTAAGTGTACAATTCAGTGGCATTAATTACATTCACAATGTTATGCAACCATCACCACTGTCTATTTCCAAAATTTGTCATCACCCCAGACAGAAACCTGCACCCATTAAGCAACAACTCCCCACGTCCATCTTGACTCTCTAATCTACTTTGTCTCGTATGCCTGTTCTAGATATTTCTTATGAGTGGAATCATATAATGTATGTCCTTTGAGGTCCGGCTTATTTTTTTGCATAATATTTTCAGAGCTCATCTATGCTGTGTCATGTGTTAGTACTTCATTTCTTTTTATGGCTGAATTATATCCTATTATATTGACTGTGTATAGTACATTTTGTTTATCTGTTCATCAGTTGATGGACATTTGGGTTGTTTCTACACTGGCTATTTTGAATAATGCTGCTGTGAACATGGGTATAAAAGTGTCAGTGGAAATCCCTGTGTTCAGTGCTTTTGGGTATATGTTGAATATTTACCTAACACTGGAATTGCTGGGTCATGTGGTAGCTCCACGTTTAACATTTTGAAGAACTGCCGAACTGTTCTCCCCCGTGGCTGTACCAATTTATATTCCCAGTAGCAATATACGAGGGTTGCAATTTCTCCACATCGTTCCCAGCCCTTGTTATTTTCCATTTTTTTATTATAGCCACCCCAGTGGATCTGAAGTGGTATCTTGTGGCTTTGATTTCCATTTCCCTGATGACTAATGACACTGAGCATCTTTTCATGTGCTTATTGGTCAGTAGTATGTTTTCTTTAGAGAAATGTCTATTAAGTCCTTTGCATTGTGCATTCTTGTATATGTTTCGTAATGCCTAAGAGTAGTATACAGTTTATAAATTAAAATATACACATGCTAGGATATATGCAAGGTGTTTTTTAAAGATGGGGGATGTACTTTTTGAAAGTTTGGGATGTACTTTTTTTTTTTTTTTTTTTTTTTTGCGGTACGCGGGCCTCTCACTGTTGTGGCCTCTCCCGTTGCGGAGCACAGGCTCCGGACGCGCAGGCTCAGAGGCCATGGCTCATGGGCCCAGCCGCTCCGCGGCATGTGGGATCTTCCCGGACCGGGGCACGAACCCATGTCCCCCGCGTTGGCAGGCGGACTCTCAACCACTGCGCCACCGGGGAAGCCCTGGGATGTACTTTTTAAAAGTCCATTATTATGGACTATAAAAATGATCTATTTTATTTCTTAGTGCCTAACCTTAGCAGGAAAATACTCATGAAAATTCCTCAGCTTTCTGGGGCGGGGGGTGGGGAGCGGAATCCTATTTGGTCAAATGTAATGTGTTTACTGGAGCCGCCATATGAAACTAACCACAGGGTCCCAAGAATATCTTTTGGGATGTTTTCTTTCCGTACTTAAGAAAGTAAATCTCCGTGGCTGGTTTTCAAGTTAGACTTGGCTATGCTCAATCCTATTTTGTGGTTAATAATGGCATTTCAGGGTTCTAGCGTATCTTATTAAGAGATGGAAATGGTTTTTCATGCCATGTCACATAGGGGAGCCAGAAGGCATAGAATGAATCTAAAGGAAGAGGCTTAGCTCTAAAATAATAATGATGATGATGATGATACTTATTGTGTCATTTATAAAACTAATTTGATTGTATAAAGAGATTAGCTTTGGGGGGATTGAACTGGCCTATGTAATGACCCAGTAAAAGCATTTTAGGTCTTGGATTTTTTTAAAAAAGC
Source organism: Lagenorhynchus albirostris (assembly GCF_949774975.1). Lineage (NCBI taxonomy): Eukaryota > Metazoa > Chordata > Mammalia > Artiodactyla > Delphinidae > Lagenorhynchus > Lagenorhynchus albirostris. Next base: position 99,764,727 of record NC_083104.1, on the reverse strand, counting down.
GGATTGGTTTTCCCATTGTTGTTCTATTCTCTGAAAGTAAACTTTGTGCAGTTACCCTAAAATGCCAACTTCTATCAAGGGCGTGACATCATCATCCTAGTACATCCTGGTGTATTTCTTGGAAAGTGTCCACACTGGCAGGCGTTTTCCAAATAAAACATTTGTTTCAGTAAACAAGTGTTTTACCCGGCAGCCCAAGTGGAGAATTTTAAAACCAGTGTTTGTTTTGCAAGCAAACATTTTGTTTCAATCCTTGCAGCTAAACAAGTGGGTAAGATTTAAGTGGCCTCCTGGTAAAAACAAATGCAGACCATTTTCAGAAAACTTCGGCTGAGCAGAAATCTATTTGCTGTTAGAGTGTGAGTTTAGACATTCAGGGAAATAATTGGTACTTTCTATAGAGTTCTGTACTTAGTTTCAGTGAGAGTGGAAAGTCTTAGGTCTGGGTAAGGCTCTGAATTTTTTTTTTAAGGCAAAAGATGAAGAAATATAAAAGAATCATGAAAAGTATTCGTTTTGCATATTTAAATTTTATAGCTTGCCTTTGAAATGTGACTAAACCATCATCAGGTATTCGCTCTGCATTTGTTACCTCTTTTCTAATTATTTTGATGGTAATTCCTCCAGTGTGTCATCGAATCCAACATCCACGTTAATTATCAGCCTTCATCTTTTGACTTTTATAAAAATTGTGGTATAATCAGACTTTGGTGAGCTGTTATTACTCTTACTTAGGGTTCCTTGTAATCGAACATTCATTCTGTCTTTGATGGACTATCTTTTGGAATACGTCTTCCAATTTTTTCATTTGAAAGTTTGCTTGTGATGTGCTTTTCTCTATTTGTTTGTTTGTTTGTTTTGTGGTACGTGGGCCTCTTACTGCTGTGGCCTCTCCCGTTGCGGAGCACAGGCTCCGGACGCGCAGGCTCAGCGGCCATGGCTCACGGGCGCAGCCGCTCCGTGGCACGTGGGATCTTCCTGGACTGGGGCACGAACCCGCGTCCCCTGCATCGGCAGGCGGACTCTCAACCACTGCGCCACCAGGGAAGCCCGTGCTTTTCTTTTTAAAAAGCAGGCCTCTTTCCTAATCAGGACATAGGCAGTATTGCACCTTCTTAAGAGGATAATCAGAAATTTTGATATATAGCATATATGCAGAAGAGTATTAAAAAAATATGTATATGTTTTAATTAGCAAGTGGACATGCATGTAACCCCCATCCACATTCAGCAATAGAACATAGCCTTAGAATGTTCTCTGCTTTAAAACCACCTCCCTCTTCCGTCCGTAGGAAGTTTACAGCTGTGTAGGTATCCTTAAATGACATCATTTAGTTTTGCAAGTGCTTGGTGTATATTACATTTTACCTGCTTGTTTTCATCAACGATATAATCACAAGACTTAGCTGCGCTGATGCCTGGACCTGTGGTTCAGTCGCTGTTGTTGTTTGGGGTTCCTGTCCCGTTGATGTGGCCATTGGAGCTGTTTGCAGCTTTTGGGTCCTACGACAAAGGCTGTCAAGAGCATTTATATATATATATGGCTTCTAGTACCGTTGTGCAGAAGTTTCTCTAGGGTGCACGTGGTGTGGCGTGGGTGGTGGATTGTTGGGTCGCCGGGTATTTGTAATTTTAACTTTACTGTAACTCCAGCCTGTTTTCCAAAGTGCTTGGTTCAGTCTGTGCTCCTTCTGACAGCGATTGGGAGTTCTTACTGCTTCACATCCTCACCAGAACTTGGTATCCTTAGACTTTGTCATTTCTGCCGGTCTGATGAATATGAAATGGTGTCGTATTGTGGTTTTAATTTGCTTTTCCCCGATTAATAACAAGGCTTATTGGCCATTTTGATACTCCTTTTTCTTAAGAGCTTTCCCATTTTTCTATGGATTGTCTTTTTCTTACTAATTTGTAGGCTTCCTTTATATATTTTGGAATGAGTCTCTAGTTGATTATACGTGTTGCAAATAACGCCTTCCACCTTGACTTGTCTTATTATTCCATTTACGATGCCTTTGCATGCTCACAAACTCTTAATATTATTAGATTTATCAATGTTTTTCCTTTATGGTCAATATTTTTCTTTCTTTCTTCCTGCCTGCCTGCCTGCCTGCCTGCCTTTCTCTCTTTCTTTTTGGCTGCGTTGGGTCTTTGTTGCTGCACGTGGGTTTTCTCTAGTTGCAGCGAGCGGGGGCTACTCTTCGTTGCGGTGCGCGGGCTTCTCATTGCAGTGGCTTCTCTTGTTGTGGAGCACGGGCTCTAGGCACGTGGGCTTCCTAGTTGTGGCACACGGGCTCAGTAGTTGTGGCTCACGGGCTCTAGAGCGCAGGCTCAGTAGTTGTGGCGCACGGGTTTAGTTGCTCCACGGCATGGGGGATCCTCCCAGACCAGGGCTCCAACCCGTGTCCCCTGCGTTGGCAGGCAGACTCCTGACCACTGTGCCACTGGGGAAGTCCCTTCTATCTTGTTGAAGAAATTCTTCCCTCTCCCAGGTTCATGAAGCTATTCTCCTGTATTCTCTAGAGTTGTGCCTTTCGCGTGTGATTTCATTGTATTTTATTTATCTGAAACTGATTTTTGTGAATGTTCTAAGGTAGGAGACTGTTTTCATTTTTTGTCTGTTTAGGTACCATTTGTCTATTTATTTATGTATCCACATAACCTGGAATACTTACCACCTGTGTCATCAACCACGTGGCCATTTGTGCTATGTCTGTTTCCGTGCTCTCTACTCAATTCCACTGGTCTCTTTGTCGATCCCTTAATTATCACAGCCTCACAGTGAGTCCTGATGCCTGGGAGGGCCTGTGCTTCCATTAAGCATGTCTTGGTGTTCTTGGCTTTTTGCCCTTCTATATAAATTTTAGAAACAGAACAAATTCCCTAACAGAACCTGTTGGAGTTATTATTAGGACTGCACTGAATTTGTAGGCCTGACATGTTTACAACAGCGAGTTCACCACATCGAAAGGCGGGGTGTAGTCTTTAAAGAATGGTGCCCAAAATAACAAACCATAAAAAAAAAAAAATGGCGCCCACCTTCCTGTGTGCAGATCCCGACCCCACTCTTCACTGGCCACGTGGCCCTGCAGAAGCTCCGTGAGCCTCAGTTTCCTTATTTGTAAAATAGGGATCGTAATAGTACCTACCTTACAGGATAATTGAGAGGATTAAATGACTAAATGTGTTGCATATAATATGTGGAGGGTGCTTAAAATGCTGTCGGGCACATAGTCAGTCCATGTTATATAACTATTATACACGAACACTGATTTCTTCATGCTTATTTATATCATTTTCACTGTCCCAAGAAAGTTTTATAATGTTCTGTATAAAACCATATATAATATATAAAAAATACATTGCTACATATACATATAACATGCAGAAATATGTGTAATAATATTCCTGGGAAACTTAACCATTTGATGCTATTGTAAATGGTATTTTAAAAGTTTTTTTGGGGGGTGTACAGATTATTGTTTTTTTCTTTAGTATGTTTTGTGAGCTGATTATGGTTATCTTTGATGAAGAATTATTAAGTGCTCGTGTTGCATAAGATACTTCTTGGAGCAGACAAGAAATGTGGACACTTCCAGCTGGGTGATTGCCCATCATACTTGGTTTCATGGGATTGAACATTTTCCCATTTTGCATAATTTTAAACGGTTGTATCCTATTGACATCTGTTGTGGAAACCCATACGAGAGTTTTGGCAGCCTGGTTCATTTTATCTTGCATATCAGGCTGCTTTCAGTTCGTTGTTTCTTTTCAAGCTATGAACTCATTCTAGTTCCACACTTGATCACGCGCTTGAGATCGCGCGTTTTATTTCCAATGCTCTTCCTTTCCCCGAAATTCTGTCCTAAAGATGCCACACCCTTTGAGATTGGAGTCACAGCTTCACACCTCGACTTGCATCCACTGCCAGTGACAGTCCTCTGGGTGAAAACTCACATTGTTCATTTGCCGTTCTTTTGTCAGACGTGTCACACACGTCTCTAAGGAGTTCTCATTTTTTAAAGAAGAAAGGAAAGGGAAAGGAATATACATATGTATATGTACCTCTCTCTCTGTATAGGTTCCCCTCAACTTGTCTGCCTCTGGTTTCAGTTCTCACCCCTCTGGTCACGTGGCAGTGCTGCCCCACGTGGGAGGTGAAGCCCCAAGCTCTGTATGATTTCATTTTGTGTCGCAGAAGGCAGAAACTCAAAGTGAAACCAACAAGAAAACCAATGTGTTCTTAATGGTTTTTACCCAAACCATAAATCCGTTTCTTGGAGGGAGAGGGGAATCACCAACGTCTGATCCAGTTTCTCTAGTGTGTTCCAGGCAGTGTCTGTCGCTTCAGTGATTATCTGCTGGGACTCAGGGGGTTCATTGAAAATGCAGGTTCCTGGACCTGATCTAGACCAAGGGAAGAAGACAAGCCGGGGAAAAGAGGAGGCAGGGATTTGCATATTTTAAACGATTCCCTGGTGGTACTGACAGGCAGGGACCTAGTGACAATATTGATGGTGTGGTAGGCTCAGATTTTCATCGATCACCTACCATTTAATGGACAATTTCAGAGAGGTTTAATATAGGATCGCTGACACCTCTTAGGTGCCATGCGTCAGGCCCTTTATGTTTAAATCTATGAGTAGACCACTATTATTAGCCCCATTTTACAGAAGAGGAAACGGAGGCGCAGAGAGGTTAAATAACTTGCCCAGAGTCGAACATCTGATGCGGAACTGTCGTTTTCTTTGTGGATCCTCAAAGCAAAATCCTGCCCTTTGTTAATTACAAAATAAGCTGGACACTAGCAGAAATGGACCTAAAGGGTCTATTTGGATCCGAACTGTGCCTTGGTATTGTGTCCTGTGCCTTATAAATTATTCATTCCTTTAGCAAGGCCTTAGGAGCATTTAGAATCCCTGTGGCTTAGGTAGGGATTCCTCAAAAGGAGGGCTTATACAGGAAATGAGAGTGTATCAGACAAACTCGTAACTTCTTAGCAGGTGCCCAAGCATAGATGAGAGGATGGTGGGGTGGAATAGAGGGGCTTCTGTCCATTGTTAACCTGTGCCAGGCTCTGTGCTGAGCGTTTACAGGTAATTTTTCATTTATGCCTCACAAGAACCCTGTTCATTGGCTTCTGTTGATCATTGACTGAACACACTTAGAGACACAAAGAAGCTCGCCCGTGGTCATACAGCGTCCAGGTTGTGATAGGAAGACAATGCCTGCCTCTCTCCAGAGCCTGGCTTTGAGCGGCTCTATGTTCTGCTTCTGACTATGCAATCAAATAGGATTTTCTGTTTTCTAGAGGAGAATTACTCTCCATCTGATAGTGACCCAGACAGTCCAGTCACTAAGATCACTCTGAGGTTTAAAGAGATCTTCTCAATGGCTTATAATGTCATTCATCATTTACTTGGCCTCCCCACTTTGCCCCCTGGTTCTGTTGCCCCTGCATGGCCCGCCAGGTAAGAATCCTTCAGAGCTAATATGACGATGGCCAGGTTCATGGCCAATAACAAGATTGACGGATGTCTAGGGACTGGAGGAGGCCCAGAACTGTGTTTTTTGTTGGGTTGGTTTTTTAAATTAATGAATTAATTTATGGCTGAGTTGAGTCTTCATTGCTGTGCGCGGGCTTTCTCTAGTTGAGGCGAGCGGGGGCTGCTCTTTGTTATGGTGGCTTCTCTTGTTGCTGAGCACGGGCTCTAGGCGCGTGGGCTCAGTAGCTGTGGCGCATGGCCTTAGTTCCTCTGTGGCATGTGGGATCTTCCTGGACCAGGGATCAAACCCGTGTCCCCTGCATTGGCAAGCAGATTCTTCACCACTGTGCCACGAGGGAAGTCCCCCAGAACTGGTTTTTGAAGGAACATCCTAGCTTTGCCCATAAGTACACCATTTGCTTACCACTGCGCAGAGGCGGGTTGGCCTTCTGTGCTCTAAGCAGCTCCTTAATTTCCATGAGAGGACGTTGAGCGTCTGGTATCGGGCCACACGCAGGTGAATCTGTTTGTAGGGCAGGAATAGAGATGTAGTCGTAGAGAATGGACACGTGGACATGGGGGGAAAGGGAGGGTGGGACGAATTGGGAGATTAGGTTTGACATAAATACACTACCATGTGTAAAGTAGATAGCTAGTGGGAACCTGCTGTATAGCACAGGGAGCTCAGCTCGGTGCTCTGTGACGACCTAGATGGGTGGGATGGGGGAGGTGTGAGGGAGGTCCAAGAGGGAAGAGATATATGTATACATAGAGCTGATTCACTTCATTGTACAGAAGAAACTAACACCACATTGTAAAGCAATTTTATCCAATTAAAAAAAAGAGAGAGAGAGAGAGAGAGAGGGAATTCAATATGATTATTTTTGAGCCACTTCAGAATTGTAGTGTTTGGTCATGAAGAAACCTTAGAAATCATCCAGCTCAATTTCTCCATCTTACTGAAGAGGGAAGGAAAAACCTGCACATTAAGAGACTTGTTCCAGGTAACTGGTTAGTGGCAAGTCTAGAACACAGTTACCGGCACCCAGCACAGTGCCTTCCTTCCACCTCTTTGATCTGATTTTATGGCGGCACCGCCCTTATCAAGCTGAATCATGTCATGAATAAGCCCTAAGAATTTCAGAATTTCAACTTCAAAATGTTTCATGTGGTAGGGCTTTCTGAGCACACGGGCTCAGTATTTGCGGCACGCAGGCTCGGTAGTTGAGCATGTGGCCACAGTAGTTGCAGCACGCGGGCCCTAGAGCGTGCGGGCTTCAGTAGTTGCGGCGCGTGGGCTCAGTAGTTGTGGCTTGCGGGCTTAGTTGCTCCTCAGCGTGTGGGATCTTCCCAGATCAGGGATCGAACCCGCGTTGGCAGGCGGATTCTTAACCACTGCGCCACCAGGGAAGTCCCAGTAGGGCTTTCCTTTTAAAGGCAGATTTACCTTCCTTATTATATGTTAGTTAGGCTAGTGATAAAATTATGATGTTTCTAAATGTGCAATAGTGGATGATGAGAAAGACTCTTCTGAACTATTACCAGGCCTGCTGGAGAGCTTCACATCCGGCAAAGTGGAAAATCTCCTTATGGATGTTCCATTTTCTTATACAGGTTTTCAATGGAGAGGAAGAAAACCTAACAAAAAGATAATAAAAGGAAGAGGTACATATCATTGTGAACGCCTTTATCACTTTTTAATCTTCTAGGCCCCCGACCTTATTATCGAGGCCTCAGACACACAGATGTGGGTTGTACCCTCTGACCCAGTGTCCTTGGAGAATGGGCATGTGAGTGGAGGAGACCTAAGAAAGAATCTGTTCATTAAGTTTACTGTTTCATTCATTAAAAATAATCCCACGAGTGTGGACCAGTTAAGGCAGTAACATCAGGGCCCATGCTGTGACCCCCTGCCTTGTCTTCTGCTCTACTCCATACGAATTTTGTCACATTGTCATTGTCACATTGACTTCACACTGAGATACAGAAGAGCCCATGGCCTTTTTCTTTTCTTTTTAACATTTTGTTGAAGTGTAATGTGCTCACAGAAAAGTACACATAGTATAAAGGGACAGCTCCCTGAATTTTCACCGGATGAACCCACCCCCGAGCGCTTTTGAGTACCACGGGGCTGGTTTCACAATCTGGTGTCACCATTTGCGATCTGTGTCACCTTGGGCAAATTATGGGACCTTTGTGCATCTTAGTTTTCTCACCTGGTGGTTGCTTTTCATAGGTATTTGTGGAGAGTAAAGATAATATATGTAACTTACCCAGGGTTGTTCTTCCTTCCCTCTAATCTGAGGAGAGCCTCTGCAAACTAACACCCTCAAAGTGGGTTACGTATGTGGTAACTGGAAGTGTGTAATGTTAAGTAACCACTCACGTGTATCCAGAAATGTAGTTGACAATATGGATCAGAGAAAACAAATGCCCGCGACTGATTTTGGCCCAATCTCCTCGAGGGCTCACTGGGGAAGCTTGGTTTGGAGTAGGTTGAAGTTTTACCCAGTTTACTCATTCATATATACCCCGCTTCATTCCAAAAAGGGATCGTAGAGATATGCATAGTACAACATTATTTAAAATAAGTGAGGGAAAAATTAAAAAGAGAGGGGAAAAATAATTTAAAAAGAAAATATAAACGAATGAATGAATGAATGAGTGAATAAACAAGGAAATGAATCAAGGCTAAAGTAGAAACGTAAGCTAAAGCCTGGGGTGAGGTTGATACACAAAATAACGTCACGAAATCCAGCTCGTTTGCTAGATGTGGGCCTCAGAGCTGGCTTTGGTCAGCTTAGCACAAAGCAAATAGGGGAAATGATTAATAATGAGACTCACAGGGCCCTTGTGATATGAAAACAAACCAGTTGTGCAGGAGAAACACGATTTTTTCCTTGGCACCAAGACCTTCCTTCTGTGGGTCTTCCCAAAGAGAATTTGATGCAAAGTGGTGAGATGCCCTGTAATTGATCAAATCATCTGCTTTGTACTGCTGTGTCTTAGCCTCTGCCTCTCTGTATACAGGGGGCACAAAGCCAACACCTAATTTAATAGAAACAGTTTTATAAATGACCATAAACTGATGAAATTCTATTCTCCAATTTCTTTCAATGATACAATGAAAATTAACACAGGCTGGTTCCATGTAACAGAGAAATCCACTTGCGAAGTTTCTAAACCTACCAAGCAGCAGTGTGGTTTAAGCTTGATGGGACAAGAAGAATTTTGGACCGTTCTTCTAAAGAAGGCTCTGAGGGGGAAGCATGCTTTTTAGGATGTGCCTGGGAAAAAGGGACTAGGAGAAACTGAAGGGAAGGGGGCTTTCTCGGTGTGAGCTGCGATCTGAGAGCCAGTACAGGCCTGGGCCTGCAGGACTTGACTTTGGGGAGAGGGAAACTATGCTTCATTGAAAACATTATAGTTCCTCACCACTGAGGAGCAGGTTTGGGGGAAGGATAATGAGGTCAGTTTGGGAGAGGTCGGGTTTGCAGCACCCCTACCTGGGAAGTTTTTTTACACACACACAGACACACACACACACTCAAATATATATCCTTGTCATCACGTTAAGTAGACTATCTGTCAGATTCCCGCTGAATGAGGGCATATACACAGAGGCAAATGATGAAAAATTGGGTTTAGTTTTGAAATTTGAAATTCAGATGTTTGTCAAATAAAACCACCCTTAATAGTAGCAACAAATAGTGTGTTTTCTTGCCGTCACTGGTAAAACAGTGGGTCTCAAAGTCTAGTTTGGAAGCTTAGGAATCCCTGATGTCCTCTCCATGGGTCCATGAGGTCAAACTATTTTTATAACAATAATAAGGTTGACTTTTTTCACTCTTTTTCTCTCTGGGCTTAGAGGATACGTGATGTGTGATATCACAACAGACCGCAGAGGGACTTCCCTGGTGGCGCAGTGGTTAAGACTCCACACTCCCAGTGCAGGGGGCCTGGGTTCTATCCCCAGTCAAGGAACTAGATCCCACACGCATGCCGCAACTAAGAGTTCGCATGCTGCAACTAAGGAGCCCGCCTGCCGTGACTAAGACCCAGTGCAACCAAATAAATAAATATTTAAAAAAACAAAAAAACAAAAATCAGACTGCAGAGAACCCCAGCACCTTCTAAATCCAGGCATTAAAAGAGATTTGCAAAAATGTAAAGCTATGTATTCTTCTCATTAAATTATTTTTTGGAACACGGTTATTTTTCATAAAAATATGCTATTTATACTGATGTGATGGGTTTATCATTATTTTAGATTATAAATTTACTTTATCCTCGGTTTTAATTTCTAATATGGAAAATACTGACAGCTGTAAAACTACGCAAACAAAAGCTCTTTGGGATCATCCATAATTTTAAGACCAAAAAGTTTGAGAACCCCTGTATTAGGAGGATTCTTACCATAGACTTTTTTTTTTTTTTTTTACCGTGCCGTGCGGCATGCGGGATCTTAGTTTCCCAACCAGGGATCAAACCCATGCCTCCTGCATTGGGAGCGCAGAGTCTTAAGCACGGAACCGCCAGGGAAGTCCCTGCCATAGACTTTTGATACCAGGCACTAATAATGGTACACAAAGAGGTGTCTACCTCACTGCCTGGACACAAACCTGCAAGTAAATACACAGAATTGTTCCACACAGTGTTGGCATCTCCGCTTTATCGGCGTGTTCCTACCACAGAGATTTAGTTAGCACTGGGATTATGGCAATTAATAAACAAGGTCTCTACCCTCATGGAACTGATTTATAATAAAAGTGTGTCGAGAAATCAGAATCGTTAAGGATTTGCAGCATACCAGAGGTCAGTGTATACTGCAACTCTGGAACTGGTAGAAGGTGAACCTCTGAGGGAATGACTATCACTCCTCGCTGTGGGCAACGCCCTGTCTGAGTGCTTGTGTGTTACTTAACTTTATCGCAGTCTTGGATGGTCCATATCATCGTATGTCTTTATGAGTGCAGACACCGAAACTCAGAGAGGTTAGATCATTTGTCTACGTTGTCAGTTGATAAGAGATAGAACCAGGGTTTGTGCATTTTTGTAGCACCTTTGCTTTAGGTAGTCTTTCTCTTTTTTTTTTTTTTTTTTTCTTTTTGTAGTACGCGGGCCTCTCACTGTTGTGGCCTCTCCCGTTGCGGAGCAGAGGCTCCGGACGTGCAGGCTCAGCGGCCACGGCTCACGGGCCCAGCCGCTCCGCGGCACGCGGGACCCTCCCGGACCGGGGCACGAACCCATGTCCCCTGCATCGGCAGGCGGACTCTCAACCACCGCGCCACCAGGGAAGCCCAGTCTTTCTCTTTTAAGGAAGCAGTAGATTTGCCCTTTCTCTCTCTCCACGTACACGTTGGAGGAAGGGCCTGTTGCCATACTCTTGCAGCGCGTCTTGTGTGCCACGTTCTCGCACAGATGCGGAGAGTAGCGGTGAGGAAACCTTCACATCCAGGTTGGGAGTCTTCCACTGTGGTAGCATCCAGGTGCATCGGGCTGACGTTATCTACGAAGGAGTTTCAGACAGTGTGGAACCTGTTTGACCGGCCGAGCCCACCCAGAGGGTACTAGACACCAATACAGTAACCACGGCAAGGTCTGTTTCCTTGTACCCTCTTTCTGCACAGCCAATTAAGATTTCAAATCACTTCTTTCTTTGCCAGGACAGATTATTGCTTAAGTGTCTCCTAGAGGTGACCTTTCTGGGCCTGTAAATGGTTTAATTTGGACCCTGGTAGGTGTGCTGGGCCGAATCTAGGGGGCACCTTTGGATTCAAAGCCAGTTTCGGCCACTTGGGTTTTCGTGGCAGCCGCCATGGTAGGTATGTCTGGTCCCAGAGGAGCTTCCTCTGAGCTATGTGATGTACCACCCCCCTCCCCCTTGTACCCTCCCAGAGAACCTTCTCCATCAACTGCCCGAAAGGCCTGTGACCTGTGGTCAGAGCCCAGCATAGTGACTGCTTGGTGTATCAGCCTCTCCGGAAAGCAGTCTAAAAACCTGTGCACGATTCTGGAATCTTTCAGATGCCTCAGGGACTGGAAATAAGTCTCTTCTAAATGGAGAGCACACTTGCATACATACCCACAAATAGTCTTCATTTCAGGATGGAATCAGGGCCTCTGCTGGCCAGATTTTTGAGTTGCATTTTAACTCCGCTCATGTCGCTGTATAATTTGAAACATCCATTGTCCATGCAGCCGACGAAGCCTGCAGAGGTAGCGGGTCGTGGCAGGCTGTGCGTGGGAAACAACGTCGATCATCTGTCTGAATTCAAAACATGCATTTTGACCAGTTTCCTCTGGGTGGTTTCTTCTCTTGAAAAACGACTTGCTCTAGCTAGCTGGCCAGCGAAGCCCTCTCGTTGCGCGCGGGCTTCTCATATTCATTCCTCTCTTTCCCGGGGCTGCTCCTCCCAGCGTTGCCAAGCCTCAAACGTCTCAGCCCCCACCCCTTGCCCAGCTTATCAGCCGTCCTTAACCTTTGTCCCGTCATCTTGGTGGGGCTGTGGTGCACTCGTGGTGCAGCAGGAAAACAGTACCTCTGTGCTCAGAACAGTGGTCCTCCAAACCGCTGGTAACTCTTTCCACCGTGGTTTAAATCAGGGCCCATAGGACTTCCCTGGAGGTCCAGTGGTTAAACACTCCGCGCTTCCAACGCAGGGGGTGCGGGTTCGATCCCTGGTCAGGGAACTAAGATCCCACATGCTGTGCAGTGCAGCCAAAAAATAAAAAATCTGATAAAAGAAAAAGGAAGGAAGGAAGGAGAGAAAGAAGAAAGAAAGGAAGGAAGGAAGGAAAGAGAAAGAAATCAGGGCCCTTCCTCAGCTTTCTCGATGTCCTGGTTTGCCTTTGGGGAAAGAAGGAAGAGCCATTCCAGTTGGGTCTTTACAGCTGAGGGTGTTTTCAGTTGGCATCTCAGAAGATGGTTTGCCAGCTTCTCCCTGGCAACACCTGGCATTTCATAGTCCTGTTACTTCCCATCCTTAAGGCAAGGCACGCACACAGGGCGAGTGGCCTTCAGCAGATCGGGGCAGTTCGGAGTTGTCTGAACACAGCGACTTTGATCTGTTGGTCTGTTTTAACTTCAGCCCCTTTAAAGAAAGTCCGAATCCTTATTTCAAGTAGAGCCAAGCCAGTCAGAGGGGCCCCACCGGTGTGATTTCAGGACCAGCCGTGATAAAGCGGGGACCTTAGGGGGTGAGACAGGCTCACTGAGACCTTGGGAGATTCAAGCCCTGCTAACCCTCCCTTCAGCAAGCTGGGGGCAGGTGTCTGACTCCGGGGTGGTGGCAAACGTTAGATGCGATCCTGTAGGCAAACCACGTGGCTCAAGGTGGAGTCAAGGCTCTCGGGACACGTTAACTGTGGTTTGTTTCCAGCTTCACGATCCAGACCTGTTTCCAGTGCAAGCTTTTGTAGCTCTGGAGCTCACTACTACAACCAGCATTAAAGCAGTAAAGCTAAGGAGAGCCTGTCTGGGGGGGTATCCTCAGCTGCTGGGGAAATGGAAGGGAAGAGAACAGAGGCAAGGACAGGCCATGCTTCCAGCAACTTGAGTCACGAGGAGAACTTTGAGAGGCTGGAGCCAGAGGGGAAGGCAGGGGAGGCTGGGGGGGACCTGCATGTGTTTGCACGCCCGCCTGTGACGGCTGAGGTGCTTTCTCCTCTTTCCCCGATGTCTTCTGCCACTGGACAGGCCGCCCTCAGGCTGCTGGGCAGTCTGCGTCCGGGCCCTACCTCCGGATGATGCAGCAGCTGCTGGTGGGGCCTGCACGGCCACGTGGCCTTGTCAAGCGCCTTCTGGCTGCTGTGAGCACCCGGGAGGGCTTTCAGATTTCAAGAAGTGAGAATACTCAGCTCTGGGAGCCGGTGGGGGGATGGGGCCTGAATTGCTGTCCCGGTTTCATGTAGCTTTGGACCTCCAGCCAGTCACTCTCTGACCCCAGTCTCCGCACATGCGTGAGGATTGTGAGTTACGTGTGCACATGCATAGACCAGACCCTCCAGGCCCCGAGATCCTCCCCACGGGGACTGAATGCATTTGAAACCAGCTCTCCAGGCCTCCTTCTTGGAGGTCGTACCACCTGCCAGGATTAGCACCTGGGGAGCGGTCCCTAACTACCAGCGCCTCTCCAGCCCCCATGCAGCTTTGAGAAATTGTCATTTGGGGACCGTGTTCTACATACCCGTGACCAAGATTGCTGGAACAACTCAGCAGTTCCCAGCACAGCCAGTGACCCCACTGCGTCCCGCGTAGCCCAGCCTTTCTCAGCCTCCACCTTGAACCTGCTTCTCTTCTGTGACACTGTCTGAGAGCTAGAAACTCGTCAATGAATCTTTCATTTTCAGTGTGCTCTTCCTGAATGAGTCGTCACTTGGGTTTTTTTCTAACTTGGCTCTCTGATCTCGAGGGCCACATCTGACAGAATGCTTGTGTTTAAAAAAAGGAGGGGTGTGGGCTTTTTTCCGCATCTTTCTCTGTTAATCAAACGACTCTGCTTTACCCTAAATGCCTTACACGGGACTCATTTAGAAGACAAGATGCTGTTCGTGAGAAAGTGAAAGTAGCTGATAATCCTTTTTTTTATATGTGAAAAAACTGACAAGCCATTTAAACCTTTTTCCTCCTGGTAACTTAGAACAAAATCGACTTGAATTTTTGCCGCTTTTGATTTTTCCCTCCTTGTGCCCAGGATAACGATGTCATAGGAGCTTTTAGGTACCACACTCCTTGCTCAACTCTTTAGGTAAGAGGAATAATTGGCTTTCTCCTTGAAAGGAGGGCAGTACGGGCTGTGTCTGAGCTATTCTCTTGCAAATCCCCCTGGGTACTTAACGGTAAAGTCTGACTAGCTTCTAGTCTGCGACTCTTCTCGCTTTCCTTTGAACAAGGGCAGTGAGTTGCTCTTTTTCTGCCCAGCCCTCACGCTGAAAAAATCCAGTAGGTGGCCAAAGAGTCTTTAGAAGACTGAAGACAGAGCCGTTGGACCAGGTTTTAAAAAGAAAAGTGTGCTTGGAGCTTTGTCCAGAGAACAATGCAGGAGGAGCTGAATGGGACCGCGGCTGGGGGACAGGTGACTTAAATTAGGCAAGTTACAAATTGACATGTCTGACTATGGCTAAATGAAGTTCTCAAAATAATCCCCAAACCTGGCACTCGGAGGGCTGAAGCAAGTCCTCAGACCAGAGCTCTCGGCCAGCCTTGTTTCAGCCTGTAATTTATGATGTGGTGGCATCCTCTGCAGCCCCACCGGGAGCCCCTCCGGAAGGCTTGCTCTGCCGGACATGGACGGACTCTGCCAGCACCCAGGGAGCCCAACCCCGGGAGTCCCATGGGTTGAGAGCTTTGCCCTTTGTAAACGCCTTTCGTAAAATTCTGAGTTGCGGAGATGGCGATAAGGAAATTGCTCTGCAGTTTTATGGTACCAGCACTCGGTTTCCTGTGGTTTCCCATGTGCCGCTTTGATTCGAGTACTGCAAGGCCTGAGAAGCGAGTGTGACCCCACCCTCTGTCACCTGTCCTGGGTCTGGCTCGTGTACGTCCCGTTTCCCCAGCCACAGGTGCGTGCTGTGTCCCGGGGGATGTTCTCAGGAGCGATCTGCATCTTCGAATAAAAGATTCACTGAAAGCGACTGGTGCCTTTAGCATTTGTGCGGTGATCGTCTTTATAGATATAGTGGTAAAACACATTACATATAATTTACTATTTTAGCTGGTTTTTTTGTTTTTTGGGGTTTTTTTTGCAGTACGCAGGCCTGTCACCGTTGTGGCCTCTCCCGTTGCGGAGCACAGGCTCCGGACACGCAGGCTCAGTGGCCATGGCTCACGGGCCCAGCCGCTCCGCGGCATGTGGGATCTTCCCGGACCGGGACACGAACCCGCGTCCCCTGCATCAGCAGGTGGACTCTCAACCACTGCACCACCAGGGAAGCCCCATTTTAGCTGTTTTTAAGTGTACAGTTCAGTGGCATTAAGTACATTCACACTGTTGTGCAACTATCACCTCCATCCTCTCCAGAACTTTTTCATCTTCCCAAACAGAAACTCTGTCCCCATTAAACACTAACTCCCCATCCCCCTCCCTGGTAACCCCTGTTCTACTTTCTGGCTCTATGGATTTGTCATTGTAGGGACATCATGTAAGTAGAGTCATCCAGCATTTGTCCTTTTGTGACTGGCTTTTTTCACTCAGCATAATGTTTTCAGGGTTCACCTATGCTGTAGCCTGTGTCAGTACTTCATTCCTTTTTAAGACTGAATGACGTTGTACATACAGACCACATTTTGTTTATCCATTCTTCATCTGTGAACACTTGGGTTGCTTCCACTTGCTGGCTGTTGTGAATAATGGATGTCCAAATATGTTTGAGATTCTGCTTTCAATTCTTTAGGGTATAGATGCAGAAGTGGAATTGCTGGATCATAGGGGTAATTCTATTTTTAAGTTTTTGAGGAACTGCCATACTGTCTTTCCATAGAGGCTCTTCTGTTTTGCATTCCCACCAGCAGTGCACAAGGGTTCCATTTTCTCCACACCCTTGCTGACTGTTGTTGTTTTCTGGGGTTTTGGTACTAGGCCTCCTAATGGGTGTGGGGTGGTGTCCCATGGTGGTTTGGGACAGTGGTGGTTTTAGTATTGGTGTTTGGTGGCATGCAGAGCTGAACCCCCTTGCTGTGTTTCTGTGCGATAGAACAGACTCTAGGAGAAGGCCCCTTCCCCTTCCCCGTTGCCTGGGGTCTAGATCTGAGCCCTTGCTCTGGTCTGCTCTAGCTAAGCCCTGCGGCTCTTTGGGCAACTGGAGATAAGAGACACGTGATCTGGGCCGCTCTTAGCTCCATCCTGGTGGAAGGAGGTTGTAGCACCTTGGGGTGGGTTGGGATTCCTTGAAGATCTTTCTTCCAAGCACATGGGCAGGAGCAGAGGCACTTACTTTGATAAGTTTGCTGGGGGGTGTGCTTTCACTGGAAGGCAAACTCACCACTGACACATTTTTTAGTTTTACAGAGATATCCTGCGCCTCCCACAGCTTTTGAAAAAGACGCTCACCTACCACAAAAGCATTAGTTTTCCAGGGTAAATGGAAAAAATACAAGACCTGTTTATTGCAGGTTTATGTTTCCAGTGGAATGATGGCTTTTTAGATGATTTTGAAAATTGTGGCTCCGATCCCAGATTTCTGGTTTTATAAAATGCTTTGAGATTCTGTAATATGAGGAGATAACACATAAAGTTCATATGGGTAAGAATAAGTCTAATTAAGTTAGTACAATAATAAAGTAAGGCAATTACATAAAATTTGGGAAATAGAAAAAATATAACCCATTCACATCACTCTAACATTATTTCTTTACCATTTTGGTACATTTCTTTCCAGTCTTTTTTACTTAAAGAAAAAACATGATTGTAATAATACGTACATAAAGTGTGTAAATAAAGCTTTCCAAAAGGTTTTGCCCAGTTTGCTGATGCCATTAGCAATTCAGCATGTGAAACGTCTACTCATTTCACTATATCCTGGTGGACTTTGGGCATTTTTTCCCCCCTAATTTAATAGAAAAAAAAATGTTTAACTACTTACCTTAATTTATGTTTCTTTTGTAAAAAGCAAATGATGTTTTTCCTGGTTTGTTTTTTGCTTTTTTAATTTGACATAGAGAAGGTTCATATTTCTATGTGGTCAAGTTATCTATGGTCCTTTTTTTTTAAATGTCCCTTTTATTTCTAATTTTATATTTGTCTATTCCTTATTTGCATTCGAGTTTTAAAACTTCTTCCCCCTCCAGTGGTATGATACATTTTTTTCTCTCTGGGAGTATGACCAATTTTGTTTTTATTTTATTTTTAGGTTTTAAAACTACATCCCTCTTTAACTAGTTAACCCACAAGGAATTTATTTGGGTGTATGGTTTGAGGTAAGAATTTACCTTGATATTTTCCCCCATATTGCTAACCAAGTATTCCAACAATTGTTACTGAATTACTGTGAATAATTCTGTCCTTCTCTGATGATTACTGGTGCTTCCTGTATCATAAACTGACTTTTAATAAGTGTATCAGACAGATCTATTCCTAGTTTATCTACTCTGTTCTGTTAATTCGTTTTTTCTTGCACAGTCCCCGTGCTTTAATTATAGACTGATAATTGTTTAAATATCTAATACGCCTTCTTCCTGTAGTTGTATAGCAAAATTTTCTTTACTCTTCTCATCAGTTTGTTTCTTTTAGGCTCACATGGGAACTGTTTTGTTATGTTTCTTTGTATAAAATGTTCTATCCAGTTGGGGTTTTGATCAGAATTGCAGTTAACATATAAATTAATTTAGAATATACATTTTAAAAATAAAATTTTAGCCTTCCTATCTAAATCTTGCTTCATCTCTCTTTACTTTTTGTTATATCTATGTCTAGGTGGGTTCTTTTTTTTTGCTTTTATTGATTACACACAAACTTTGTTGAATTTGTTGATTTCTGAATGGGGTTTTTTTAATTGTACTTTTTCTTTTAATTGTACTTTTTGATGGTTATTGCTTTCACATAGGAAGTGTGTGTGTGTGTGTGTGTGTGTGTATACTTGCATATGTTATAGCTATTCACTTACAGAGCAAAACAATAACATATTGAAGAGAACACAGTCGTTGGAGTGTTTGGAATGGATCAGACTTGGTTTGAATCCCAGCTCTACTACTTACTAGATGCTTGACTCTTCAATATAGCACTGCAGTGTTGATCATATAGGATTTCAATAATGATAGCTACTTTGATTAGATTTCTCTTGAATATAGTTTTCCATTTATTTCGTTGGGTTTTCTATTTACACAATGATATCTACAATTAATGATAATGTGAACTTTTTCTTTCCAGTATTTAAATCTCTTAATCTGTTTCATGTCTTATTGCATTGGCCAGAAAAACTTGCTAAACAATACTAAATAATTTTTTTCTGTCCTGGAGATTTTTGTTCTTATTTTTAAAGAAGTTCCTCTAGCTTCTCATTATGAAGTATAATTTCCCTGTGAAATATATTAGTTGGCTGTGGTTTGAAATGGATACTCTTTATATGTTGGAGAAGTATATTTCAGTTCTTACTGTTTAAGTGTTTTTAAGTTAAAAATCAGTTATCTTGGGGACCACCATGGTGTCCAGTGGTTAAGCCTCCACGCTTCCAATGCAAGGGGCACAGTTTCGATCCCTGGTCGGGGAACTAAGATCCCACATGTTGCATGGCGCAGCCAAGAAAATATTTAAAAATATATATATATATACTGGTTATCTTGGAAGATTCATACAATTTGAACAACTTTATTTACAAATTACAATATTCATATTACCTAAGAGGAAAGATAGAAATTAAGGGTCAGTCCTATCTTGAACATACAGGTTATTATTTCCTGTAAAAATACCTGTCTCTGTATGAGGTATTTATGAGTCCTCTTATGGATTTGAATACTGAAGAGCAGTTAACCTTCTTGGGGATGGGGTGGGGTCGGGGAGGGCATCTACCCTTTAGTGGCCTAACCACCAGTTTCTTCATATATAGAAATCTGTACCTTGCTTTTATATCTGGTTGGGGTTCCACAGGAACCTTTTAATCTTTGATTCCTACTTTGAATTCCCATGTGTACCAAAACTTGGAACATAACAAGTTTTAAGTAGAAATCATATTTAAACTTTGTAATCTTAAACTAGGTATTCTTCTGGTTCAGGTTTATTGGTGTTTTAATAATAATTGTTTTCCTGATGTAAAAGTAATATATATTCATTCTGGAAAATTTGAAAAATGTGGACAACCACAAAAACAAAACTTAAAAATAACACATACCGCTTTATAATTTTTTCACTTACTGTATTTTGAACATTTTCCAACCTTAAGTAAACTTACACTTCATGATTGCTAATGGTAGCCTGTTATTCTATCATATGACTATTTTACCATTTATGTACTAAAGCCCTATTAGTAGACATTTAGCTTGTTTCCAGTTTTTCATTATGGCAAGTGATCTAATAACAACCACCTTTATACAAATATCTTTGTATATATCTCTTTAGAAAAGCTTCTAGAATTCTTTTTTTTTTTAAATTGGAAGTGGATTGGCTGGCTGAAAGAAGTGCACATTTTCAAGGATGTAAATTTTCAAATTTCTGTTCAAGATAATTGAAACACTATCATTGCCACAACAGTGTATATCTGTTTTCCTCAGCTTTGCCCAAATTAGATGTTGAAATTTTAAAATATTTTTTGCCAATATGATAGGGGAAAAAATCTTAACTGCAATCTTTGATTTGCATTTCTTTCATTACTACAGATGCTGGACATTAAAATGTGTTTATTAAGTATTTATACGTTTGCTTTTGTGAATTGCTTTTTCATATCCTTTGTCCATTTTGCAGTTGAGATGCTCTTTTTGTATTGACTTGTAAGAGTCGGTAGAGCATAAAAATTAAGAGGAAAAGCATGAAACTCAGAAAGAGGTCTACATTCATGTCTCTGTTCTGATGCTTATTAGCTCTGAGACCCGGGCTGTGTTACTTCTTAGCCACTCACTGTCTCCACTTCTCTATTTTAAAAGTGGAACTAACTGTATCTCCCTTATAGGATTATGATGAGATATTGTGTGCAAAGCTAACACATCTTATACACCTACTAAAGTGTAGCTTTTGTTATACTGTTATACTGAGGCTCCTTACCAACTCTGCCTGTAAATATGCTTTTCTCCTAGTTTGTCATTCCCCTTTCAATTTAGCCTGTAGATTTTTTTTTAATGTATTTAAAATTGTTATGCAAATGGAAATGTGCATCTTTTCCTTTATGGTTTCTTCCTTTGCCCTAAAAACCCTTCAAACCTGCCCCCACCCCACCCCCACCCGGCCAGAGACCAGGTAAATATTTACATATTTTTCTTCTGATTCTTCTATCCTTTTCCATTTTACATTCAATTCTTTAATCTATTTGGAATAGGTTTTAGCCTTTGGTGTAAAGTTAGTGTGAAGTTGGTATGAATTTTTTTCCCTTTCAGTTGTTGCAGTTCTGTTGACTCATCTATCCTTTTCCCCTTGCTGATTTGAAGTACCACCTTTATCATACAGCAAATACTTCTAGGTTTCCTGTTTGATTCCATTGACCGGTCTAGCATTGCATTGGCACTATGGCATAGGATGGAACATACGTACATTATGTATATTCTAGCTGTATTGCATGCTTAATATCTACATGTGCTTATCTCATCTCCCTCCTATTTTTTTTTTTCCCCAAAACCGAAAGTTTGTTTCTCTGTGCAACTCTAGACTTACAGCCTGATCAGGACATAAATTTTCCTGTCATCCTATAGAGTGCAATAGAAAGAACTTGGGCTATAGACTCAGAGGACTTGGATTCCAAACCTTGCTCCACCCACTAGCTGTTTAAGTCGGGCATATTATGTACTCTCTCTGTGCCTTGGGTTCTCTACTGAAGGAATCATGGGAAAATCAGCTCTTATCCCAAATTAATCTGAAATAATAGGACCAACTTGACCAATCAGAGAGTCACATCACTCAGGTCAATCTATTTCTATAAAATAAGCCATTGTTTTAATGACTGCAGAAAGTTTCTAACTCAGTATTTCGGTTATAACAATTTTGTCTTATCTGTTGTCATCATAATATAATTTCAGTAACACTAAACAGCTTTATAAGTACTTTTATGTATATACGTGCTCACATATGTAAATCCAGCTATATAAACATACTCATATTGATAAGTGGATGATTGTCATGTAGCAGTCAAGAAATAATGAACTTGATGTGGACTATTCTGTTTTTTTTTTTAATAAAAGATTACATAGGGAACTTGATGTAACCTTAACAGTTTTATTGGATTAAGATGTACGTGTTTGCTGCAGCATGTAAATATTAAGCATCAAAATTTTAAAATATACAATAAGAGCCACAGTTTACTGCATACATAACATGGGCCAGATGCCTTTTTGTTTTTTTTGTTTGTTTGTTTGTTTTTTTGCTGTACGCGGGCCTCTCACTGCTGTGGCCTCTCCCGTTGCGGAGCACAGGCTCTGGACACGCAGGCTCAGCGGCCATGGCTCACGGGCCCAGCCGCTCCGCGGCATGTGGGATCCTCCCGGACCGGGGCACGAACCCATGTCTCCTGCATTGGCAGGCGGACTCTCAACCACTGCGCCACCAGGGAAGCCCGGCCAGATGCCTTTTTGAATGCTTCATGCATATCATCTCTTTCGATCCTCATTATTACATCCGTTTTAAAGTTGAAGGAACTGAAGTTCTCCAGCGTTAGACAACTGTACTAGTGACAGCTGGTCAGTGACGGTGCCGGGATGGTACCCAGGGCTGTCTCACAGCCCAGTCCATGCTCCTTACACTGTAATGGGCCACTTCCAAGTATATTTGCAGTCCTTGTTTTGCTTTGTAAAGTCCAATTTCTGAGAAATTGGAGAAAAAAGAAAGTAGTTGAAGCCGGAAACTTTGGTTTCAGTTTAGGAATAAAACATGCTCTGATACACAATGGAATTGGCTATAAGGCACAGGAAGCATGAAGAACTCATACAACTATAGTGTAAAGATAAATCGTGGGGAAGAGGAACGGATCTGATGTGGAGAGAGCTCACATTTTAAAATTTGAATTACCTAGATCGTCTGTCACATTCTGTAGGTGGTTGCTTCAGATCCTTGACCCTGATAGAGACGTTAAAGATAGGGACATTAAAACATAACAACCCTTTAGCCTGTGAGACCCACTGGGGCAGGGAACCTGTGTGCTTTATTGTACTCAGAGCCTGGAACATCATCAGTGCAACCAGTCGCTGGTTGAATGAATGAGTAATGCATGTCAGTTTTCTTTAGTAACGTGAAGAAGTAACGTAGTCATCCCACACACTCTGAAATATCTTATTCTTTGAGCATGGACTCCGTTACGTAGCTGAGGTGAGCATATGAAAAAGTGCCTGAAATTGCTAAGTCTATTGCCTTGTAGGAGTTAGAGGCAGTGGGCAGAATCATCCCCACACCCTAGTCACTGTGGAATGACACCCAAGCACTAGATATGACTTTATTTCTTCCTGAGGGAAAGAAAGAGAGTCTTCTCTCTATTAGGATAGACACATTGTTTTCAGTGTTTGCAGTTGTCAGCCTCTTTCATGGCTATCTAGTTGTGTGATTTACTGCAGCTCCTTAGCACTTTTTACGGTTGAAAACTCTGTTCTGATCCTTTGGCCTGGGAACATATGGACTTAGTCTGTTAGCAGGAGGACCAGTGTCCAGAGTTATTGGAAATACTACTGCACTGTCAGTAAGCTCGACTGACGACTACCGTTTGGGGGTGGACTTAACTGAAACTGCAGAAATTTTACTTTGCTTCTGTCCACCCTCAATTGAACCCACAAAGGTACAGATACTACTTATTGAGGAAGTATTTATTTCATTTATTTGTACTCTGGTACGTGACAAAAGAGCGCTATCCGACAAAGAAACAAATGTTGAACTCTGAGTACATCTTTTAGGGAAAGAAAGAATCTGCATCCTGTGAGAATAGAGCAGTTTTTTTCCCTAATACCTGTCACGTTGTCTGAAGGCAGGAGGGATGACCGGCCCTTTCTGTGGAGGGGTGAGGTTAAATCATTTAAAAATTCCATAAGCAGGGCTTCCCTGGTGGCGCAGTGGTTGGGAGTCCACCTGCCGATGCAGGGGACGCGGGTTCGTGCCCCGGTCCGGGAAGATCCCACGTGCCGCGGAGCGGCTGTGCCCGTGAGCCATGGCCGCCGAGCCTGCGCGTTCGGAGCCTGTGTTCCGCAACGGGAGAGGCCACAGCAGTGAGAGGCCCGCGTACCACACACACAAAAAAAAATTCCATAAGCAATAAACTAACATCATGGAGGAAAGGTTGACTTAGAAGAGTTATTTAACCTTCCCTGATATTCTGATATCTTTGAAACAACTTTAATAGTTGAGAAGTAAGCTAACCATGCGTCAATCTAAAGCCCAACTGAGAATCAGGACATCAGCAACATTTGGCTTCTGGGCAACAGAAGGAGATGCTGGTCCTTACACTTACTTTTTTTTTTTTTTTTTTTTGCGGTACGCGGGCCTCTCACCGCTGTGGCCTCTCCCGTTGCGGAGCACAGGCTCCGGACGCGCAGGCTCAGCGGCCATGGCTCACGGGCCCAGCCGCTCCGCGGCATGTGGGATCTTCCCGGACCGGGGCACGAACCCGTGTCCCCTGCATCGGCAGGCGGACTCTCAACCACTGCGCCACCAGGGAAGCCCCTTACACTTACTTTTGACACATTTCTCGCAATCTTGGTTATCCAGTTTCCTAACCACATAAATTAGAAACCATCAGTTAGAAAGGGAAGAGGAGGTTGCTACTGGCAGGCATACTGAGGTCAGAAAGAAGTGACAAGACACAGCCAGTGAGGGAGGAAAAATAGCTAAAAGCAGACGAAAAACTCCAACTGGGATCTACTGCGGAGGCCTAGGGGACGCTAGCAAATAGCTAGTACCTGCCTATTCAGATGAACAGTTTCTTGAAGATGCGACCATCTTGTGGTCTAGTATAAATCTTGCTTATAAAAAGTTATCTTTATTGGACAATCCAATAAAATATTTGAAGTTTATAATAGCATTTTGTGCAGATATTAACTTTCTGACTTTTCAGAAAAGGGAGAAAAAGTGAGGCAGTTCATAATACATTTTAGAAAACGATCTGCTCCAATATTTAACCTTTAAAAGGAAAAACACCAGAAATAATGCATTCCCCGAGGTATCTGGGCAGCTAAAGTCGTAATGTATTGAGGGTAACAGAGGTTGTATGAAGGTAGCCCATCCTGTGATGCTGCATGGCTTGTCTGAGAGGAAGCATCTAATTGGCTACGTTACTAAGGGGATTTGGACGTTTGAAATGACATCTCACCGCTGCCTCTCAAGCCTTCTGCTCGCCTTGCCCATCCTAGGCAGACCTTCCTCCCACAATTGGAATTTCCCCTATGTTCCCCACTGTTTCCAGCCCATTTCCACCCCTCCTTCATGTCTATTCCACCTCTGCATACTGTGCAAACGTGTTCATCGAGAACCTGCGCTGTGCCAGGCCCTGGGCTGACGGCTGGGATGGAGGAATCATTAGCCAAGACAGGCCCCGACTTTCAAGCCGCCCCATCCATTGAGACTGTGCACCCCTTGTCCTAAGAAACTCGAATTCCCGGGCTTCTCCACAGCACATTCCCTACTTCTGCCCCCCGATGGAAACTTCGTGTGTCCTTAGATATGTCACTTCCTCCCAAAGCCTTTCCTCGAGAAGACTGGTTCTCCCAGTTGACCGGGAGGCCGCGGAGTCTCTGGAGTGTGTTCCGCTCTCCTTCCACGCCAGGCCCCCCGTCGTCTTTGGGTCCCTCCTTCTTGTATCAGTCAGCTCGGGCTGCTGTAACTCAGCCACACAGGCTGGGGGGCTGGAACCGCAGCAACGTATTTTCTCACAGTTGAGGAGGCCGGAGGACCGAGATCGAGGTGCTGGTGGGGTTGGTGCCTTCTGAGGCCTCTCTCCTGGGCTGGAAGATGCCACCTTCTCCCTGTGTCCTCACCGGGTCGTCCTTCTGTGTGTGTGTGTGTGTGTGTGTGTGTGTCTTGATCTCCTCTTCTTAGAAGGACACCAGTCCTACTGGATTAGGGACCATCCCAATTACTTCATTTCACCTAATGACCTCTGTAAAGGCCATACCTCCACCTACAGTTACACTCTGAGGGACTGGGGGCTAGGACTTCAGCGTACGCATCTGGGGGGACACGGCTTAGCCCGTGCTGCGTCCTCTGATGTGGGTGTCACCTGTCAACGCCCGCCTCTTCTCATCTGCATCCCCGCCACCTGTAGAGCCTCCCGCAGGAGAGCCAAAGTGACCGACTTCACATTTTTCCTCTCCGTCTCCTTCCTGCCCTCAGTCTCAGTCCCTCCATGAGTGGAGGACCCTCTTTGTCAAGGACTCATGTCCTGTCCTTCCTGCATCGTTTCCTCAGCCCCACGAGTAGGATTTCCCTCCAGCTCACAAGAGTCTTCTGCTTCTCTGTCTCCCCCGAGGTCTCCATCCCCGTCTCCCACCCTCAGACCCCCTTCTTCCTCTCACCCCTTGCCTCACCCTCCTGGTCACTGAAGCTGCCTTTCTTCCTCAGGGCCCTTGGCCACTCCCCATTCTCACAGCCTCAGGCCCTCTCTGGTGTCATCCTCCTTGTGATGGATTTTACTCATTTCAGCTTCCCGCTGTCAGTAATCCCTACCATATGTTTCGTCCCCTCCGTGGCTCTGTGGCATTGAAGCTAACGCAGAGCTGAACTTTTCTACCACCAGTTCCTGACTTCTTGCTTCAAGCCTTAGCCCCCTGCCCTTGCTCTGCGGCCCTGCTGCTGTCCGTAGTCAAAGCCATCGCATGGTAACTCCCACAACCTGATGTAGTAGTTAAGTTTCTACCATCTTTTCCCCTTCCCTCCTGTCACAGAATATTAATTATCCCTCTTTTTTCCCCAAGGCTGATCTCCCTACCATTCCTCCTCTGCCCTAGACAGACAGACAGGCAGGCAGACACACACACGCATACACACCTTCCTTCAAAAGCTGTGTTCTGTTTCATAGATCTGTATTCTCTCTCTCTCTCTCTCTCTGGATCTCCATTCCTTTCCTGTTGACATAAATGTCTATGGAGAACAGAAAGGGGTTTGTACGCGAGGTTTATGTGCGGGAGGGATGGTTATAAACCAAATCAGCAATACTGAAAGCTGGTCATTTGCTTATCTTTCCAATTAAATCCTTGTGAAGACGGCACAGACAATACTGGCCCTTCTGCCAAACGCCAGTCGAAAGTGTTTTTTATTCAGATTAGTCAAGACAATCAAGTAGGCATTTTTTGTTAGCAAACTATTTAATTCTCGATTGACTGACAGCAGGAGGGGTGATGACAGCAAGGAAAGAGTGGGTCCCGGGGTTTAGCTCAGCTCTGCCAGGTCCCAGCCATCCTGGCCTGGGGACCTTGGGACTCCTCAGTTTCATCAGTTGTAGGATGGGGGTGATAAGGCACCTGCCAGGTTGGAGGGAGGTTAAGCAAGATGATTCACAGGGGGCCCTCAGAGCAGCGCCTGGCACATAGTAGGTGTTCAGTACATATTAGCGGCCTACTACGTTGCTGTCGTTACTTTCCCTTCTCGCCCCTCCTTCTGTCACCTAACTTCTCAGCCTTCAGGGCTTCATTCACTTCCTCTCCTGCCATCACTCCTTAACCCTCGCTTTCTGGCCATTGCCTTCCTCTCTCAAATCAATTTACTTTCTCAGATCTCACCCCCTTTTCAGCTACTTGCTTTGACGTCTCTGTGATTTAACACCATTGACAACCTTTTAAAAAATTTTTTTTAAGGCAGCACTCCCCGCCCCAGCTGTTCTGCTCCTTTAGAGGAAAGAGACCCCGAGAGCACTTGTCACCCCTCCTCTGCATCCACCTCATGGCAGGCATTTCCCTGGGGTTAGCCTCTAGCCTTTTACTTCCCATCCTCTCTGGCCCCCAGATGTCTCTCCAGGCCTTTTCCCTGGGTCTAGCCTCCTCTCGTCTTCCACACACCACCCCCTACTCCCCCCACCCCGCCATGATGCATGGACCCACCCCCCAACCCGGGTCCCAAACCAAGACTGGGGAAGCTGTCTTTTTCAAGTCTCTTCTTCTCACTCCAAAGCAGTTGGGACCAAGCCCAGGGGATTCCATCTTCTTTACCACCTCCCACCTCTAGTCCCTCTGTCTGTCCCCCTCTTTTTACTTTAACCCCTGCTTTGTCATGTGTCATTCTGCCGATGCTGGAGTGATTTCCCTTTTTTTTTTTTTTTGCTGTATGTGGGCCTCTCACTGTTGTGGCCTCTCCCGTTGCGGAGCACAGGCTCCGGACGCGCAGGCTCAGCAGCCATAGCTCACGGGCCCAGCCGCTCTGCGGCATGTGGGATCTTCCGGGACCGGGGCACGAACCCGCGTCCCCTGCATCGGCAGGTGGACTCTCAACCACTGCACCACCAGGGAAGCCTGGTTTCCCTTCTTTTGATGCCGCGCCCCGTGGTCAGTGCTCCAGAGGGATTTTTTTTCCCTCTCTCCCATATCAAATTGGTCAAATCCTATTGCATCTGTGTCCTAATTCTGTCTCAAACCAATCCATTCTTCTCCACCTCTATAGCCAGCGGCTGACAGGGTCCTTATTATTTCTTAGGTGGGCTCTTCTATTAATTCCTAACTAACCTTCCGATCCCAGGTCTCCCAGACCCTTCTCCATGGTCCCACGAGGGAGGCTCTGTCTACCTCTTCCTTAAGCCCTTTCAGGGGCTCGGCATCGGATAAAGCACAGGTCAGCTCCACGGTGTGCCCAGAGCTCTCGGCCGTCTGGCCCACGGGCAATTTCTCCAGCTCCATCTCTGGCTGCATCCCTTCCTCCCTCTGGTCCAGCCACAGAGTCAGGTATTTGCAGTTCTGGAAACTGACCTTGTGTTACGCCTCTCTGCCCTGTGCTTGCTACTTACCGATCCCTCTGTCTGGAGCGCCCTGCCCCCTCCTTTGGGTGGGGTTGGGACGCCTACACGTCTCATGAGATTCAGCGGACTGTGTCACCTCATCCTAGGGGCCTTCTCCAACATCCACATCCTTTTTCTCCTCGATTCTCTTCCATGGCATAGCTCTATGGTTTCCATTATTTCTACTTCCAGCTCGATGTCACCTGCTTTGTCCCCTTCCACCTCCAATGGGCTCCTACCTCTGACTTTCTCATTAGTCATTCGTTCTCTCCATCTGGCTGGGGCCCAGGCATCATCTTGGCCCTCACTTCTTCACCCCCCATTCCCGGCCCACCAGCTGCTTTTCTATCAGTTCTTCCTCTGAAGCGGCTCCCAATCAGCTATTCTCTATCCCTTCCCTGCTCCACCCTAGTTCAGGCCCTGGTCCCTGAGGTTTTCCATGGACGGTGTTCAGAGTTCTCTGTGGGACAGCCTCAGCCTGTTGACTTTCACTCTCATCACCTGCTGTTGCTGTGTGGGTTACCATCCAACACACTGGAATCCTTACTGGTCTCTGAACAGGGCTCATAACTTGCCGCCACTGTGCCTTTGCATCTACTATTTCTAATCCCCATCTCCAGACACGAAATTTCTAGCCATTCTCCATGGCTCAGCCCCGTCGCTTTCTCTTCTGTGAAATTTTCCCCAATGACTCTTATTTGAAGTGCTCTCTTTTCTTGGAACCTCTGAATTTTGTACCTATTTAATGGTTCTTATTAAATGTTGGCTTGCATTTCATGATTACTTCTTGTGGATGCAGAGATTAGCCTGTAAACTCTTTTAAGGCATGGATTATAAATTATCCATTTTTGTATCACTTCTCCACTACAGAACCTATATATATATATATATATATATATATATATATATATATATAAAATCTCACAATTCCATATATATATATATGAAATATATATATATCAGCTTTGTTGAGGTATAACTTACAAAGAATGCAATTCACCCATTTAAAGCGTACAGTTCAATGGTTTTAGTATATTCAGAGTTGTTCAACCATTACCACAATCAATTTTAAAACATTTCTATCACCATTCAAAGAAATATCACACAATTAGCAGTCAATCCCTATTTCCCTCCAAACCCTCAGCCCTGGGTAACTATTAATCTACTTCCTGTCTCCGAAGATTTGCCTATTCTGGACATTTCATATAAACAGAATCAGAACGATATTTGTCCTTTTGGGTCTGGCTTATTTCATTTAGTGTGTTTTCAGAATTGATCCGTGTTGTAGTATGTACTTCTTTCCTTTTTTATGGCTGAATAATATTCCACGTATGGATGTACCACATTTCGTTTATCCACTCATCAGTTGATGGCTATTTGGGTTGTTTCTGCTTTTTAGCTGCTGTGGATAATGCTGCTATGAACATTCTTGTACAAGTTCTTGTGTGGATGTCTGTTTTCATGTGTTGTGTTATGTGCCTAGGAGTGGAGTGGCTAGGTCAGATGGTAACTCTATGCTTAACATTTTGAGGAACTGTCAGGCTGTTTTTTAAAGTGGCTGTAGCATTTTACATTTTCACCAGCAGTGTGCGAGAGTTCCATCTCTCCACTTCCCTGACGACACTTGTTATTATCTGTCTTTTTATTACAGCCATCCTAGTGGGTGTGAAGTGGCAACTCATCATGGTTTTAATAGCATGACTCTTTTTTACCTATTAGATGTTCAATAAATATCTGTTGGGTCAATGATATTTATATGTAATATGGACAAACAGACCTTTGGACGGCTCGTTTGACTGCCAAGTTTATGAATTAGCTAGAAAAGATGAACAGAGAGCTCAGTATCATTAGAATTCAACTTTCAAAAGTTACTTTTAGACTGTTTTTTCAACTTAAAAGGTTGCCAGTATTACCTAGGTGACATTATCAAGGTCAGGAAAAATCATGTATCTTTGCAGGTTTGCATGGATTTTACAGAATAAGCTAAATTACAAGCAAAATTCCAACTTTGATGTGGTTCCTACTCAAAACCTACTCCTCAATGGGGAGACCAGGAAAGGTAACTCCCTGAATGGGGACATGGGGTTGGGGTGGAGGGGAGGCTTAGAAAAATGCAACTGCTAACGTTTCCCTGGGTTGAGTTTTCCTCAGTAAACAGTAGACCCTGGGAAACACAACAGGTTCTGAAAACTTAATTTTGATGACTCTGGACGTCAGAGAAACAGCCAGCTGAATCAGTTCCCTCTTGGGTGGTTGATTATCTCAAGTCATAGGTAATGGTCCAGTTGCTTTTGCTTGGTTCTAGAGAGTTCTGTGTTGGCCAGGACCCATCCATTTAGTCCATCCCTAAGTAGACACTTCTGTCTGCAGTCCTGAACACCAGAGTTCATCTAAAGGCCTCAAATTAAAGGCCCGTGTTTGGGCTTACAACTTTGTATGGTGTGCAAGGGTACTCAGAAGAGTTGGCGTGAAAGAGGGTCAAAGGTCACAGCCAGTATCTAGTGGCCAGCTTTCTGTATGTGTAACATCATCTTGCTTAACAAGGCTCAAACGCATGATTCTGCAGTAGCGTTCTCTGTAACTAGACAAGAGGCCCCCCATCTTTAGAATTTGGGGGGCGGGTGGTGTTTGTTTTCTGCAACCACAATCACCCTTATCTGCCTGAAGATGTTTCCAAAAGGCTGACAACAGGCCCCTTTCAGAAGCTCAGTAGGAAAAGTATTAACAGTTGGAAACATGTCAGCTGCCTTATGGAGGAAGCAAAGCCCAGGCCTGGTTTCTCTGGGCTCGGTGATAACTTGGGCCGCCGCAGCCTGGGCGAAGCTGGTGTTTGGAGCCGTGGAGACGGAGCGCGGCTCGGAGGAGGGCCCCTGCTTTTCAGAGTTGAAACAGGAGCCCTCTGAGAGAAAGAGATATTGCATGTGGCTTCCCTGATGCCTCGGAGGGCGACGTGGATGACACAGCATCAGCCGTGCCATCGTGGGGTGGGGACACAGTGGCGGCCCGTTGGGGGCAACGCAGCCCCCCCCTCCCCCGCTTCAGCATCAGCTGTGGAGTGTGGGGAAGGGAAGGTGACAAAAGCCAAGTCAGCGTTGAATTTGTTGGATGGAGAATACGCTCCCGGGGCGGTAGCCCCAGAGCGAGAAGGACCGGCCCTGGGAGAGAAACAGCCCGAAGTTGGGGGCGGGGTGAAGCGCCAGTTCCTTAATCTCCCGCCCCATCGTCGGCTTGTCCCACCTGGATGCAGAGCGAGGACCGCGTGGAGAGGGAACCGCACGGGTGGGGTTCACCCTCCCGTCTGCCTCTGAGAGCAAGAGGGGCGGCGCCGGGCCAGGCACCCCCGCCCCCCATGGCACCCCCTCCCGGCCTCCGAGGCGCCCCTCTCGCGCTTCCCAGGCATCGCTGCCTTTCCCTGTCCTCCGTTAAAATAGTGAAACAAACCACTGAGCGAAGTGATGGAAAGCCAGGGGCGGGGAGTCGCCCGCAGTGAGGGGCCGGAGGGGAGGGGGCGCGGTGGTCCAAGAGGGTGGCCGGCCGGCGATCGCTGTGCTGGTCGGACGGCGCTCAGCTGCGGCCGCCAGGACCCTTCCCCCGGGGCTGCCCGGCCCTCCCCTGGCCCGGGGCGCCTGCGGAGGGCGCGGGGCAAACCTGGGGCTTCGGTGGGGGTGGGGTGGGGGACTGCACCTCCATCCATCGCGGGATGGAAACTGCGGTCACCCCGCTAAAATCGGGCCGGGGGCTGCGGTGGGGACCAGCGGGTACCGCGGTCCCCCCCCCCCAGCCCGAGCGCCGCCGCCGCCGCCGCTCAGTAACACGTCCCCAGGAGAGTCGCAGGAGCAACACGTGATGTGTCTACTTATCAGGGTGAGAGGGGGAGAGCGAGTCTCCGAGCGTGCGGGCGAGGAAGCGGGGCGGGGGGCCGAGGCGGGGGCCGGGACGACGGCTGGGGCGCCGGGGTCGCCTGCTCCTCGCCCACCTCCCTCCCTGTGGGAGAAGAGGAGGAGGGGAAGTGACTGCGGAGTTGATGAACTTTGCACATCCAGAAACGCCATTTTGATTCCTTTTCCGGAACAAGTTTGCATCTCTCCTCGTTCTCTCCCCGAAGCCCACCGGTCCCCACTGCATCATGCCTGGGAGCCAAGCGCCCTGCCCGGCCGTAAGTACGCGCCCGAGGTTCCGGCTCGCGGTCCTTGGGTGGCAGCGAGATGTCTGGGGCTGAGCGGGAGCGACCTTTTAAAGAACTTTTGGGGATGGGGAGGGTGAAGTCTGCAGAGCGCGTTGTACTTTTGAAACTCAGCGTTTCCCGGAGCCGAGGACCCGAGCGCCCCACGCCGCGCTACGTGCGCTCGGGGCGGTGGGGCCGGCCTGGGATGAGCTGGGCAGCCCTCTCCCCTCCGGCTGCGCGCCGGGCCGCTCCTCCTCTCTTCCCCCCTCCCCCTCCCCCTCCTCCTCCTCCTCCCCTTCCTCCGCTCCTTTTCCCCTTCCCGAGCTGCCGGCTCTGCCAACCAGCTCCCAGCGCGAGCCGCCGCGGCCGCTGCAGCGCCCCGCCGCCAGGACCTGATGCGCATCCATATTAGCCGTCCGAGCGCAGGAATCCGGCCCGACCCGCGCCGCCGCACCCGCCGCGGAATTTATTTTTAACCAGCACCGCCGGGACTCGGATGGTGCGCGCACCGCCGGCCAGAAACATCTTACCAGCGCTGCTCTCCATCTTCCGCCCTCTCTCCCCCGACATCCTCCCCCCCATGTGGGAGGGGAAACTTTTCTCCTACATACTTTCGAGTCCCTCTCGGGCCGAGGAGCGCGGAGATGACGGCGCCCGCCCGCCGCCGCAAGGTATCCGGGGGTGCCCGCTCGGGGTGCCCGCCTGGGGTGCTGGCTCGGGGGTGCCCGCCGGGGCCGCGCGGTGGGAGCATCCGCCGCGCCCTGCTCTGCGGACTTTGATCCTCCCGGGCGGACGGCGCCGGCCGGGAGGGGGCCGCGGGCAGCCCAGCGCCCTCGCCGTTCTCGGCTCGTGGCTGGTGGTCACGCCGACCACCGCCCCCGGGTGACTGGGCAGGGGGGGTCGCGTCCGCGCGTATTGTTCCCTTGCCCTTCCGTTGGCGGTGTACGTGTTTTCGTGGGAGCCATCGGTGTGGAGCGGAGCCTGCATCGCGGGGGCGGGGGGGGGGAACCTCGGCGCCCGGCGCCGTCACGAGCACAGGAAGGAGGCCGGGAGCATCCGAGGCGGGGCTGGCCGCCGGGGCCCGCTTCGCCGCCCAGCTGTGGAGCGCGCTCGGAAACTTTTGTCCGCTGCCCGCTGGACCAATTTTTTTGCGAGTTGTGGGTCTTCTCTGTCTCCTCCCGTCCCGGCCCGCAGAGCCGAGCAGGGGCTGGGGTGGGGGGGCCGGCGTCGAGGGGCTGAAGACCCAGTGAGCCCCCCAGCCCCCCGCCTCGGCCCGGTCCCCCGCGCCCCCTCCCCGCTCGCGGTCTCTTAGGAAACTGCGACCTTAATGGTTGGTTGCTAAGGAGCAGGGGAGGTCCTTCCAGTCGCCAGCCCCCTCCCTGGAAGCGGCGTGTTTTCTGGACGGGGCCGAGGGTCGCGTCGAGGATGGGGGGACTCGCTCCCCGCCGCCCGCGGGGGCCGGGAGGCGCGTGAGTGAGGGGCGCGGCGGCCTAGCCCACTTCTCGGTGGGGTCACTTTTCTTTTCCGGCGGGGTGGGGGGGGCGGGCAGAGGAGGGGCGCGGGGACCGGCGGGCGGGTTGACAGGCGCCGCGTGCAGCTCGCGTCCAGCGTCCGCGGTGCATCCGCGATGGGTTATAAAAGAGCAGGAAAGTATTTCTCCTTGCTCAGCAGATTTGCCCTCCCTCGCTCCTTACTGGTTAGAAGATAGAACGTGAGCCCAGATCCGGACGAGCAGTTCACATTCCATTACGAAATTCTACACGGCTTCAGAGCCAGCAGCAGGACACATTCGGGGCACTTTGGAGTTTTTTCGGCTTCTTTTTTGGGGATGGTGGTGGTGGAGAGAGATAGGAAGGTGAGTAAAAAATATCACTTTGGGATATGCTGAAAAACCTGTCCGATGGTTTTCACCAGAAGAAAAATTCACCCCGTGCTTGTTTTAGCGTTTAGGTTTAAAAGCCAGTGGAAATAAAGTTTGCCCGTTGGATAGGGATGCTGGAAATAGCGAGGTATTTCTGTCTCGAAGAGGAGGCTTGAGGTGATTTGTGCAAAGGCTGAGTTGTTCATGTGCATCCCATATTTTTGAGGTCGTTTTCTTTTAGATAGGCAGTGGTGTGTGCATGCGCGTGAGTGTATTCTGAAATAAATTTAATTGATGTGGAAAGTGGAGAAAAGGGAACTGCAAAGAAAAGAATGGTTTTTGTTTTGTTTTGGGGTTTTTGTTTTTGTTTTTGTTTTCTTCTTCTTCTTCCCATGGCCCTTAAAAGCATCCTCTAGGTCTGGTGCCTTTTTGAGTAGGCAGGTATGGGTCTAAGACATAATGTAACCCGGAAGTCTTAAGTTAGAGGCTGAAGTCTTGGCTGAAACTTCTTTTTTTCTCTCGCTTTCTTTTTTTAAACGTTTAGTTCTTCCTTCAAGAGTCACACAGAACTTTTGAAGGAATGGGTTCAAATCATTCTTCAAGCAATTTATGTAAAGGTGAGCCACTACCCTTTGGAGGGAGCTTCTGGGTACCGCTGATGGAGCTTGCTTTGATGTGTTTTGAGCTTTGGTTACACTGATGAATTAAACATTTGAATGGCTTTTATCAAGTTTTAAATGTGTGAAAAAACACCTTCCTTCCCACTCCTCCCCACTTTTACAAAAGAAAGGGAGAGCCCTTTGATTTGGTTATTTGTTTACCTTGTGGTCCATTTTAGGTTGTTACTGAACTTGCACTGTTTTATAACTCTTAGAAATACTGCTAAACAGGTTGCATTTTAGGATGTTTTGTTTTTAAAGAGGATTTGCCGGTTATGCGATACTCCTAAGAAAGGCTGCTGATGTGTACCGTTCTATGGCATATCATTCTCTGCGTTTTTCTAGATACCACTTTTTTCTCATCAGAAATTCCGAGCCTCAGCCCTTATGGCAGACAAGTGTTTGTTGTGTGATGGGGAAGATGGGTCTGACTCAGCTGGTACAGGTGGGGCATCCATTCCTAATTATCTGCATCATCTAACAAATGACCTTTTGATGGAAGGGTCTTTTATTTTAGAAGGAGGAAAATAAACCTACCTAGTTTAGCCGGCATGCCGTCAACAGTTATTGATTGGTTGGTTCCCTGCTGTATGCCGGGCCCTACGTAGTTGCCATTACGTGGCTTGCATTTTTACTCAATTTTGAACTGCTGTGCTGGTCCACTTGCTAAGATCAGTGTGGAAGTTTTTGCTCGCTGTGTTATGCTCAGTTGTTAACATCATTTATTATCTTCAGTGAAGGAAATTTCCTGGTTAATGAAACTAAGAAGAAATTCTACCGATCTAGGGTTTTATATGGCATAATTAATGTAAATTTTTCCTCCTACAGAAATTGATTAAACGTGCTCACTAGAAGTAGTCAGAAGTGAATCCTTTTGATGTTTCTATTCATTATCCTTTTGAAAAGTAGGTGGTGCTTAAAAGGTCATAGGATAAGGGTTGCTTAGCAGCGAAACAGAAGGATGCTAAAATTAACCAAAGCATTTTTGAAAGGGAGTCTTTCTCTGTTTTACATTATTTAACTAGACTTAATTAATTTCTGAATTCTCCATGTCCTTTGACCTAGGAAAGTAGGATGTTAAGTTTGTTTTGTTTTTGTTATCACATTTAAATCATCTCTCTTTTGTAAGTGTCTTTTAATTGAAGTTCATGCTCTCTGACCAACTCTGGTGTCAGATGGCAGCTCGTCTGGGTGGACTTCTTCCCTGCTACCTGTGTGTTCGGGTTAAATCCTCCCAAGGAAATGGTGTGTAACATCACCTTATTTCATTGATTAATAAGAGATTGTTTAGTTCGTTTTGGAAAACCTACCTAATCCATGAAGTGATGTCTTCTTTTGCTCTTTATTAAACAGGTTTGTATTCAAAAGATAGAAATGCAATAGAGTATCGATAGAACGAAGGCGATATAGTCTCCTGATCACAGGACAATGGTCTTCCCCCTTTACTGAGATTAGATTAATTTTATAGGGCTCCTCCTTTTCACTCCACCTCCCCGTCTCAGTTCATTTCAGAACACTTCCTAATACCTGTTTGAAAATCATTACATTAGGTGTAGAGTATCTTTGGAACCAAGTGTTCGAAAGCAACACTTTAAGGATCTTGGGGGTTTTCAGTGAGATCAAAGGGTTGCAATCTAACCGAAGCCATGGTTAGTAACCATCCTCTCCTGGTTGAAAGGCAAGCTCACTGTAACTCACAAGTTTCCCTTCCTCAAGATTACTTGTGTACATCTGACCTACTGAACAGGCCAAGTTGAGTAATGTTTTTTATAGCCAAATATAATTAAGAAATTAGATGGGTTTTTTTGGGGTGTGGGGGGAGGAGGCAGGGTAAGTGAGTTTTCTCTCTTTTAGGCTTAGAAAGTGGTTTTGGAGTAGAAATAGCTATGGCTGTCTTCAAAAAGCAGGGGTCAGCCTGTGATTTCCATGCCCTTGGGGGCCTCCCCATAAATCAGAGGTAAAAGGTGTACCATCTGAAACGCAGAGGCAGGCATACGATGTGCTTTCTGAAATGCATCACTTATTTTTAATTTCCCCTGCTCCCATGGAAGGCAGAATACAGAGAGGAAAACCGTCTGCGTTGTTTTCATGATGACCGAGGTGGGAGAGTGAGGAAGGTGGGGCGCGAGGGTGACAGACGTTTTCCTTTTCTGTTAGTTGTCCTCTGGGACAGGGTCACCACTGTGCTGGTCTCTGTTTCCCTCGTCACCTTCCCTGGGTGTCCCTGTCCGAGTGTAGCTGGCGTTGGTTGGTGGAGATGGGGGTGGTGGGGGTGGGGGCCGGGGAGGGGGCGCAGGGAGCTCTCCCTTCCAGCTACTGGTGCATCTTGTTTCTGATGGTACTTCGGGTACAGGTGAGCCAGTCTGCCCATCCATAAAGGTGGCTGCCAGTGAATAGGTGCTTTAGACAAAAGAAGTGGGAGAGGGTGGAGACTTGTTTGTTCAGTGTGATTCAAGCAAGCCGTGCTAATAGAACTTGAAAGCCTCTGTAAAGTCCCAGCGTCTGGGTACGGGCTACTCCTGCGGGCCTTTCAGACTCGGGGAGGGCGGGTGGTCCCGATAGGGTGGAGAAAGCCCAGTCAAAAGCCCCACCACATTCTTTGTCAGCCAGCCAGACTGCAGAGAAAAAGTCTCAGTGGGGGTAATTAGATAAAGCTTTTAAATGGCTCTATTTGTTTTTCCCCTGGCTAGCTTGGTATCTCATCTCTCTACCCCCTCTTTCAGAGACTGCGGGGTAAGATGGCTTTAAGAATGCTGGAGGCTTTTAGTGGTTTCACTACTTGTGAAATTTCATTTTTCGTTAGGGCAGACTCTGGACAAAGTTAACTGCACCCTGCTTTTGTGAAGGCCTTGAACAAAGATTCGAATTTGATCCTCCGAGCAGCATGGTGAGGGCTGGGTGGGTGTATTAACCCATTTTCCAGCTGTGCCAACTTCCACCCGGTGGCTAGTAATAAATCAGGCCCAGGACCCAGAACACCCAGCCCCAGCCTCAGTCCAAACAACACCTGCTTTTCCAAGTCAGCTTGGCCTCAGAAGACAGAGCATTAAATATACAGGGCCTGTTTATCTGTGTGTGTGCTTTTTAAATGAGACCAGATCCTTTCACAATAATGCTGTGGTTGAATTTGAAGATGTAAGGCAATTGGAAAAGAAACTTTTTAGCCTTTGCCAGCACTTCTCTTGATGAACGTGATTATAGGCATTCTTTTCAGTAGGTTTTCTACCTCGTGGGATCATTGTAAGGATAAAATAAATGTTCCAGAAAGTCAAAATCTATATATGGAAGAAAGTGGTGTATTTTAAGCTCAGGAAGCTTTGTGGGTATCCACTCTGGATTTCCTTTCCAGAATTGTGCACAGCTCCAGTACTCAGGCAGAGTTTATGTTTGCTTCGAGCACCTAGAGACAAACAGGCTAGCAAGTTCTTCTTCAAGGAGTTCGCTTAGGGATGGATTTTAAGGGAAAGGCAGGTGGTAAGCTTTGGATGCCCCCTTTAAAGCAGTAGTTCTCAGCTTGGTGGTTCCCCGCCCCGGGGGCATCTGGCAAAGTCTGGAGACAGTTTTGATTGCCTTGCTGTGGGGGTGGGGAGGGGTGCGACTGGCCTTTAGTGGGTCGAGGCCAGGAGTGCTGCTGCCCATCCCACAATGCACCTGAAGGCCCCACAGCTAAAGGATTATCCAGTCCCAAATGTCAGTAGGTGGAGGGTAAGAAAGCCTGCTTTAAAGGTACAGGAGTCAAGGCCTGTGTCACGTGTGCAGGCAGCCTGGCGTTCTCACTGTACTGCACGTGGCATATTTGGGGATCTGGAATTTCGTAGAGCGAGTAAGCTCTCCTTACAGGCCTGTGAGGTGCTGTGGTTGGCAAGTTCAAGGTTTCACAGAAGATTGGGGGTTGGGGAAAACATTTAAGTGGCGTTACATAGATTTAAAAACCCTGTAGTAAATAAAAGTTCCAGAACTCGTCTGCTTCTAAAACAAACCAGATACATTGGCGCTGGGGAGCTGCTCTGGTAGGTGGTGCTGCTTCACTTATTTAGGTAACTAGCTCCGGCGCTGCCATCTGCCACTTCTCTCTCGTGTTTGAAGTTATGTGGAGGGTACCCCCATACCCCTCCCTATTTTTTTGCTCAGTGTTTGAATTAGCCCTTACTTGCTTGACAGTTAATGTTTTTTGCCCTTGGAGTCTCCCTTATTTTGTTTTCTTAAGTTTTTGCAAAATTCTTACATAAATCTCTACCTTTTTTTTTTTTTTAAATTAATTAATTATTTGGCTGCGTTGGGTCTTTGTTGCCACACGCAGGCTTTCTCTACTTGCGGCGAGTAGGGGCTACTCTTCGTTGCGGAGCGCAGGCTTCTCACTGCGGTGGCATCTCTTGTTGCGGAGCACGGGCTCTCGGTGTGTGGGCTCAGTAGTTGCGGCTCGTGGGCTGTAGAGCGCAGGCTCAGTAGTTGTGGCGCACGGGCTTCGTTGCTCTGCAGCATGTGGGATCTTCCTGGCCCAGGGCTCGAACCCGTGTCCCCTGCATTGGCTGGTGGATTCTTAACCACAGCGCCACCAGGGAAGCCCTCTCCACCCTTTTTATAGGGCAGTGGTGGGAGCCCGGTCTTCTGTTCGTGTATCTCCTCTTGAGCCGGTGGCTGGCAGGCTGCTGCTTTACCAGGGAAGGTTGGGGAGGGATCAAGGGAAGAGACGGTGGTGATTTTATGTTTTGGGGACTTACGGACCTCAGATACACGGAAAGGTGGTTGACTGAAAGAAAAATAAAATGTGGTATACAAACATTAAACTGCATTTCCTCGGGCCAGACGTGTCTAGGACAGTGGCAGGAGCCATCTTTTAGCCACAGGTGCCACTTGCCTGACCCTTGTCCTGGTCCACCCCACCCCCCATCTTACAGGCAGGAGGGGAGCAAGAAGAAAAGGCAGGAAGAGAGGGGGGGATGATTCCAGAACAGTCTGGGCTCCCACTTACCTAAGAGAAATGTTTAACGCTTACAGGCAGCTTTCTTTACATCCTAACCCGAGGACAGACTGTCAGGGTCCCGTTCACGTCCCTCCGGGCTGATGATGTCAGTGACCTGCTTGGAAGCTGGCTTCGCCAGCCCACGCCTGGTGTAGTAAGAGCTGTGCTTCTGGTGCTTTGCTGCCCTCTCCTCCAACCTGTAAACCGGACGGTCCCTGCTCCCCCTCTCCATTTACAACTTTTGCCAGGCTGGGGATCCCCTGCAGGTGCGTTGGAGGGAAGTTGCAGGAAGAAAAGTCTCTCCCCCACTTCTAGAAGGTGAGCTGAAACTCACCATCCACCCAGCCCCAGGCCAGTCCCTGACTCTGGTCTCTCTCTCAGCTGCCAGCAGTCAGCAGACCCTCCTCGAAACCCTGGTCCAGTCTGACTCTGGTGTTGCCTGCCCCACTGTCCTGACCTAGGCGCTCATCGTGTCACAAGCGCCTCCCAAGTCAATTTCCTGCCCCCTTTGTCTCCCTCCTCCAGTCTGCCCTCCACTCGGCTTGAACACTATAGCTGCACATGGGGTTTGCCTGCTGCTGAAAAACATCTCATGGCCCCCTGTTGTCCGCAGGAAGAAATCCAAACTCCTCAACTTGGCACACGAGGACCTCCACCGGCAGCTCCCAGACTGTCTTCCTAGTTTTAGCCCTTCTCACTCTCCCTGCAGGCCACTGCCACACTGGAGGAGTTCGTCCTGCTTCTGCTTTTCCGTGGAGTGTTCATTCTGTTTTGTCCCCATCCCCTTCTCCTTGCACACAACATTTCTCAACTCTTCTTTCAAGACCCATCTCAAATACCGCCTGTTGCAGGGAGAATCAGGTCCTGCATCCAGAATAACCCTTACCCCATCTGGCCGGGTCTGTCTGTTGTAATTTACCCGTTGGCATGTTTTCCCCACCTGGAGAATAGGCAGCAACTTCAAATCATATTTTTCCATCTTTTGTACCTAGCTCAAGGGTTGTGTAGTTGATGCTCATTCAATAATTATTGTTGGATCCATTTTCGAATATAAAAAACCCAGAGTTTTTCTGAAGAGGCGCAGGTTATTTTTGGAGAAGGGCACATATAATTTGGAAGCTAAGTCCTAAGTATCAGTACAAATTAAGAGAAGGAAACAGAAGTAAACTATCGTTTTCCAACAGACCCATCCTGCAGAAATTGGGTGCTAAGTGCACACTGGTGGGAAAGC
Organism: Lagenorhynchus albirostris; assembly: GCF_949774975.1. Taxonomy (NCBI): domain Eukaryota; kingdom Metazoa; phylum Chordata; class Mammalia; order Artiodactyla; family Delphinidae; genus Lagenorhynchus; species Lagenorhynchus albirostris. The sequence goes on along the minus strand of NC_083104.1, from coordinate 99,723,833 downwards.
ATTTTGAATTACAGAAATTTTAAAATAAAAGTTTGCTCAGCTTAATTTACTCAAAATTAAAGAGGGAAAAAAAAGAAGTTGTTAATGCCTGATTGCACTAAAAGCTGTCACACTGGGGCCCTTACTAATTATAACCACTTTTCATGGCTCTTGGTTTGAAGTTTATATTAAATAGGAGAGATGGGCACACAGATCAAAGACCAAAATCATTTCTGAACTCCAGTGTGTGGGCCCACTTTCTCTGCTTAGTTAGATTTTTGTTTCATTAGTGGTGTGAGTTAATAGGAGTGTTGGTCCGTGTATAATTTAACTTTTCTTTTTTTCCTGTAACTCCTTGGATTTAAAATAAAGTGCAAACCAGAAACCTACAGGGTACAGATCTTGCTTTATTTGTGTGTGCGCGCGCAATATATGTTTGTACATGGTGGAAGTTGAGTATATAGATCGTATTTACAGAAAGAATCATTTTCACTGTTTTAGGGGAGGTTCCTTTATGCTGAGACTTCATAGTTAAAAAAAACCCAAAAAAACCCTGAATACACAAAATCATCGCAAAATCTTTTCTTAACTTTCTTCTAAAAGAGGTACCTGTGTCTTCAGAAATAGGGGAGATACCATAAGGATGGGGTGAGCGAGAGGCGTTTCGCTTATGGATCCGTTTATACCTTTATGTTTGTAACTGTGGATAGGTTTCCTTTTCGAATAAGGAATTACCATTTTTTTTCTTTTTAAATTGGAAGGTCTTGGTATCCTTTATACGAGGTAAAATCCTAGTTGATTAAAAGTACGTTATTGTGGGCTTCCCTGGTGGCGCAGTGGTTGGGAGTCCGCCTGCCGATGCAGGGGACACGGGTTCGTGCCCCGGTCTGGGAAGATCCCACGTGCCGTGGAGCGGCTGGGCCCGTGAGCCATGGCTGCTGAGCCTGCGCGTCCGGAGCCTGTGCTCTGAAACGGGAGAGGCCACAAGAGTGAGAGGCCCGCATACCGCAAAAAAAAAAAAAGTACATCATTGCTACCTTTAAATATTCCTTGACGTGCTTACCTGATAACTAGAGTTTAGGCTCAGATTTGGCAGATACATTCAAATATAATAATTCCAACTTCATCTTATTTCTGAGGAGGCTTGTATATGTTCCTCTCTGATGTGAAAAACCGATTTTTTTTAAAAAAACCATTTTCCCCTCCACTTTAGGGCTTTTAATTGTTTTGAGGGACAGTTATATAAAATTCGTTAGTAAGCATCTCAAACAGGTTTTCACGACTTGGTAAGCTAAACTTATATTGGATCAAACTGTCCTACTTAAAAATTTAAACCAAGTATAATTTAAAGGAGGCTCAACTTGCACGTCTCTAAATTAAGTTTGTTTATAAATCATGAAAATAAAGTTTCTGACAACCATTCGTTGTTTGAGAGCTTAGTAAAGCTTTACAACCCCCTTTTTCTAAAATACTGTATCCAGTTGGATTCAGTATCAGATTCAGTCTCCCTTTGGAAAACAGGCACTTTTCCACCCCCAAATTTGAAAACCTCATAGTGGGGTTTTCTTTTTTTTTTAAACCACTTATAGATCTTTATTTATAGATTTTTATTTATTCAACAAATTTGAATTTCAACGATGCGATGGCAGTGATAAACACCAAGGGTACTAGTATGAGAAAGAGAGACAGTTGCTAGCTTCCCAGACATGGAAAGAGACACAGGACCACTAAGTAGTTTCCATCTGTGCTGGGTGTTAAGTATGACAAGAGCATGTGACATGCACTGTGGGGGAGGGGAGGAGGATGCTGGTGGAGGGGGCATCCCCCCAGAGTGGCCCCTGAGCTACAACACGAAGAGAAGGAGAGTTGGAGCGCAAGCAGCTGGTGCTGTGGCCCTGAGGTTGGAGAAGATCAGTGTGGAGGAAGAAGAGACCCAGGCGGGTGACATGCATGGCAAGGTGGATGGGCTCCTTGTAGCTCACGGGTATTTGGAGTTTTCCCTTGAGAACTCTGGGAAGCCTTGCAGGGTGTTAGGCCAAGGACTGGCATGATGAGATTTGCGTTTTTAAAGATCACTCCTGCCCAGAGTGGAGAATAAACTGGAGTAGAAGGAAGTGACTGTTTACCTTCTGTTTGCAAGATCGTTGAGAAGGTTGGTTTTGCACAACTTTTGAAAAGCAGTGGTGGCTCAGGGTGGGTGGCAGTGGAGGTGGGGAGCCTGGGTGGGTTTGACAGAGATGGAGGCCAGAGGAGGGATTTGAGGCTGGCTGGGGGTTGGGATGGAGGATGGGCCCGATGATTTCCAGGTCTCAGGCTTCCGTGGCTGGTGGCTGGCGGTGCCTTTCTCTGAGATCAGATCACGGGATAAAGCAAGGTTTGTGAACCAGGTACGTTCCCTACCCTTCAAAGAAGTTATGTTTGTGAATTTTATCAGCATTTTCTCTACTTGTACCGCTTTCATTGGTCAAAACATACTATTCCTGGCATGGATAATGCATGCAAAGGACTTCTATAAAAGTGAGAAACAGAAATTAGGTTCTTACTTATGGCTTCCTTCTCCCCTCCCCGCCCCTCCTTTCTTTCTTTCTTTCTCTCCTTTAAATTTCCTGAGGCCAAAAGGAACATGGAAGAGTTCTCCTCGATGGCCGATGGCCGGAGCTTCTGAATGGTTTTCAGATGAGGCATACAACTAAAACCTTAAGCGTATTTAAGTTTCTGTTTGTTTTAGTGATGCTTTATCTCTTTGACTTGTGAGCCTGGGGCTCAGGGGCAGAGGCTCCGGGGTAAGAACCGAGGTAGGACTCTCAGAATTGCCCCCGCCTTCTGCTTAAGAGGGTCAGAACTCCTCTCCTGACCTGATTTTCCAACTTATTTCTTAGTTTCTCAGTGTTCACTGATGCTCTGAATGTCTTACAACGACAACAGTGTTTTGCTTGACCAGTAATCTGTGTGAAAACAAAGTTCCTTCAGTAAACAAAATGTGCTGTGTATCTCCTTTGGGTGCCAAAGGGAGAGATTTCATCCTTCCACGGGGATGGTCTCCACCGAGCCACGGTCCAGCCTGTGGTTGAACATCTCTGGTGATGGCCGACCTGTTCCCCATTGCCCCAAGGCAGTCCTTGGGTTTTTACTGCGTTAATTAACTTTTTTTTTCTCAAGGCAAACAAAATCTTTGTGGAATGAGCTAGAAAGTGGCGTGTTTTCCGCTGAGTTGGTAAAAACTTGGAGCTGGAGCGCAGGCCGGCTGCCTTGTGCAATCTGATCCCCAGAGAGTCCATTGGGGAGTGCCACCCTCCTTACTTCCTCCTGTACTGGAATTCCGGCTTCATGGAGGGGGTTGGAGAGGTCCTGCCTCGCTTGTCCTCGTGAGCTGGGACACCTTCCTTAAATCGTCTTGCAAGAAAGCATTAGCAGTGCTCCCGGATTTAGGTAAAGCTTTTCTCTGACGTCATACAAATGACTCATCAAAACTTCAGGTGAGCCCCAGCCTGCTCCCCAGACGCTTCTCTTTTTTTTTTTTTTTTTCTTTTGCGGTACGCGGGCCTCTCACTGCCGTGGCCTCTCCCGTTGCGGAGCACAGGCTCCGGACGCGCAGGCTCAGCGGCCATGGCTCACGGGCCCAGCCGCTCCGCGGCATGTGGGATCCTCCTGGACCGGGGCTCGAACCCGCGTCCCCTGCATCGGCAGGCGGACTCCCAACCACTGCGTCACCAGGGAATTCCGCTTCTCTTTTTATATGGGATCAGTCCTGACTCGGGTAACCCGACCACTGGCCCCCAGAGAGCGCTGCCCACCTTGGGGAGAGTATGATTTAACATCGTTTGTTGAAAAAGCACGGATGTTCCCACATCACCTCAGCCTCACATCCCATTTGTAACAGATGGCACGCTTTATTCCAGCCCTACGTTTGATAAGATGAGCTGATGAGGGGAAAAACGCTCAACAGGGACCTTGCCCCTCGGCTTCTTTCTAGCTGAAACAGCTTGGTGAGGGGATGGCGGGAAGGGAACTCGAGAAACTGGGTTTACGCATCTTTTTGGAAAATTTAAACCTTCAGGTACAATGCATACAATGCAGTCCCTCACCTCACCGTGACCCAAGCAGAAGCGTGGACTTGGAGATCTAATACGTTTGTTGCAAAAATAGCTTACTAGGGATGGCCTTGTAGTGAGCGTCCAGAATTGGTGTGGGTAGTATGTTCAGTAGCCAGTTTGTGGTGACAAAGGTGTATATTATATAAGCTCACTTTCAGATAACCCACCCTAACTGCTAGATAGTGGTGACAACTCCCGCTATCTGTCGGGTAATTTTTTTCTTTCAACGGTTGTGTATTCAATCCCTGGTGTTGGTTCTTGAAGGGCTCGGGGATGGTCAAATGATTACACTTCGAGAACGCAGCCAAAGTGGCCTGGCAGCTTTATTTCACTGTTTTATCTCTATGGCAGATGGAATTCGGGGAGGGCTCCTTTGGTCGGCTTGTCTCTGGGAAGTCAGGTTGCTCCTGCTGCCACCTGTATCTGCAGAAAAGGGAAGACACAGAAATCCAGCCGCAAGCAGCAGAAACCATGACCTGGTTATTCATATGATAAACGACTCTACCGAGAGTGCAATTAAATCCGGTCAGCAGACCTTTGAATTACAGGCTGCCCTTGATGAAAAGCACCCCTAGTCAAAGCCCACCTGTATTCGCTTTATATCAGATAAACCAGATGTTGTCTTTTCAGTTTCTTTTCTGCCCGTGTTAGACTTCATCCATATATGACTCTTAAGTCAAAAATCTCAAGTTAGGGGGCTTCCCTGGTGGCGCAGTGGTGGCGAGTCCGCCTGCCGATGCAGGGGACGCGGGTTCGTGCCCCGGTCCGGGAGGATCCCACGTGCCGCGGAGCGGCTGGGCCCGTGAGCCATGGCCGCTGAGCCTGCGCGTCCGGAGCCTGTGCTCCGCAACGGGAGAGGCCACAACAGTGAGAGGCGCGCGTACCGCAAAAAAAAACAACAAAACTCAAGTTATTGCCCCGTTTCACCCTCTTAAGGTTGTTAGGCTTTTCATCAGGAAGAACTGTCAGCACAAGAGTGGTGGAGGAAGCAGTAATGTGAACTAAGGTTATCGAGCGCGTACCAGTTATGTCCTTGTCCTGAATTCTTTTTTTTTTTAAATAAATTTATTTGATTTATTTATTTTTTATTTTTGGTTGCGTTGGGTGTTCGTTGCTGCATGCGGGCTTCTCATTGCCGTGGCTTCTCTTGTCGCAGAGCACGGGCTCTAGATCGCGGGCTCAGTAGTTCTGATGCACGGGCTCAGTCGCTCCGCGGCATGTGGGATCCTCCCGGACCAGGGCTCGAACCCATGTCGCCTGCATCGGCAGGTGAACTCCCAACCGCTGCACTACCAGGGAAGCCCTTGTCCTGAATTCTTGACGTGGGTCATCTCATTCATTCCTCACAACAGCTCTTTGCCCCTGTGATGTAGGTACAGTGATTATCCCCGTTATTCAGAGGAGGAAACTGAGACCCAGCGAGGCAGCCAGCTAGTAGGCATCATGCAGTGCAGCCCGACCCCACAGCCTGTGCTGGTGGCCGCTGCTCAACTTCCTTTCACAATGACGTGACATAGTCACCAAATAAATATCCCCCGAAGACCTGCTGTGTGCAGAACCCTGCGGTACACAGCAAGGGGAAAGACAGGGACACGTGTGCGACGGGGCCGCTGGCTTCTGGAAGTAGATTAAAACTTAACCCGTGAAATAGGTCCTTCTATCTGGTATTTGACAAAGCGAGTTAGACCGTCAATTCTGTGGAAGATCAAGTGGGAGGGGAGGTGCGGTTGGCTGACAAATCAGGCAGCGGGAATGGCTGCCCCAGAGCACCTGGGGGCCGGGAGACCCTGCAGAGAGTCGGGAGAGGCCCTGAACATCCCGCTGGGGGACAGTTTTCCCTAAGTTCCCATGAGAGGCTCCAGGGAGTGGAGAGGTTGGGCCAGCATTGGAGGCTTCTGCTCGTCTTCTGTGTGGTGGGTGGGGGGGCGCACACCTGCCCCTTAACTTCTTTCTTGCAGACACCCACTGTTAACCTCACTAAAAGTGCTTGAGCTCCGTTTCAAAGTAAGGATGGTGTGTTGGCCACTTTGGGAAAAGCCAGGACGCTGTAAGCTCTGAGCATCTGGGGGTGAGGGTTGCCTTGGGTTTCTGGAGGGCCAATGCCTGGAAAACAGGTCACTTGTTTGCTGTTATAATAGGCTATTATCATTTTATTTTATAAATGTTTTTATGTTTATAATATATAACATCAAGATTTTGCCTCAGAGTTAGTACTGGGGGCAGGATCAGCCATCTAAGAGGCCCAGTGGTCTGTGTTACCAGGGATGTAGGGGCAACAATTGAATTGATCTAATTACTAACCTAATGTTTGAATTTGTCCATATTCAGCGGAGATAGTCTCTAGGAGGTGTTTTGTTTGTTTGCTTTGCTTTTTAAGCAGTAGGAGCTACATGGACTGGAGGACAGTGACGGAGGATGCCCTGTCTCCCGTGGAACGTTTCTGGGGTGAGGGTGTCCAGTTGTGCACCCTTCCTACCCTTTTGTGGGAGCCCCCGAGCAAGTTGTGGAACCAGCAGGTCTTGAATTGCGCCGAGCGCCTGATGGTCTGTTTCCTGTTTCCGGTGGGTCTGTGGAGGAGGATTGTTTTGAAATTTAGTTACAAATAGAAAATTTCAGCCTTGTGTGCTACCAGCTCCTACCACCGTTATTAGTACCGTTGTTATTTTGCTCGTGGCAGTTTGATGGCTCCAGCAGAAGAGGAGTGAAAGACGTCTGGGTTGGAGACCAGCATCCCGGGCTTTTTCTTTCTCGTGACTGGAATCCCATCAGCTTTCCTGCACTGGAATGCTTCTCGATACCTCCCCCAGGCACTAGGCTCCAGGGAGGCAAGGATGCGTAAGACGTGGTCCAGCCCTGACACTCACCAGTGCGTCACAACCGGCAGAGACACCAGGACACACGGAGGACCTGGCAGTGGGAAGCTGTCGGGAAAAGAGGTAGTGATGATGTTCTCAGATGTGAAGGGCTGGCCATGTGGAGAAGCGTGTAGGAAAGGGAAAATGAGGTTCTAGGTGAAGAGCAGTATAAGTACAGGCCCTGGAGGATGATACCACGAGGCTTCTTTGGGGACAGGATGGGTAAGCAGTGGGGTGAGACCAAGAGAGTACGGTTGGGGTGCTGTGCAGAGTTGGGGTGGAAGGAATGTTGAGATGTGTCTCTGGCAGTGTAGATGGCCAGTTGTGGAGGCAGTTGTGAGCCAGGAAGTGCTTTGAAGCCAGGCCGTGGTGTGAACAGCTCTGCCCCGGAGAGAACGCTGCTAAACCTTTAGAAAAATCAGGCCATAGAGGAGACTCGTCCAGCAGAATGAACTTGGACGTTGATGCCATATGGAACCGAATATTTCTTCCCGTTTTTTCCAAGAGATTTTTTTCAGCCCAGGACATGTGGGCTGCCGTCTGAAGTGGTGTTCAGTGATCATTGAGAGGTGGGACCTTTATTTTCAGCAGAGAGAATTCAGTTCAACAATGTTTAAACTTCCTTGGTTGTGTTTTACTCCTTGGTACTTACTTAAGCTCATCAGCTAGGGAATTAGAGACAGACTCATTTCTGTACCCTCGAAAATACTGAGGAAGGATGCTGGGAGTCGGGGGAGCTACTTATTCAGTTTGTCAGCCGGCAGCGAATGCGGGCTGGGAGGGTGAGCTAGTGTGCAGTCTTGACGAGCCTGTGGATGAAGGTTTCTGGAAGCCGCGGGTGGGAGAAGAATCAGCTCACAAAGGCGAAGCTGCCTCGAGTGGAGTGGATTTGTGCCTGTTCTGCTCACCTGGGTAGCATCTGCCCTCGCCCAGGTGATGCTCTATCTGTCCTCCCGTGTTCCTAGTCCTCTGCTGGAGGACTGTCCTCCCGTGTTCCCAGTCCTCTGCTGGGATTCCATCTTCTACGGGTGAGGTCGGCCAGGAAAGGCGCTCTGTGCCCGCAGAGATGCGGGTGGTGAAGGTAGATAGCAGGCCCCAGAGACGCTCGTGGTTTATTAATTATGGTGGAGGGACACACTGCCTTTTCCTCTAGGGAGGACAGATCCATTTTTAATATGTGTGACTTTATACATTTCAAGGCCTGTACTCAGGGACTGAGGGACCTTGCTGAGAGGGCTGTGAAAAATGTGGGAAGGCCCCTGCAGAGTGAGCAGGTTGGACGGAACACATACCTTAAAGTTAATAATTTCATCACCTAAAACTGATGTTTATGTGTTAACGATTTTATGAACTGTTGGCAACCTCTCGTTTCGTTTTGTTTCTTACCGAGTTCTCTCCCCGGAGCTGGAATCGTGCGGGAGGAGGTGGGATGCTATGAGCTGGGGTGGGGTTGAGGGGTCAGGCTGGGAGTCAGGGGGGAGGGGGAGTGTCTCAAAGTGCTGAGTGGGTTCCTTCTGTCTGTGAAGGAAGGAACCTTCCTTCGTTGCCGTGCGCGGGCTTCTCACTGCGGTGGTATCTCTTGTTGCAGAGCACAGGGTGGACTCACGGGGGAAGGAAAGCCCCACTCGGGCCCAGAGGCTTGTGTGGAGTGCTTGCATGTGTTACCCCATGGATGGGGCATAGGTATGACCTCCTCTTTTTAAAGACAGGAAACTGAGGCTTAGAGAAATTCACTTTTTCTGAGATCACGCAGCCAGTGTCAGACTACCAGGAAGCTTTAGGCCATATCCACAGTCTGAAGGACGTTCTTTGGTTACATGGGACCTCATGACACCGTGGTACCTGGAGAGTTCCCAGCCGAGCAGCTCTGAAGCTTGATTTCACTTGTCTTGATTCTTTAATAGTTGGTGCGGATTTGAGCATAACACATTGCTTGAGTGCCTCTACGTTTAGGATACTAGGTTTAGGCACGGGGGAGCATGGTGGTTCTTGCCTTTGGGAGTTTACGTCGTGAAAGGGTGCAGTGCAGTGTGGCCCCCGAGCCGTGCACCCGTGGGAAGGCTGCGATCCCAGCGGGAAGGGGCAGGCTGGGTTTGGAGGTGTAGTTTGGGGTTGAGGACCGCATACTGGAAGGTGCTGGCATTGCAGGGCTCCCTGGGGTGGCATGGGGGTGGGGCAGAGTTGGAGCTGTCCTCCGTCCCTGAGAGGGAGTCCGAAGGTTTTGAGCAGAGAAGTGACAGGTGGCCTGATGAGGCTTTGGAAATGTCCTCGGGAGGGGCAGCGGGGCCACGGTTGTACCTCGCGGGGCTGCTGGGGTTCCTTCACTGTTGAGTTCTGGCCCGAGGCAGAGGGCGCATCCCCATCAGCTGGTACAGGGTGAACCAAGCAGCAGTCAGATCGCTGAAGCGCCCAGAGCCCACTGAGTGATGTACACACACAGGAGGGGGACTTCCTTTCTTTACAGCCATAGACTTCTTTGGGTTCAGACCTCTATGTTCTGGCTTATCTCTTTTGGGGACTTGTCCACTGGAATCCTGGATCACGTTCATAATGTCGCCGTATTGGTTTATCCGTTAACCCTGGCTTACTGATCCTGGATCACGTTCATAATGTCGCCATATTGGTTTATCCGTTAACCCTGGCTTACTGATCCTGGATCACATTCATAATGTCGCCATATTGGTTTATCCGTTAACCCTGGCTTTACTGAAACCAGGGTGGAAAGGCTTTCCTGGCGCATGTGCGTCCTGAGATGTGAGTGAGTACGTGCCCTGGTCCAGGTGTTACAGCCGAGGGTGGGGCCTGAGCCCAGACTGCCGACCCTTCCCTCGCATCCAGTTTTCCAAGTCTTTGGCTTTCCGTTGTGGTAACTGCCACAGCCCAAAAGGTGCCCTCGCCTGCCCTAATTTGGGGCAAGGGGAGGTCTGGGACATACTCAGCACCTGTGCTAGAAGCAAAACGCCCTTCTGAGGCTCCTAACCACCACCCCTCCCCCCGGTGTGCCCCCCACCCCCACCCCAGCTCTTTTCTCTTGAGCTCTAGCCTGGCGATGCCATTGTGGCCACCTCCCCATTCATTGGTGTCACTGGCATTTTAAAGAAGCAAATACGTACCATCACACGCGGTCTTTGTAAATGCTTTCTGTGCGTTATTTTCACAGTCCTCACAGCAAGCCCACCAAGCAAACAAGTGGTGTTGTCCCCATTTTGCAGGTTTGGAAGACGCTCCTAATCATACCTGGTACCCTTAAGGTACAGGAGGCACTGTGCCCTCCACTTTCTGTGCTTTGTGGCATTTCACCTTTGCATCGACCTTCTGAGGTCGTTGTTATCTCCATCTTACAGATGGGGAAGCTGAGGTTTAGAGAGTTTAAATAACTTGCCTGAGGCCACTCCAGTATAAGGACTTTGAGCCCAAGCTGGTGTATTTGTTGATTAAGAAAAACTTTTCTAGCTTGGGGCTGGCTTAGAGCTGATGTCTTCTTTTGGATTTGTTTTCGGATGCTTTTCCCGTTTCTAAAGATGGGGGCGTTTGTCAAGCACCCAGTCTGATCTAGGCATTATGATCTGTTTTCCTCTTAGCGGAGTGTAAGCTCCATGAGGGCTTTTTGCTCCTTTTCCCCTCTGTTCATGCAGGATCCCAGGCACCTAGCCCAGTGCCTGGCCCAGCCTGGGTGCTCAGTCAGTATTGAATAAAGGAATGACTGGAGTGAGCGGGTCATTTTGCCCCATCCTAGTGAAGGCAACTCCAACAGAGCAGTTGGGTGACTTGGCACACAGGCACAAATACCTCACACCTCAGATCTCTTGTTTTTGCAGCAGACCTTTATTTATTTTTTTAATTTTTATTTAATTTTATTTTTGGCTACGTTGGGTCTTCGTAGCTGTGCACGGGCTTTCTCTAGTCGCGGCGAGCGGGGGCTGCTCTTCGTTGCGGTGTGCAGGCTTCTCACTGCGGTGGCTTCTCTTGTTGCAGAGCACAGGCTGTAGGGTGCGCGGGCTTCAGTAGTTGTGGCACGCGGGCTCAGTAGTTGTGACACGCGGGCTCAGTAGTTGTGGCTCGCGGGCTCTAGAGCGCAGGCTCAGTAGTTGTGGCGCACGGGCTTAGTTGCTCCGCGGCACGTGGGATCTTCCCGGACCAGGGCTCGAACCCGTGTCCCCTGCTTTGGCAGGCGGATTCTTATCCACTGCGCCACCAGGGAAGCCCTCAGCAGACCTTTTTCACACACGTAAAATTTCAGGAGTAATCAGATCTATGTCATGGGATTGGAGGACATGATATAAAACACTATAAATACTTACCAGTGTTTGGCACCACGCCAGCATTCGATGAGTGGCATTGCCTTGGTGGTTTCAAGCCTCTTGTCTATGTTTGCCTTCCTTTGGGGCAGGGTTGCCATACCGATTAGCCCCGCCAAAAATGTGCTGGCCACCGAAACTTTTTAAAAGCGTTTTTTTATTCATCCAACATTGCTCTCTTGGCTGTGATGTCTATGAAGCGTTTGAAGTTGGTAAAGTTGGTGAAATCAGTTTAAAGCTACCCTGGTCAAGTGGTGTCACGACTAGCAAGATGTTTTTTTTAATTAATTTAATTAATTTATTTATTTTTTGGCTGCACTGGGTCTTCGTTGCTGCTCACAGGCTTTTCTCTAGTTGCGGCGAGCAGGGGCTACTGTTCATTGCTGTGCACGTGCTTCGCATCGCGGTGGCTTCTCTTGTTGTGACTCACGGGCTCTAGCGCGCAGGCTCAGTAGTTGTGGCGCATGGGCTTAGTGGCTCCGCGGCATGTGGGATCTTCCCGGACCAGGGCTCGAACCCGTGTCCCCTGCATTGGCAGGCGGGTTCTTAACCACTGTGCCACCAGGGAAGCCCAACTAGCAAGATTTTGACGAAGCTGTATGTTCATCTTCTTGGTTTCCAGTGAGAACATTGTACTGGAAGGGGCCTCGGGGTCCTTGTCCAGACTGTGTTCTTCCACCCCTTAGTTTACAGGTGAGGAACATCAGGCCTGGAGAGATGCAGGGGCAGGGCTGCGGGAACCTCCGTCTTACATGGTCAGTTCTCTTCAGTGTCAGCAACCCTGCCACGCCCAGATGCCTGGTGTTTTGTGTTGGGTGGGGTGGGGGGGGAGCCACCATTATTCTTTTGCCAAGGATGTTAGTAAGTGGACTGTCAACAACCCTAAGTATTAAGAAAGGTTTTTCCCATTAGATTTTTTTTTTTTGCACATTTAACTCGTATTCATCATAGAAAAATTCTAAAGGAAGAGAAAGCGAGTAAAGCACATAAGAAACTAAAATTACTTACTTTCATGAGTCATAAATCACCTTGTATATCTGCTTCCTGTGGATACATACGCTTATTACAAAAACTGAGATTTTTTACATTTGTAGACAATAAAAAGCCCAGTTTTGTATATGCCTTTAAATTATACCATACCTATTAAAAATTTAATGGGATAAGTATTTTCTGTTGTATTCAAATGTTCTTTGCCATGAAAATCACTTTATTTTGATGTGGCATAATTTGAGGGGGGGGGGTCAGAGGTTAATGTTTTGATTATTTTGCGTTCCCTGGGCACTTACTGGTCCTATGTTAAATGAAGCCAATCTGAGGTTAAAATTTTTACTGTAAATTATGAATAGGTAATCGGAAATTGATTTATTCTAAAGAGGAAAATGCTGAACTGACAAAACGTATTTATTTTTTGATTAGCCTGTGACCTGCCATCCTATTGCTCCAAACAAACAAGAATCACTGGTGAAAAGCAAATTGAGCAGTTCAAAGAGTCCTTCTAAAAGGTCAAGTTCTCTTGAGAAGAAGGTGTTTTCCATCTTGCCTAGGACACCGGGGTGAATGTTAATGGCTGCCGGGATATGTTACGTACCTGTAGTTTTATTTTTAATTGGATGTTTTGCTTCAATCAGTGTCATGTAATTTGGACGTTTTAGTGCAGTTATTCCCAGTCTTTTCTAATATAAGGACCTCTTTTAATGTAAAAAAATGTTTCTGGGGCAAACATAATTTTAGGTATATTTTTAGACTCTGTTGGGAAGCTCTAACAAAAAGTTCTTAAAAATAACACTTTCAGTGGAATTTTTCTGTATTAATTACAACAGCATCTTAATACACTTGCCCAGTAATAGTACATATATGTGTATGATTTACGAGACTTGTCGATGCTTGATGGGCGGAGCTTCTGAAATAGCCCCTAGGAGGCCCCTGCCCTCAGGAAGATAGAGCCTACCTGTGAATCACTCTAAGGTCTAATGTGAGGAAGACAGCAATCAGACCCCTTCTGAAGGGCAAGTGGGATTCTCTAACTCCAGGGACAGCTGTGTAGGCGGAGGGTCCGAGGGCCATTAAATGACAAGTTAGGAAGGTGCAGTTTGTTGCCAACTGCTCACTGCTGACGTTTCCAGAGGGGCCCACCCCCCCTCACTTTCCTCATCATTTCAGAGGAAGGAACGTTGTTGGAGAAGCGGATTGAGTCAGGGACATTTCAACACACCTGATGAACTATCTCCCTTGGTCCTTTTCAAGAATTTCATACGATCTGCTACAGAGAGGGGCTGGATTTGTCAGCTAGAAGACTTAAGGTCCCAAACCCAAGCCCAGCCCTGATTATGGTTAGTGGAAAGATGTTACACCCTGTGCCTCGGGTTTTTCCATCTGTAAAATGGGAAGTATCTCTTTTGTCATATTCTCGGGAGGTGACATAATGATACCCCCAGGCTGCATTTTCTTTCTTTTTAATCCGTGAAAGCAAACAGAAAAATCTTTGTAAGGCTAGAAGCTATTGTCTTTTTATATAAAGGAAAAGTACCATAAAACTAGAGAAATTCTAAGCATCCTAAAAGCTGCTTTATGGCAAGGCAGCAGCCAAAAGACCTGCCAGTGGAGTGTGACCTTCCTCAAAAACCTTATCTTCATTCTCCTGTAGTCCTGTTTTTTTCTCTTAGTAATTGTTATTCAACAGCGATGCCTCATATAACACTAGTCTTGGGCTGTGAGAAAAAAGTTCTTGCACTGCTTAGTCCCCCAAGATATGGGTGGCAGAAGAAGCCGCCTCATTTCTGATGTCTCTGTATTATCTGATGAAGGACAATCATCCCAGGGTTCACCTTTTTAAGGAGTCAGGGCTGGGAGCAGGTATTTTGCTTAAGTTTTATGTGGTGTCTATGTATTTTCAAGAAATGTTGAATGTCACCTTTATTTCAAGCTTCTATAGCCTTTCCAAGTTGCTTTAGAAAATCTTCAACAGTTTCTTAGCAAAACAGGGTGCACAGTAAGCCCATATCAGCTGGGCCTGATGTGGAAGAATTACTTCCATGAAGTGGACCTGGTGAGAGTGTGATTACAGTCTGCTGACCTCAGTTCCAGGGCTGTGGCCATCTGTACGGTGGGACCAGCACTCACCCACGATGAGGCTCCCAGGTGTCCACGGAGGGCGATGGTCACTTTTGATGGATGATGACCTCACAAAGGTTTCCAGGGGCAAAAACCCTCCAACCATCATTTCAAGAATTCCAAAGCAGTTTCACAATTCTGATTCTAAGAGAGGTTTGATTTGCAAGGGGAGTCTTTCAGTGCCTTCTCTTGCCTCTGTTTTATGGACGTTAGTAATTATCTTTTTGAAGAAAATAGAAGTGAGTTATACATTCTTCCTTAAGGATTTTAGTTTAGTTTATCTTGAAGAATTTTTTAATCAGCTGGGGTTTTCCACCCTTCGGTGGCGGGTCCCAGTGACTAGGCAACATGGAGATAATAGTAAATAACCAGGCTTTTTGTAAGAGATGTTATTTGAGGAGGGGGTTATGAGTACATACTAAACTTAGGAATACGTAAGTAAAGTTTTCTCTGAACTTACCTTCCTTTTGGAACAGGAGAAAAGATGATTTTTAGGCATAATGGTGCACAAAGTAATGACTAACACTCTCTAAAGATATTTAAATCTATTAGAGCATAAATACGTTAGTTCAAAATGGATTGAGTTCTGAACCTTGATGCCTTCAAGAGTGCTTTATTATCAGGTGGCTTGTAAAAGGCACATTGTCAATCAGATCTGTTGTGTTTCCCACAGAATTTCATTAAGAGGTGTGCATCACTTCACATACTCTGTAGGAGAGGGGACAGTGAAACAGAAACTTAATAGAAATACTGAGGAGGGGAGAAGGTAAAGCCACCCCGGCACCTGGGCCTCCTTCTTTTTCTTCCTAACTCTGCCTCTTTGAGATGTTCTTTGAGAACGTGGAGGAAGCTGCGTGTGGCTGGGGTCGTCGCCCTGGGTCTCCCTGCGCCTCTGGATCTGGGGACAGGAGTGGCTTGGCACTGGGAGTCCTTCCCCAAAGCTCAGCTCAGTGCTGACTCTTCCTGTCCCTGGCTTTCCAGAGAAGGCCTGGGAGGCTGCCGGAAAAGGGGGGTGCTGAGAGACTGCCTCCCCTGTCCCCTGGGCCCTGGGGGAAGGAGCCGCCTTCTGGAACGGGGTGCAGGGAGGGGGAATCCAGAGCAGAGGGTGGACAGGTGGACGGCAGTCACTGCCATTGTTTCGGTACAGACGAGGCTATGGTTCGGAAGTTGTTGTCTGGCTGTTGGCTTTTCCTCTTCAGAGGCTGGCATTCATGCGATACATTTATGGTTTGCTAACATGAGTATGACACGCATGCACATTTTTGGAGTATTGAATAGGCAGTAAAACAAGGCAGCTAAAAGCTAAGCAGCCAAGTGCTAAGTTAGTTGTTTTCCTGATAAACGGAAACTAGCCCGAACTGGCCAAAGTGTGGGACTCGTGTACCCAAGCTGCTCTAGGTGGTACTTTTTGTTTGGTCTACTAAAAAAAGCAATGATTTGGAAAGGTGCAGTATCCGAGAAGGGAGTGCAAGGCTCCAGTTCTGCTCTCTGTGGTCCTGGAAGGAAAGGATGGGAGAAGTCTCCTCCTCTTCCTCTCCCTGCCCTGGAGCCGCGGCTGCAGTTTTCAGAGGATGGCCTGGTGCTACGCCCAGCGGTGGTATTTTATAGTATTTCTCAGTCGTTTTTTAGGATTATCAGTCATCGCTCGCAGGGTTCCTTTTCATTTTCAAGGGCATCCAGTCTAATCGTTCAGCTCCCTTTCAAAAGGCTCCCTCCCTCCCTCAGGCCCAGTCAGGAAGATTAATAATGTTAACTGATTTACTTCGCTGCAAAAACAGCATTATTAGTTAATTAGACTTTTACACCTCAGTCAGATAGCATTGTGCACTTTAACTCAAGGATGTTAAAGACCTAAATCTGAGAAAAAAGAAAAGAAAGAAAAAGGACAGGCACTTTTCCAGTTTAAGCTGCACGTTGGTCCATGTTAATTAGGCGTTTGTCCCTCAGTCTGGAGGTGACAGAAAATGCCAGTTACTGTGGTATTTAACTGACATCAAACTCCTGTCCAAATAATTCAGTTGCGCCCAGCCTTCTCTTTTAATTGGTGGGAAGGAAAACTTCGGCACACACCCAGAATAAGGAGGAAATTGTTAATTACATTTAACATTTAAAAATTTCATTCTGAAGGACCTGAAGAACACTTGTGTGTGTTCTTTTAAATGAACTATCCAGTTGAGCTTTTTAAAAACCATAACAACAGAATCTCCTCTCACACTTGAGCTACCCCAAATGATTAGCCCTTGTAAGTCTTTAATAAATGACAGTTTAGTAATTGTTGTTATCCAAGGTCAAAAAGTGGTGAGTTATTATCTAGGGCCCTTATAGATTCATGTATGATTGGCACTGTTTAAAAAATTGATAATTAATTTTCTAGCTTAAAGTCAGATTTCTTTATCAGTACTAGAAATTCACGAGGATTTAGGTGCCAAGCAATATACACGTTTTAGGAACCAATATTTAGTAGCACATTTTAAAAAATGACATGATGGTTTTGTAGAAGTAATTAGATAAAACATGCTTTTTTTTTTTTTTTTTTTAAGATCTTAAGCAACTTCTTCCTAGTCGCCAGAGAAGGTAATTTTCAGTGACAAGAGTGTAATTTACCTTATTCATGAGGTATGTAAAAACAATTCCAAAAATAATGAAAAGATTTCTTCTGACTATGGGTAGCCTTATTGGACTTTTCAACCTCCCTGGCTTTGACTGTGGTTTCTAGCCAAAGGTGCACACGTTTGAGAGGTTCAAACGCTTCATTTTCAGTACTGAACTACTTTTTCGTGCACTGAATGAATGCAATATGTTAACACTCCTGTATGGCCCAGAATTGCTGGGCTGCCCCTTGGCCTGCCTGCCTGGTACTGGCTGAAAAGGTACCATTGTTTGTTCTGCAAACACTGGGTGATGTTTGTTTCCAAGGTGACTGGTTCTATTGCTGCCCTTTAAGCAAGGGGGGATGGGGAGAGAGAAAGTTGGCTTTAAACACCTGAGAGCATCCTGTTCAGGATACAGTCTGTGTGTATGTGTGTGTGTGTGTGTGTGTGTGTGTGTGTGTGTGTGTGTGTGTGTGTAAGTTGAAATATTATTTTAACTGAGGTAATGGGAGAAAAAGGGATAGTGTGGAAATGGGAGGAAAAGATAGATTATCAGTAAGTTAAAAATATCAGTAAGTTCCGATACACAACAATATACTTAGAGTGAAGGTAATGGTATAAGAAATGTTAGACTAAAAGATCTGATCAGACTGAAATTAACTGTTTTTACATTTGAAAAAGTAAAAAGTCAAGGGAAGAAAAAATATTTTAGATGATATCCATTGAAATGTTAAGATTATTTTTGCATGAACTGCAGTTCTTTAGCTGTAACTTGTAAGCAGCATTCAAATGAATAAAGTTTGAGAGTAGTATCATTAAAACTGGTTACTGATCAAGTACCTGGGCCTTCCAAAAAAGTCAGAGAACAAGAGATATAAACAGATTGGTTTCAGTCTTAAGGTCTATAAATTAAGAAAAATCTTAAATGATCGAACTGTATTTGTGTTGAAAATTTTCCAGAAAGATAACAACAAAGATAAAAAGCCTCTTTGGGGGATGTATGATTGATGTATTCATCAGTGAGAGATTTTTAAGTTCAAATTAGAAAGAAGAAAAAAAGTTTCCTCTTTTCCTGGTCCTCCACCCCCTTTTTTAATTAAAAAAAATTTTTTTTTTATTGTGCATGGATGCTGTTAACAGAACTTTGCCTTTTCACTCCTATCAGGTTTAGTACAGTTCATGCCCAGGTTTCAGTAAACATTAACTACTTTTATCAGGGCTTGCAGTGTACTGAATGGCTAGCAAAGAGAGTGTACTGCAAGAGACAGATGAAAATGAGAGAGTCCAAGGTCACATGGATGTTGAATTTTTTTTTAATTATTGAGAATTTAGGGTCAAGTTTCACACTTTCAATATCCTCTCTATGGTTTTGTGGGCCTAAGACAAGGACACTTGGTCTGGCCTTTCTCTGTCCTGGGGTTAAAAGAGATTTCTTCAGATGCTCCCTCTGAATGGCAAGACAAGTGATTTTAAAACAGTTTATTCTTTCCTTTTCTTAAGAAAATTTTTTTCAGGACTGCCTTCTAGGATGAAAGGTTCTCAAGGTCCCCCCAAAGAAGTACTATAACATATATCGTGATTATTCTGACGATCTGATATTACAGGGATTTCCTTTTTTTTCCTTTCTCAGAGATTGTTTGGGATTGCCCTCTGAGCACTAATTTCATTTCCGGAGTTAGCACAGTGAAGCCTGCTAGATGAAATATCGCCAAATATAGAGTAAACGTTCTCGTCTCGGAAATCATGTAATATTCTAAAACTTTCCCCTGTGTCTTCTTTCCGAAAATAGGAATGTGACTTGTGCTTTTCAGTGAAAAGGATCTGCACGTTTTAAAAACTACAGAGACAGTAAGAACTACCCTCTTCCTGCCCTTCATTGCAGGCTGCCCCCTAGGCATCCGTGGCAGACACGGAGGGTGGGGCTGCGGAGCGCGCCCGAGGGTCGTGTCTCCTTCCCGGAGGGAGGCACCGACCGAATCGAGGCTGTCTGTATGGATTTCGGTTCTGGGCTCCCGGCGGCCGGGCCGGGGAGGGGCCTGGGAGGACGCCGCGGAAGGCGGCCGGGCCGCCGGGCAGCCGGCCCTCCTCGGGCCGCGGAGCCTTCGTGCACTGGGACCGTCTAAGCTGAAGTGCGTTCGCACAGCAGAGCGCGCGGCGGCCGTCGTCCCGGGACTCGCCCGTGCCCGTCCCGCCGCGGCGGCCTGTGGGAAGCGGGCGGTCGACGGCCGGACGGCGGGGTCGCGGGGCGCTGGTACAACCCGGGCCTCCGCGCCGTCCGCCCACCTCGGCGCCCGCGCGGGGCCGCCCCGTGAGCGGGCGGCGGGGCCGTCAGTCAGGGAGGCGGGCGCCGATTGGCCGGTAGGCCGGCGGGGGCGGACTGGGGCGGGACGGGGGCGGGGCTAGGCCGCCTTCCCGTGGGCAGCGCCGGCGTCGCTTCCACGAAAACCTTGACGCGCTCTCCTGGGGCCGCGGCGGCCAGGCGGCAACCTCGTGGGCGGCTGGAGGCCTTCGAAGAGCCCGTCTAGTAGTTGAGTTCGTTGTTTAGAAATGGGTTCCTCTCAGGTAGAGATTTGAACACATGTGCGCCCCGAATGAAGTGCTCCCTCATGTTTTTCCCCCTGGTGTTCGCTTGAGGCCATTTAGCCTGTGACCACTTAAGTTTCCCGAAGTTTTGCATGGGCGTGAGCGTGCCCACTCGCGTCTTGTAGTTGTTGCCCAGAAGGAGTCCACGTTAAAAGGTTTGGCTTACCTGATGGCCGTTTTAATGAGAACAGCGTGTGGCTGAAAGTGTGTCCGCAGAGCGTTTTGGAGGAGGAGGCGGAGGCGGCCGGGGATGAAGAGGACGAAGAGGGGATGCAGCCTGGCTGGGGGAGGCATAAGTGGAGGAGGAAGGACAGGGGCAGCTTCTGTGGGACGGGACGCCCGGGGCAGCGCGGCGTCGGGTCCTTTCTGTCCTCTTCCGCCGTGTTGGGCGGCTGTTGCCTCTTTCCCATGTGACCCGCGTTCTGCGGATGGAGGCCGAGGGGCACCACGGAACCAAACAAGCCACCGTGGCCTCAGGTTTTAAATCCCCACCCCCTCCCGTCGCAGCAGTGGCGGCGGCGGCGGCAGACCGCGGGCCTCTGTCCCCCGGGCTCCTCCGTGGTCCACGTGGTCGTAGTAGCGATGAGCCCATTGCGCCGGGCGCCGGCTCCACGTTCTGCGCTTCATGCCCCCCCCACCCCGCCCCCGACCCGGTGGGGGGACGGCAGGGCCTGTGGGATCGCTGGGCCTTGCTCCTGGGACCTGAAGGCCGCCTGCCACCAGGGCCCTGCCCAGTGTGCCCTG
The DNA here is from genome assembly GCF_949774975.1 of Lagenorhynchus albirostris. Classification (NCBI taxonomy): domain Eukaryota; kingdom Metazoa; phylum Chordata; class Mammalia; order Artiodactyla; family Delphinidae; genus Lagenorhynchus; species Lagenorhynchus albirostris. The sequence goes on along the minus strand of NC_083104.1, from coordinate 99,703,578 downwards.
TGTCCCCGCAGGCTTGCCCGGAGCTAGCACCGGGGCGTGCGGGTGGTCCCTGCCTGCACCCCTGTGCCATCATGAGGCTGGTTCACCCACCCGGGGCCCTCGTCCGTCCCCAGGAGCAGCTCAGTACCTAGAGCACTTCCGGTGAGCCCTGTGCCCTGACTTGTCTCGTTTTTGGTGTGCCTTCTTGGGTGATCACTCTTCGCTGGGCTGCAGCGTCCAGTGATTCTTAAGACCAGGGGATTCAGGTTCAGTAGGTCTGTTGTGAGGCTGGGCCTCGTCCGTTCGAAAAAGCTTCCAGGGTGATTTTAATGAACAACCCTAATAATCAGCTTTCAAAATTGTATTTATAAACAGGTTACTTGTACATTTATGTCTGATGAGACAAATGAATACATTTGAGCCACTGGGATTTTTTTTTTTTTAATAGAGTTAGGAAATGACACAAACCTTTAAATTCTCCTATCCGATGCTTGTCTGTTGCAACCCTGAGTTTCCTTTTCAGCGAGATAGTGTGGTACCTGTGCTAGACCCCTGATAGGCCGTCTGCACTGGCAGGTGTAAATGCCACTAATTAATTTTTTAAGAAATTGGCGCTTTGACAGAATTATCAGGGATGCCGAATAACTGGGACCAGATGTTTCTTTTGTTAAGGCCACGGAGAGGTAAGGTCACACACAGGTAATAAAGCTACTGACGTTTAATCCCTTGGTCGGTGGCTGTGGATTTAGGGATGCTGAATAATTTCTTTAGAAAGGGCTGGAGAAGATGTCGTTCCGTTCTGGTTTCTGCCGGGCCTCCGCCACCCCCCCCACCGCTCTTGCCGTGTTATCTTCTGTAGAGGTGTTTACTCAGTTATCATCGGGCCCAGCTCTTGTTAGAAGAGGGTAAATGGTACTTGGGCCTCTTTATCTAGACCCTCTTGCTCACCATTTTGCCACAGCTGAAGGGACAGCTTGTGCCTCTAACTGAATCCATCTTTTTTTGCACTCCTTGACTGTGAAACAACAGGAGAGTCGGACGCTCATCATTTCGAGTGCAGACTTTACAGCCTCTGAACAGCCTCTGCTCTCGCAGCTTATGAATGCACCATTTGTCGTCCCGTGCACAACTGTTAGATACAACTGGCCTTGCAGCCCACTCTGGCTGCGACCAGAGTGCATCACTGCGGCCTTTTTTTTCCCTTTTCCTTTTTTTTTTTTTCTTCTTCATTGCTTCTGCATAGGCCAGATTTTTGCTTTAAATACCACCATTTTGTCCACACTAGTTTCTTTGACCCAGCTTACATTTTTCAAATATAAGTTTCAGAAATAAGGCTTAATTTGCTCTAACTGTTAGTATAGAGGTTCTGAATAAGTGCAAGTATTTTACTTTATTAAAGGAAGAGATTAGTTTTGTGGCTATGTGCTTTCTCTCTCTCTCTCTCTTTTTTTTTTTTACAATATTGTAGAACCATGTGCCTTTGAAATTTTATTTTAAACTGGGTCAAAGTTAGAAAGTTGGGTTTTTTCCTAGATCATTATATCTCCTAAGCTTTACACAAAATCTCTTTGTCATCCAGTATCTTCAGTTTAGATTTTAAGGGAAGCCGTTACAAGTACAATGTGGTTTTCTAGAATATTTGAATATTATCATTAGAAATGACTGTTTATCATTGTTTCTTGAAACGGGGTTCCATCCCCAAATGATACCAGTAGTGTTCAGAATCTCACTTCTGTTTTGTTTCTCTCATTCTTTGGCCTTGTAATTATTTATGTGTTACGTATGCATGCATTGGCGTTATTCCTCCTTTACGTTTTATTTAATTGCATTTTAGGTGAAAGGATGTATTAACATATTTTTATACTGTGCTTTACATATTCAACAGCTGGACCAAATTGTTAGTCCTAATTGCTTTTAGGCCTTGCTATGGCTAAGGAGACACATTTCTGTTAAAACAGCAGTAAACATCCTACAGCAACCAACTCTACAAACCCTGACATCCTGGAGTTTCCAAAAATGAAACAGCCATTTGCTGAAAATGAAGAAGCTCTCTGTAGTTGAATTTTAAAGTAGATGTTTAGGTTTCAAGGATTGTATTCACTCGTCTTTAAAAGAAGACATGGAGGCCCCGGGTTGCACTTGAATTTTGAGACATACAGGTATGTTTAAAGGAAGAAAGTGTAATCGTTTGTGAGATTCATGGCTTCCTTTTCATCTCACCATTCAGAGGGGGAAAATCTGTCTTTTTGTGAGCACTGTCTCCTACTACCTGAAGAGTCCTTAAGGTCGACGTAAAGACTAAGCAGCTGCAAACAAGTTAGGGGGCAAGTTAGGGGGCAAGGGTTTCAGGGTTTTCAAGAGCAGTGTTCTACCTTGGAGTCTGCTGTTAACTTGTAGAGCATGTTTTCCTTACTCGGTCCAGCGTTTTCATGCTTGGTTTTGATCTCCCCCTTTAAGCTGGGTAAACTCTCTTTGGACTTTTTCTCCCTTTAACCGTGGTTTCTTGACTGCCCTTCTCATGTGATTAATATGTGTGTTGCTTAAAATGGCAACTGAAACATCACCAGGTATTTTCACCAGGTAGAAACTGCTTTTCCTGTGTCAAAACAACCAGTGTGGCTTAGTTGATGCTTCTGTTGCTAAGCAGGTAAATTTCTGGTCTGCAGGCTGTCTGTTAACCCCGTAAATGCCTAATATCAAGCAAAAAACAGCAAGAAGAAAAACCACCTTTTGCTTCCTTCTCCCGTAGTGCTTTGTTCTGGAGGGTAAAAACTGGGCCTCCCTCACCCTTACCTCCACTTAGCTGTGTTCAGGACCCAACCTCGATTTCCATATTTCCGAGGGGAGGAGGAGAGTTAAGAGATGGAGAGGCCTGGGAAGTTGGTGGAGAAGACGCCCTGGGAGCTGGCAGTGAAGGTCTCCTGCTGTAGGATACAAATTATGGGTTTGAGTCCAGTCAGGAATGGGTTTAGCCTTTTTCTTTGGGACTTTTCTCTGCAAGTCTGCCTTCAGTTGCAGCCTGGCTGTGGGGGAAAGAAGAAGAAAGAAAGGGCTGCTGTGCGCATCCATTTGCCAGAAAGGAGTTAACAGAGCGCACCGCAGAACAGGTTGGGCAAGACTGTTAAAGCAGTGATGAAGCCTCCCCCTTCTCCTGCTCTCCTCCTCTCCCTCCCTCTGTCCCTCCCTCTCTCTCTGTCCCTCTCCTCTGGCCCTCTCCCTCTCCTCTGGCCCTCTCCTCTGGCCCTCTCTCTCTGGCCCTCTCCTCTGGCCCTCTCCCTCTCTCTCTTGCCCTCTCCCTCTCCTCTGGCCCTCTCCTCTGGCCCTCTCCCTCCCTCTCTCTCTGTCCCTCTCCCTCTCTCTCTGTCCCTCTCCTCTGGCCCTCTCCCTCTCCTCTGTCCCTCTCCTCTGTCCCTCTCTCTCTGGCCCTCTCCTCTGGCCCTCTCCCTCTCCTCTGGCCTTCTCCCTCTCTCTCTGTCCCCCTCCTCTGTCCCTCTCCCTCTCTCTGGCCCTCCCGCTCTCCCCCTCTGACCTCCTCTATTCCCCTGCTCCTCTCCCAGGACTTTCAGACATCTTCACATTATCCCCTGCTCCCCCGCCCCCTCCCCACTTCAGTGTCTGGCTCTCCCTCTCTCTGGCAGGACATTTGATGTGATGAAAATACTTTGTGGCAATGAGGAGCCTGTGCAAGAGGGCTCAGCCTTGCCAGCTGTTTCTGGAGAAATCCATGTCTGTGCCCTTAGTCATGTAACATAGGCCCCATTCAACAGAGACATTCTTGAGTGTGCATTTATGCCTCTGCGGGACTGCAGGGTGGACGGCCTGCATGGGGGCTAGGAGGGGGTAGGGGGGTAGGAGGTGGGGGGGGAGAGGAGGCGGCGAGGTCGGGGTGGGGGTGTGGAGGGCAGCGCGGGGGAGTCCTTGCGCTCCAAGTGCCCCTAAGTCATGAGATGTTGCTTTGTAAAGCGTCTGCAGTTTGCTGGGACGTAGGGATGTCTTGTGGCCGTCAACTTGGAGAAACTGAGCTCTGTAAAAGCCAGCTCTGGTCTGACGTAAGTTCTGCGTGGTGTTTGTGTCTAATCCCTCCGTAAACATACCATATATAGTCATGCTGGAGCTCACTACAACACACGCTGCAGGGGAGCCTCTCCTGATGCAGAGCCCGTGCTTAGAAGCAGGCTCAGGCTATTTCTGGTGTGTCGCTACTTTCTTTTTTCTTTTTTGGAGGGAGGAGGCAGGAGGCTTTTTTTCTTTCCATCTTTACACTGTTTGAAGCCTGTTTCTGATCCTAGTCTGTCTGGCACTGTGAAAACTCAAGAAACTGTATCCTCACGTGAGGAGAGACTGAATTCTCTTTGTACATCTGTTTTAGAATAGAACCCTTGTTTTTCTTAGTATCTCTCACACCACACGCGTTTCACATTTTATGGTCCCCGGGGTTCTCAACTGCTTGTTTTGGAGCATCTTTTAACCCTGTGAGGGTGAGCTCTGCCCCGTAGCCTGTACTGTCGGTGACCGGTGGAGAAGTTGCTTTCGCGTTTCCTCCGCCGCATCCTCCCCGAGCTGTCCTCATGCGTTTACAACACTTCACCTTCGCCTTGCCAGGGCAGAGCATCAGCTCGGAGTCCGCAGAGCTGAGCGCAGCCGTTTTCCCCTTGGCAGGGCTGGGTCTGTGGAGCGGAAAGGAGACTGTACTGAGAAAGAAATGCAGTTGTTTTTTGTTTTTTTTTCTTTTTCCCCAGGAATACCTAGGATACAGCACCTCAGCTTGGAGTGAGTGAGCTGCCCGAGGCATTTGCGGTTCAGATAAGAGACTTCTTCCCTTTCCTGCTCTTCTTTTCTTTTCCTTCCTTCCCCCCTCCCTCCAAAGGCTATTGCTTTTCTTCTCAGGCCACATGTACTGATAGCCCTTAAAGAAAAGGTGGTTTGCCACTCTGGGGTGTTTGGGTATTATGTAAAGAGACAAGATGGGGACCTTCACTACCTTGTTGTCTTTCATTGGGCTCGTCAGAGTGAATTATATCTGACCGTGTGACAGTTAATTGTACCATCCTTCCCGTTTCTTAAGCTGATAAGCCCCTTTCTGTCTGCCTCCATCAAGCCTCTTTGTTTGAGAAGTTCCTAATGCAGTAGAAGAACAGAGTGACAGCTTTCTCATTTACTGAAGTCTCTGAAACACATTCATTATGCTCTTTATCATATCTTTTTTAGAACTTTACTCCTTTAGAGTATATAATTGAATTGTTCCAAGTAGTACAAAGTTAAAACTTCCTTAAAAATATCAGTGAGTCCAGGAAAAAAAATTAAAATATTTTTTTAGGTGCTGTGTTTTCATTTCAGGCTATTAACAATGCTTGGTAATGTTCAGAGTAAGACACTGGGTACTGCCAGAGTACCAATTACCAGTTATGGAAACAGCAGTTGCTTAGCTAGTATTCAGTTGACTCAAAAGTAATATATCACTTCTGTGGAGGTCACTTATTTGGCATTCTGAGGTCCAGAATCTTTAGCCTGGGCGTGAGGGAGAACCAGCGGGGTGGCGGAGGGGGAATGCAAGCTAAAGCTTTCGGAAGCCGGGCAGGCGGAGGAGGTCCGGTGCCGACACTCTTACCCTTGGTTCGTGATGGTCCTTTGGGCCCACACTTTACCACTATTTATTCTCACTGTAGATACGGCCCTGACCACCTCGTCTCCCATTTTCCAGTCCACAAGAAATTAGAGGCCAAAGATGGTGGTTGAGGGTGGAGAAGAGCCATCAGAAGGAGACGCACTGAGAGCAGCAAGAAGGGATGTCCGGGGACGAGACAGGAGAGCGCAGACAGCACGAACAGAGGGGCCTTCTTTGTTGGTTCTTACAACTGCATGTATATCCACATGCTCTCAGTGCGTCTCCGGAATACAAATTTCAGTTAAAAAAAAAAAGCATGGCTGACTGAGGCCCACGTGGCCTAGGAGCAGAACTGAAGCGGGAGGGTTATGACACTAGTTTCCGAAGGCACCTTGTGTAATAGTTTTTCATTGTAGTGATCCTGAGTCATCACCCAGGAAGGTTAGTTAATCATATGTTGATTCACCATGCTCTGCTTAAGGAGGTGGGCAAGTTAGAAAGATACTGCTTAGTGATGTACACCCAGGAGTTGTATAACGTCTCGATACTTCCCCCACAACTCTCCTCAGTGATGTGCAGCTGCTTTATGAGCTAACGTGAAGCATTGGAATCAAACTTCCGGTGGGTCCAGGTATATACCAAAATATTAGTTATTTTGACCAGATTTGCAGGAAAAAAAAGTGATGCATTAACAGGTTCAAATGGTGTCCAAATACCATCACGAGGGTACGAGGGTCGTTTTTCTGTATTCCTAATGTGAATTGTTCTTTCATATTTTTAATTGAAATAATACACAGAATGTCACGGAGGTTGTTTTGTTTGGCTGCGTTGGGTCTTCGTTGCTGCGCGCGGGCTTTCTCTAGTTGTGGCGAGCGGGGGCTCCTCTTTGCTGTGGTGCGCAGGCTTCTCATTGCGGTGGCTTCCCTTGTTGCGGAGCACGGGCTCTAGGCGTGTGGGCTTCAGTAGTTGTGGCTCTCAGGTTCAGTCGTTGCCGCACACAGGCTCTAGAGCGCAGGCTCAGTAGTTGTGGCGCGTGGGCTCATTGCTCCACGGCATGTGGGATCTTCCCGGACCAGGGATCGAACCCATGTCCCCTGAATTGGCAGGCGGATTCTTAACCACGGTGCCACCAGGGAAGTCCTGTCATGGAGTTTTTAAAGCAGGGGCTAGAGAAGACCCTCTATCTGGTGGGTACCACAGAAGTCATAGATGCCCTGGGAGACGGAGTCTCTGTAGAAAAGGAGTTCTGAGTGTAAGGGAGGCCTCAGAAAACTTAAATATTAAAAAAATTTAATCTTAAGCCATCAGATGACAAATGGAAGGAAGGAGTGTTTTTTTTCCCCCCTCATCCCAACTATAGGCTCATTCTAAGAACCATAGGATTTAGAGCTGGAAGGGACTTCAGAGATCACTTGGCCTGTTTTTATGAGTTTGCCTTTGTTTTAGTGTGTATTCTTCCACAAATAATGTCTGTGCCCACAATTGAACGTGTCACCTGGAGGAGCGTCCGTGTGGCTGCTTTGGCAGGAGGGCTCATCCTAACTTGAAAAATTAAATGTGCTCACTTGGCAGAGATGATTATATATTTTTAGGTTTCTTGTTAATTGTATTCTCAGTAGCTCCATTTTATAGATGGAGACCCCTGCGGGACTCTGTGGTGGTACACCAGAAATCTCCCTTGGCATCAGTAAGTATTTTTGGACATTTTCATGGAAATCCCAGAGTTGAAAACTTCCCAGGGTAGCTATTACATACTAGTAGTTCTCAAGCTACTAAAATTCACAAGCTGTAAAATTTTAATTTTATCTGCTTAAGCATAGAGCGTTGCTAGGCCTAAGTTTTAATAATCATACTCATACACGTATTTTAAATACATACTAGCTTCTAATAGTACTAAATTTAAGCTTTTTGTGCACTTAGATTTGCTGTAATGCATAGTTAACAAATAAAATGGTTGGTATAGACTTTCCTGCTCCTGAATCAAATAGGTTTTGTGTTTTGGTTTTGTTTTTTACTAAGAGAAATTGTTCCTTTTGAAAATGTAATTAGTTTTGAAATTTGGTCTTCTGGGTATCCATGGAAACTATATACCTCCTGATTGCCATGCTGAAGGTGGAAAGCATTCTCTTATGGTGAGCTGTTTGTGACTCTGTCAGGGAAGGGAAAATCTATATGAATTGCATATGAGAAATAAGAATTAGTTCTCTGGATGTTAGACGCTCACAGCAGATGGAAAAGTAATAAAACCTACTACTTCCCAGGAATAAAGGAGCGGGTCTCGTGCTGGCTTTTTGGAGTGTGGACAGCGCAGAGAGGGCTTGCTGGAGGGAAGGGGCATGGTGGAGGGTGGAAGGGCTTGGCCTCCTTCTGTGTCATGGCCTGTGAGGACCTGCAGCTCGTTGCTTGGCTCGGTTGAGATGATGTGCTCATGGCATCCACCAGTGGGCTGGCCTCAGCGACACCTGTTGAGAGGTTGGGATGGTGGGGCTGGAGGAGTAGGGAGGGAAGCATCCAGGCCTGGGTTTGAGCAGCTGCTGGCTGCCCGGAGCTCAGCCTCCATGAGTCATCTGTGGGTCTGGAGGCCAGCCGTGAAGAAGGAAGGGAGCGTTCAGTTAATGCTCTGTCGCCCCCAGAGCACTCTGAAGGCACCACAGAAATTGTGGGGCAGTTATTAGCAGCTCTGTCCATAACGTTCATTGTTTGTTTAAATGCTTTCCCCCAATCTCGTAGTCCTAACCTTTTATTTAAAGTAAGTGCTGTGGGTCTGCTTCAAAAGCTGACGAAAATGGCTTTTATTGGACATCATCGCTTTATTTGTAAAGGGAGAGGTTGAAACCCAAAGAGAAGAATTTGGTCAATTGATTTAAGGTTGTTGGAGGATTGAAGTGTTACTTGATTGCTGGTCTTATCCAGGATTTTGAGATTTCAAGGAAAAGTGGACAATGCCTGCTTGTGTCCGAGGGATTCCAGCTGTCATATGATCTGCAGACCAGCCCCCGAGCGGCAGCACGGGCAGTCTCTGTGCTGAGGAGTCCACGGAGAGAGCTGGCTTTGGAGTGCGTGGGACGTGCCGGCTTGGGAGTCATGTAGCCAAGAACTGGTTTTGGTCGTAGCCTTAGGTCTGCATAAAAGTTGCACGCCACGGGGACGTGACATTTGTATGGCCTGAGATTTAATACTTGGCGCAAGTTGGAGGAGGTGGCAGGAGTGAGTGCGCTGCAGTCCTGTGCCTACTCGTTGGCCGTGGGGC